>NC_140166.1:128467962-128603422 GCF_963971535.1 Notolepis coatsorum | reverse complement strand
TAATCACACGATGGAGCTGTTGTTATTGTTGTTGTTGACATTTCGTCAATTTGGGATTGATGGACTTTGATTAGATAGTTGACTGTTTCCAACTGTGAGTAGTTGACTGTTTCCAACTGTGAGTAGCAAGTGTGTGTGTGTGTGTGTGTGTGTGTGTGTGTGTGTGTGTGTGTGTGTGTGTGTGTGTGTGTGTGTGTGTGTGTGTGTGTGTGTGTGTGTGTGTGTGTGTGTGTGTGTGTGTGTGTGTGTGTGTGTGTGTACGACTGTACGTGAATATGTGTGTGCACTGCTCACATTGTTTTTGTGTGGGTGTACGTGTGTTCGTGTGTGCCTGTGTTTGGGTGTATGTGTGAGTATAGGTGTGGGTACGTGCGTGCGTGTGTAGGGGGGCATTGGTACATGTTGCTGTGTGTGTGTGTGTGTGTGTGTGTGTGTGTGTGTGTGTGTGTGTGTGTGTGTGTGTGTGTGTGTGTGTGTGTGTGTGTGTGTGTGTGTGTGTGTGTGTGTGTGTGTGTGTGTGTGTGTGAGCGTGCGTGCGTGTAGAACACCGTGACCTGGCGTAACTTTTCTGTGTATCCGCGGGCATCCGCCCTCATTGCCCAATAATTTTACCTGTGCAGTTTTACTGCCGTTCTGGCCTTCAACCCGTTGAACAGGTTGGAAATGACTTGGATTCCTTTACTAGGAATAACCACAGATCCTCCCCCACCGACCCGTAACATTTTGTTCACAGGATCTTTCTCTAAATTCAACCCACCATTCAACCAGATACACATACAGTAAATGATATTTCACAGGATTCTTTTGTCACGTAAGTGACGTAACCTCCCACACTGTTTATGATTTACAGTTTATGGGTTATAGTTATGAAAGCTGACACTGTGTGCCAGGCTTTTGGAGCGTTGAAATCGGATGAGCTGGTACTCAATTCTAATTCTGTGGTTGACGCTTCTGTGGGAGTCAATAGATTGAGTTTCAAAGATAACCCCCACTCTCCTCTCTCTCTCTCTCTCTCTCTCTCTCTCTCTCTCTCTCTCTCTCTCTCTCTCTCTCTCTCCCTCTCTCTCTCTCTCTCTCTCTCTCTCTCTCTCTCTCTCTCTCTCTCTCTCTCTCTCTCCCTCTCTCTCTCTCTCTCTCTCTCTCTCTCTCTCTCTCTCTCTCTCCCTCTCTCTCTCTCTCCCTCTCTCTCTCTCTCTCTCTCCATCTCTCAGACTCCCCTCCACCTGGCAGTGATAACACAGCAGGTGGGCATGGTCAAGACCTTGCTGAGAGCAGGGGCCGACCCCGGAGCCCTGGACCGCAATGGGCAGACGGCGCTCCACCTCTGCTGTGAATACGGCCAGCAGGACTGTCTCTCTGTGGTCCTCTCTCGCTCCTCCTCCTCCTCTTCCCCCTCCCCCTCCCCTTGCCTGGAGACCAGAAACTATGAAGGTAGGTTCAGTCAGCCTCCCTGATTCATACCATTGATTGATTGATTGAAAACTTTATTAACAGAATGGGTACAGTACAGTACAGCTCAATACATACAATTGTTAAGGGGATGCAGACCAGAGAAAGACTTTCGTCTTGTTTACATCAGGGTCCCCCATTTTCAATTCATCATAACATATATGACATACGACATACAGATAGACAGTACTGCTACATCTATACATTTATGACATATCAGATTTGCAAATACAGTACTGTTTGTGATACAAAAGTGTCCAGAAAAAGAGTGTATATACATTTGGCATAGAAACTGTACATTGGAGGAGGTTGGGTAGGTGGGGTGGGGGGGGACACTGTACATTGGAATACTGACAAAGCCTTACTTGGTCATTTACTGTACAACTAGGTTAGGACATTTGTAGGGGCCAGTTTCGAATTGCAGTCTCACGTAGGTGTTTTTTGAGAGTGTTTTTGAAAGTGGGTAGTGATTCACATTCCTTTACAGCTTTGGGTAGGGCGTTCCACATCGATGTGGCATAATTGCGAAACGTGTTTAGTCCCTTGTTTGAGCCGAATCTGAACCATCTGAGAGAGTCATAGAATTAGAAGTAGAATTGTGGTTACTTTTAGGTGATCGGGTCATCCATCGGGTCGTTCGTTGATTGTGATCCCACTCTGTGAAACTTGATAAATGCAAAATCATGTTGTTGAAGTTGAAATGGAATTTCTCCCAAAATGTATATTAGGCCAAAAAAAGGGTATAGGTTCTGCGTTTCAAATCCCTTCACTTCACTTTCCATGTTTCTAATTCTCAATAATTTTCTCTCTCTCTAAACCACGAAATGTGTCCTGTTATATGATTAACAATAATGTCACTACGAACCATTCTTTTTGTGTGTAAGTGTGCGTGTGTGTTTATGTTGTCCTAACACTTAGATGGTGTCTCCCTCTGCAGGTCTGAGTGCCCTCCATCTGGCAGTGCACGGTGCCCATAAGGACTTGGCCAGAATGCTGCTGGATGCCGGAGCTGACATCAATGCTATGGTCGGTGCCCTTCCAGCATTTTAATCAAGTTTCACACAATCGCACTGTCTAATCATGTATTGTCTTTGATCTTGTCTGATGACTCTTCCCTTTCTATGATGCCTTTCTTTTTTAACAGGACATCAAAAGTGGCCAGAGTCCTCTCATGCACGCGGTAGAGTGCAATAACGCAGACATGGTCCACTTCCTCATTGAGGTAGCATATAATGTGTGTGTGTGTGTGTGTGTGTGTGTGTGTGTGTGTGTGTGTGTGTGTGTGTGTGTGTGTGTGTGTGTGTGTGTGTGTGTGTGTGTGTGTGTGTGTGTGTGTGTGTGTGTGTGTGTGTGTGTGTGTGTGTGTGTGTGTGTGTGTGTGTGTGTGTGCGTGCCTGTGTCTCTGTGTGTGTGTGTGTGTGCACATGTGCGTGCCTGTGTCTCTGTGTGTGTGTCAGGGTCTGTGAGTCAGCTTTCTTTCTAATCAAAAGCAGATTCTTTCAACTCTTAATAACTTACACTACACTTTTTTCTTATAAATGTTCTTTGTTGGGTCAATGCTTGAATCACAAATACTGTGTATTCATCTTCAACCCTTTCTGTTTCCTCCTCCTCCTCCTCCTCCTCATATGTATTTTATTAATTTTTTTTTAAGATAAGATAAGATAAGATAAGATATTCCTTTATATATCTATATATATTAGCCTACTGGTGATTACATTTTCTATGTATTAACATTTAGTTTTTGCACACAGGGACAATTGAGGACAGGAAGATACCCTGGGGTCTACATTTTGCATCACGTAGGTGACCTGCTGTTAAAACCCTAGTTTAGAGTGAGCACCACCCACTGTACTTTTGGGTGCATAGCGCCTGTAAAGGGGGGGGTGGGTTTTCTTTTCCTTTTTGTGTTTGATTTGGTGCCACTGGTAGTCCTCCTTGCTCTCTGTGTTGCTTTTTATGTAAATAAATATTATTATTTTGCAAACTGTTTCCTGGTTTTGTGTCGCTGCATTCTCACCCATCATGTCTGTTGCCTTGTGTTGCGCCCCTCCACAGGGGTGCGTAACAGGCTGTATGTAACCCTTTCCATGCCTTCCACCTCATTCTTTTTTTTTTTATTATTTGTATTGCCTGTATTTATGTCTTCTACTATTACCATGGCCATTATTATTATTGTATTGTAAATGAGGGCTATTTTATTTTATTGAACTATTTTATTGCACTGCAGTACTGCATAATCTTACTGTCTATTGTCACACTCCCAGGTCAGGTCAGACCTGGGAGAGAGAACGCCACAGCACTCCCAGGTCAGGTCAGACCTGGGAGAGAGAACAATACAGACATTGTATGGTGACTATCCAAACATTCTGCAGTCACCGAGAGACTAACACGGGGAAATAATGGTACCTGCCAGACGCGCCGCTCGCTACATAACCACGGATCCAGGATACTGTGTTTGGTTAGTTTATTGTAGTTAAAAACAGTTCATATAGTATAAAAAAATAGAATGAGTCACGGTTTGATTCATCATAGTGTAGCGTACGTGCGGTCAGCAAAGTGTGACTTCCCCGTTCACCCCCTCATTGTTACTGTTTCCGAAACCCGCAGGTGAACAGCTGACTTTACTACTACGACACCACGTGACCCATTTGTGAATGACGTGATCAATGACATGACCCTAACAACCCGAATTGTGTATACCTGTCACCAACATGTCGGCCCCTAATTATTACATAATCTCATTTCACAGTAATAATTACCAATACTTCAATTAATATAAAACACCACAATACAAATTTCGTTCAAATTTTTTGTCTTTTTTTCCCCGATTTTTTTTGTGCGCAAGGAGTTCATAGTTCATACATTAGAGGTCTTGATACTCTTCTTAAATCAACCAAAGTCAAGTCAATTCAAACGTCAGAGTCACGAAAAAGTCAAAATAATCCAAAATCATGAGAAAGAAACAAAGCCTTCATGACTGTCGACTCCTGAAGAAGGCAAATCTTTGTCACAGGTCTATAGGGAAAGCTGCGGGTCCGCGTCTTAATCCAGACCTTTCGCACAGGTCAGATCTTGTCTGGCATCGTCTCTGTAATCCTCCCAATGATCCAGGAATTCCGTGGTGCGGAATCGTCCATTATTGAGCACTATGTCATCGGGGATGAAGTTCCGCTTGATCCTTGTTCTGTCGTTCCTGTAATTGTGGCAGGTATGTGAGATGTCTACTGTTGAGAATTGATTCCACTTCGTGGAGTACTGTCTGGAGTCCCTCCTCATCCTCTTCCCTCTATACCATCCTCCTCTCCTCTCCTCCTCCATCCTCCTCTCTCTGTCCTCTCTTCCTCCTCCTCTTGCCATCCTCTCCTCTCTTTCTCCTCCTCTCCTCCTTTCTCCATGTGCTGCTCTCTCAGCTTCTGCAAGTCGATTCTGAAACTGTTCAATGGATCCATATCTCTGAGACACCACGTCACTGAGGCTGCGTTGTTCTCTCTCCGCCTGCTCTTTCATCCTCTTCAAACTCTTCCTCAACCAACCAACACCTCCATCATTCTCTACTGAGGCTTTATGCGCTGCAGTACCAGTCTTATGCACTGGGGGAAGACCACTCCCTCCATCTTTCCAGTATGGGTTCAACTCCAGCTTATGCAGACCAGCCTGTTGGATGGCCTCTGCTTTGGCTTTCTCCTCCTCTTGTCTCTTCTTCTCCTTTTTGATCTTTTTTGACCTTTTCTTCTTCTTGGTCTTGAAGATGGTCTCCTGCTGTATCTGATGAAGACGTTGGTCGAGCTCTGGGAGGAGCCATGTGTTCTCTCCTCTCTGAATCTTTAACTCCTGCTTGGCCTCGTCGATCACCTCCTGATGAATTTTACGTTTATACTCCATCTTATTGGTGCTGCTCGAGCTTTCAGAACTAGCTCCGAACGCTGCCATGACACTGTCGTCTCCTCCAACTGGTCCATTTACAGTCCATCCAAGCATCGTATTGACTGCATATGGCCCTCCATTCACACTTCGGATGACTTCCAGTGGTTCTAAGGCTCTGGGAACGTTCAGACCAATCAACATCTCCACGTCTGCATCTATCTGGGCCCCGTTCCATGTACGTGGTTCAACTAAGTCGATCAACATGTCCATTATCCAGCTTCAGTTAACCCGATGTTCGAAGCCGGGATTTTCCTGTTTCACAAACCTGGATTCAGTCTCGTTAACTCAAGCCAGACTTGAGAGTCAGGCTAGATGCGCGCTCCCGTTTTAGGTGGAAAGCCAGCACGTATCGATGGCAGAGACCCTGATTCTCAACGGCATTGATTGATTAATTGATTTAAGACTTTATTGACAGATTGCAATAGGCTCAATCGCCTCGCCGACAAGTTAAATGCGTTATCTATAGGCTAATTCTAAGTCCATCATTACCTCAATCAATCAGATTATATTTCTTTAAACTTGCCTGCTGGATTGAATAATCAAATGAGATCTTGCTAGCGAAAATAACTAGTTAACTGTTATACAGAATTACGAGACGGCTTTCTTGCCCATTGATTGATGTATAGTCAATCTTTTACTTATCTACTCTGTGGTGTAACGGGTTGTTCTTTTGACTTCCACACGGATGACCCGGGTTCAAGACCGGGGTCCTTCTTTTTGCAATATAGGAATAATTCAATTTGGTGCACGTTGAGAGCTATATAAAGAATGACATCCTCAATGCATGTAGATTTATAATATTTTAACTTAAAACCAGGCTACTTTGGCGTATAATCATTAATATTATATTCAAAAAAATCATATTGGAAACTCCGGGATTAGAACCCGGGTCGCAAGATTGGGAGTCTTGAGCACTACCGCTGGGCCACTGTGCCAGATGGGATAAATTCATTGTTTATACATTAATGAACGAGAGACCCGTGTTTAGAATATTCCTTATTTTGAATGACGTTTTATTCCTTTATCCTCATTCATTCATGTGACGTCAACGGCTCATTCAATTTCTCAAATCCGTCAAACAGCGCATCTCATCAGACATCTTAATCCCAGTTACAATTAAAATAACCACATTGTTGTGTACATCGCACGAGCGAGCGCCACCGTCGCCACGGTATATATAACGTGCATTATTTAGGACAAAGTGAATTTAATATCAGCATTTTGGGTCTATTTTACATTTCAAAAGCCCCCTCTGGAAGAATGGAGCACAAAAACGTAATTCAGAATGGTATAATGCAGATCGTAGACTGTGGGAATAGTTTCAGGAAACGGGCTGTCACTTCTTTGCGGGGGCGTGGCGATAGTTCAGGCTAACTTGAACTTGAACTCTGCTTTCGACCAGGCTCAAACTTTTGGATATGTTGTCATGGTGATTTGGAAAATCCAGGTACATGAAATCGGAAAGTCAGGCTAACCGAGTTAGCCGGATAACTTTATCCGGCTAACTCGGTTATCCCGGTACATGGAACGGGGCCCTGTGGCAGATAGACATGCTTCAGATGAGGCCATTTTTCCAGATCTTGCTGTTGTGGGATGTTACCTCGATTGACAGGCATTTGATGTTGTGTAAAGATTTTTGGTATTTTACAGTATCGGTCACCGTCCAATCCAGCGACTTCCAAGTCAGATGTAGTGCAACTGTCAACCACCTTTTCTTGACCCATGGTATGTAGAAGGATCCTTGTTTTACTCCCAGATAGTCCCAGTTTATCCATCAGACCCATTGTGCAGAAGGACGCTGAGCTCCCTGGGTCTAGAAAGGCATAGGTTTCCACTGACCTTTGACCTGTGCTTGATCTAACCTTAACTGGTACGATGGCAAGCTTGCAATCTTGGTCACCGGCCCCAGTAAGGCCACCGGTATGGATCTCGACTAGAGTTCTGTCCACTGCTCTGTCTGAGTTGCTCCTGCCTTTCTCTGCATCTCCATTCTCCTTAGAGTGGATGTGAAGCAAACTGGGGTGTCGTGAGCCACATGTCCTGCAAAACAGACGTTCCCTGCACTCTCTGCTGATGTGCCCAGTGCACAAGCATCCAAAGCAAACTCCATTCTCCTTCAGGAACTCCATCTTCTCGCTGTGAGCTCTCCTCTCCAGTAGAGTACATGACTCCAGTGTGTGTCCACCCTCTTTGCAGAAAAGGCAAGTCTCCTCACATCCATCCTTAACTCTGTTTTCCCAATGAGCATCTCTTTCAATTGTGGAGAACGTTGTGGCAAAACTACTCCCTCTAGCCTGAAGACGAGGCACAGGTCTAGCTCTGCCACTTTCCTTGAAAGCCCCCGTCATTGGAGCGTCTTGTATGTCTCCAAATACAGGGTCTGTAGCGATTCTCGCTTCCCGCTCAATAAAAGTCACAATATCTGTGTATGTAGCACGTTTGCGATGTCCTTCCTGGATGTTACATGCTTCTGTTCGCCATTTGTCCCTCAGCTTGTAGGGCAACTTCTTGATGACAGCAAGCATGTTTGCAGATGTGTTTAGGTCACATAGATTATGTACGTCTTTCATGGCATTGCAGCATCCGCGCAAGAATAGGCTGTATGTTTGTAAGGCTTTCCCATCCTCCGACTTAATAGCTGGCCATGCAAAGATTTTGTCCATGTAAGCGGATGCTATGACATGCTCGTTCCCAAAGTGTTCCTGGAGTAAAGCCTTCGCCGTAGCATATCCAGTGCCATCAGTCATATGTTGACAACTTTTGACTAGTTGTTTAGGCTGCCCCCTGGTGTATTGATCCAAATAGTGCAGGCAATCAACAGCATTGTCAGTCCTCCTTTCTATAGTCTGTTCAAAGGACTGTATAAAGCCATGGTACTGCAGAGGGTCACCTTCAAATGGTTGGATGTCTCTTTTCGGCAGTGAAGCAATGCATTGCTGATGCACCAACATGGAAGTGAGGTCGTTTTGTTTTTGCATAATAGACATTATGTTGTTCTGCTCACTGCTGTTGTTCCTGGAAACAGGTTGTATGTCTCTATGCACAGACAATGGAGGCCATGTAGTCTTTGGGACCGTGCTCTGTCTCGGTGTGAGCGCTGGGTACTCTGTAGCGTTTGAGATCACAGTCTGGGTCTGTGTGAGTGCTGAGGGCTTCTGGAGGTATTTGGCTCCGTCAGATTGCCTTTGCTTTGGTCGTGTGCCTCCAACATATGCAGGTTGTCCTCTTCCATCCTTGTGTGATACAAATGTCTCTGCATTAATGTTGAGGCCCTTTTCAAAGTAGGATTCCATTCCATCCGATTTACGAGAAGCAGCACTCCACACCCCTGACCCAGAGGTTCTCAGAATATTTAGCCTTGCTGCCGATGCAGCTATGTCCACTTTCAACTGAAGTTGTTCCTTTTGTTTCTTTATGTGAGCTTCCTGGTCCTCAAGAGCATGCTTTTGTTCAAGCAACTCTTGCCGAGCCATTAAGGCGGCCATGTCGGCCTCGGCTCTGAGGCGTGTGGACGCATTAGAGGAAACCTTTGATCTAGAAGATCTTGAACCATAATTCTTGCTACTATGGTTGGATATGCTGTCCCCTGGTTGAACATCCTCTTGAGCATAACGAGTACTGTGCAACTGAGGCCCCGTCACTTCTACATTTCCCACACCCCCATGCTCTCCATTTTCCTCCTCTGCAACCTCATGCTGCTGTATTTCAGTAGGCCTGTTATGAGCCTCTAACTGAGGTGTGTTTCCTTTGGTTACTGAAAACCAGGCATTAACATCGCTAATGAACCCATCTTTATGTTTATTGACCTTTGAGAATCAGTCATTTTGCTGTTCCTGTTCATCGAGTGGAATAAGAGGCACCAAACAGTCATGAAGTTCATCAGCACTGTCAGACACCTGCATCAAAACGTCAAGTTGTGCTTCAACCAGTGCAACATTTTGCTCATTTTCCATGAGCTCTCTGACAGAGGTTATCAGACGTTTTATTTCCTCCACTTTCCCTTTGCATTTCTTTTGGAGTGATTCGACTTTGTTTGCAAGAGCTTTTGCAGTGAGAGTTATTTTTCTCTTTTCTTTGTCCTGTTTCCCAACATTTGAATCACTCATTTTGAAAGCACAAGAAAGTTATCACAAGCCATGAGAATCCAATTCCAACGTTCAATGCATTTGCAAAACCCGCCACATATATCAGCCACAGCAAGAGAGCAGTGCAGCGCACGTCAATTGTTTGTTGTCACACACACATGATAGAAGTTTTGCCCGGCGGGCTGCGCACACACATCCACAGCGTGTTTCAGCATAATAACAGTTAGTTAGGTAGAACCAGCTCAAAATTGTTCCAAACGAACCAACATAGGTCCACACTGCGCAACGGGTCGGGTTACATTACCGCAAATCCGTTGACGTATGCTGGATCGGTCCGGTCCTTTGTGCGTGCGTGCGATCATCCCATTGTTTACATGCGCGCGTTGCTCCTTTGCTCCGTCCAATAATGTCTGACTTATCGGGACCTTTCGTGGATCCAATCCTTCGTTCAGTGTCGCTTTTGCTGACAAATGTATGGTGACTATCCAAACATTCTGCAGTCACCGAGAGACTAACACGGGGAAATAATGGTACCTGCCAGACGCGCCGCTCGCCACATAACCACGGATCCAGGATACTGTGTTTGGTTAGTTTATTGTAGTTAAAAACAGTTCATATAGTATCAAAAAATAGAATGAGTCACGGTTTGATTCATCATAGTGTAGCGTACGTGCGGTCAGCAAAGTGTGACTTCCCCGTTCACCCCCTCATTGTTACTGTTTCCGAAACCCGCAGGTGAACAGCTGACTTTACTACTACGACACCACGTGACCCATTTGTGAATGACGTGATCAATGACGTGACCCTAACAACCCGAATTGTGTATACCTGTCACCAACAGACATGATGTGAACATTGGTCCCCTACCTGCTGACATTGGTCCCCTACCTCCTGACATTGGTTCCCTGCCTCCCTCTAGTGGCCAGACTAGCCTGATGGTACAGGCGGCCATCTTGTTTTGGTTCCAAGTGATATAATTAATATCTAATTATCTGTTATCTTGGGCCATCCCTGTCTGTGTGTGATGTTGTCTCCCTGTCTGGTTGTTATGTGTGATTATGTCTTCTGTGTCTAGTTTGGTGTATTCCTAGTGTGTTTACAGATTTTGCCTTTTTGTATTATTGCCTGGCATTTGCCAGCTGTTAGTCATTACAATTAGTGGTAGTATTTAAGACCTGCTTGTTACTGACTTCCTGGTGGCGTCATTGTCTCATGTACCCTCCTTGCTACCCTCACTCTTCCTCCAAGTCCTCGGTGTTCCCCTGTTGTCTTCCTTGCTTTGTTGTTTTGTATGGAGAAGTGTTTTGTAAGTAGTTCTAGTATTTTGTTTGTATTGCTTTGGATCTCAAGTAAACATCCATTTCTCAAGCTTCGCTCCTCGTCTCTGCCTCCGTTCCCTCTCTGCAAACTGTGTTCTCACCTTCATTTAGCAACCCCATCGTAACAGTCTATTCTATTTTACTAACTAATTTATTGACTATTGCACTATTTTACTCTGTCTATTTTATTATTTGTATTACTGTCTATTTTAAAACTGAATCAAACCGTAAACAAAGAGGCCTATTGGGATGTTAAATCCTAATGTGAAAAACTGTGATTGGCCTTACCTTGCTGCTATCTTTGTTATGCTTGTTTTATTACATGGCGTTTTAACATCCGCCAAAATGCTTGATTGTGATTGGTCAATAGCGCTCGGTTGCCCCTGACAGCGGTCAGTTATTTCTCGATAACTGACCGCTGTCATGGGCAACGCGCAATGATGACCGCTGATACGGGTAACAGAGCGCTATTGACCAATCACAATCAAGCATTTTGATCGCAGTCACGAAAGCTGCTCAGCATATGCACAGCTGCACTCATCAGTGCAATCAGACCACACACCTGCTGGCTGCCGGCGATGACAGAGGAGCCACAGAACAACTGCGTCTGCATTTGATCTCGTCTTGTCGATTGTGTAAAATGAATTAGGTATATTGTTATTAAGTTAGCCATGTAATAAGCGGGATAATGTATAGCTATACTCGTCATTGTCGCAAAATAATTGACCTTCACTGCGTTTATAGAACTCCGTGTCGGTAAATTATTTTGCGACAATGACCTCGTAGCTATACATTATCCCTTACTTATTTAATAAAATATTTGTACTGCTGTGAAGCACTTATGAAAGGTGCTATACAAATAAGGTTATTATTATTATACCTGTACCTCCCCTGCCCCCTCTTATCTTTATCTTTCTCTTTCTAAGCTTTGCGTGACACAACTACCCTGGCCCGTGCTTTCCTTGTGTTACCTCACATCCTCTCATCCTGCAGATGCACTTTTATTCCTCTCAGAACCACTGCGATGTCAACAGCCAGTCGTACAGCGGGAACACGGCTCTGCACGGCGCCTGTGGCCGGGGGCAGCTGGACACGGTGTGGCTCCTGCTGAAGAGTGGAGCCGACAGCAGCCTCAAGAACTACCACAATGACACCCCCGTCATGGTAGCCAAGAACAAGAAGGTGACAGAGAGGGAGGTTGGGGGAGAGGGAGGCTGGAGGAGAGGGTGGCTAGAGGAGAGGGAGGTTGGGGGAGAGGGAGGCTGGAGGAGAGGGAGGCTGGAGGAGAGGGTGGTTGGAGGAGAGAGAGGCTAGAGGAGAGAGAGGCTAGAGGAGAGGGAGGATGGAGGAGAGGGTGGTTGGAGGAGAGAGGCTAGAGGAGAGGGAGGATGGAGGAGAGGGTGGTTGGAGGAGAGAGAGGCTAGAGGAGAGGGAGGATGGAGGAGAGAGAGGCTAGAGGAGAGGGTGGTTAGAGGAGAGGGAGGATGGAGGAGAGGGTGGTTGGAGGAGAGAGAGGCTAGAGGAGAGGGAGGATGGAGGAGAGAGAGGCTAGAGGAGAGGGAGGATGGAGGAGAGGGAGGATGGAGGAGAGAGGATGGAGGAGAGGGAGGATGGAGGAGAGGGTGGTTGGAGGAGAGAGAGGATGGAGGAGAGGGTGGATGGAGGAGAGAGTGGTTGGGGGAGACGGTGGGTGGAAAAGAGGGTGGTTGGAGGAGAGAGAGGCTAGAGGAGAGGGAGGATGGAGGAGAGGGTGGTTGGAGGAGAGAGAGGCTAGAGGAGAGGGAGGATGGAGGAGAGGGTGGTTGGAGGAGAGAGAGGCTAGAGGAGAGGGAGGATGGAGGAGAGGGTGGTTGGAGGAGAGAGAGGCTAGAGGAGAGGGAGGATGGAGGAGAGGGAGGTTAGAGGAGAGGGAGGATGGAGGAGAGGGAGGGTGGAGGAGAGAGTGGTTGGGGGAGAGGGTGGATGGAGGAGAGAGTGGTTGGGGGAGACGGTGGGTGGAAAAGAGGGTGGTTGGAGGAGAGGGAGTTTAGAGGAGAGGGTGGGGGATAGAAGGATGGGGAGGAAATTATGCGTGAGGTTTGGTTCGGTTCTGTTGACTTTATTTGGATGGGTGAGCGTACTACTCTGTATGATGCCATTGTTGTTGTGATGTTAGCTGAGTTTTGCACATGCGGGTTAAGGGAGAGGTGAGCTATCGCGTCATCCGTTCAGGAAAAGACACGTATAGGCTTGTAAAGACGGCGACGCAAGGGGGGCGTCTTCAGATTTGCCCACTCTGGGAGCCGGTCTCAGAAAATAGCGTATTCAGGCTCCCAGAACGCAGTTCCGTGTGGATGAAAGGTAATACGATAAAATACTTTGACTGATACAGGTATGGGGTGGGAAAGTCATCATTGCTTCCCCATGGTGGTCACGTTCCGAACTCCATATTTGTTATACCATTTCCAATGTTGCTAGGGTTTGGACCTAATTGTATTTCCTGTCAGTTATTGCATTAGCAAAAATATTGCAAGAGGAAATAATACATGAATGATGAATTATAATTACATTAATAATTGTATGTATAATAACTAATTATATGAATAATTATATTAATTATAATACATGAATTATGTTGGGAAATCTAGTACATTATTTTAAAAGGAATACATCATGGGGGGTATACACTTATTTTCTATTGGAAGCTTAATTAGCTTGGATTGTGCTGATTGCCTTAATAATTACCTGTAAGCAATGATGAGCAATTAGCATAGCAATTAATATTGTTTGTCCAATGTCTGCCTGTCCTGTCTGTGTTGTGCGCACATCTGTTATGAAGTTACAGAGAAACTCATGTATGATGTCCTCCTCTGAGCCATGAAAACTTAGCATGTATTTTCATTTCCATCTAGTGGACAGACTAGTGTAGTGCACTCTCCACAAATGATTTTGGGCTTGTGGGTTTTCTAAATGTTGCAGCTCACGAGTCAAAACCAGGCAATGTACAGTACGTAGGGTTTCTAAAAAGAGTGAATATTATTTCAGGTAACAGATGTGTTACGGGGGAAGGGCTTCAAAAACACGAGAAGTCAAGACCAACCATGTGGATCAGTCTCACCACACAGGAGCAACGTGAGACCCGGTGAGAACAAACTGCATGCACACACCTATATAATATAACTATCTGATGCACACCTGACACCTATATAATATAACTATCTGATGCACACCTATAGAATATAACTATCTGATGCACACCTATATAATATAACTATCTGATGCACACCTATAGAATATAACTATCTGATGCACACCTATATAATATAACTATCTGATGCACACCTATATAATATAACTATCTGATGCACACCTATATAATATAACTCTTTGATGCACACCTATATAATATAACTATCTGATGCACACCTATATAATATAACTCTTTGATGCACACCTATATAATATAACTATCTGATGCACACCTATATAATATAACTATCTGATGCACACCTATATAATATAACTATCTGATGCACACCTATATAATATAACTATCTGATGCACACCTATAGAATATAACTATCTGATGCACACCTATATAATATAACTATCTGATGCACACCTATATAATATAACTATCTGATGCACACCTATATAATATAACTATCTGATGCACACCTATATAATATAACTATCTGATGCACACCTATATAATATAACTATCTGATGCACACCTATATAATATAACTCTTTGATGCACACCTATATAATATAACTATCTGATGCACACCTATATAATATAACTATCTGATGCACACCTATAGAATATAACTCTGATGCACACACCTATATAATATAACTATCTGATGCACACCTATATAATATAACTATTTGATGCACACCTATATAATATAACTATCTGATGCACACACCTATATAATATAACTATCTGATGCACACCTATATAATATAACTATCTGATGCACACCTATAGAATATAACTATCTGATGCACACACCTATATAATATAACTATCTGATGCACACCTATAGAATATAACTATTTGATGCACACCTATAGAATATAACTATTTGATGCACACCTATATAATATAACTATCTGATGCACACACCTATATAATATAACTCTTTGATGCACACCTATATAATATAACTATCTGATGCACACCTATATAATATAACTCTTTGATGCACACCTATATAATCTAACTATCTGATGCACACCTATATAATATAACTCTTTGATGCACACCTATATAATATAACTATCTGATGCACACCTATATAATATAACTCTTTGATGCACACCTATATAATATAACTCTTTGATGCACACCTATATAATATAACTCTTTGATGCACACCTATATAATATAACTATCTGATGCACACCTATATAATATAACTATCTGATGCACACACCTATAGAATATAACTATCTGATGCACACCTATATAATATAACTATCTGATGCACACCTATATAATATAACTATCTGATGCACACCTATATAATATAACTATTTGATGCACACCTATATAATATAACTATCTGATGCACACCTATATAATATAACTATCTGATGCACACCTATATAATATAACTATCTGATGCACACCTATATAATATAACTATCTGATGCACACCTATATAATATAACTATCTGATGCACACCTATATAATATAACTATCTGATGCACACCTATATAATATAACTATCTGATGCACACCTATATAATATAACTATCTGATGCACACCTATATAATATAACTATTTGATGCACACCTATATAATATAACTATCTGATGCACACCTATATAATATAACTATTTGATGCACACACCTATATAATATAACTATTTGATGCACACCTATATAATATAACTATCTGATGCACACCTATATAATATAACTATTTGATGCACACACCTATATAATATAACTATCTGATGCACACCTATATAATATAACTATTTGATGCACACCTATATAATATAACTATCTGATGCACACCTATATAATATAACTATCTGATGCACACCTATATAATATAACTATCTGATGCACACCTATATAATATAACTATCTGATGCACACCTATATAATATAACTCTTTGATGCACACCTATATAATATAACTCTTTGATGCACACACCTATATAATATAACTATCTGATGCACACCTATATAATATAACTATTTGATGCACACACCTATAGAATATAACTATCTGATGCACACCTATATAATATAACTATTTGATGCACACCTATATAATCTAACTCTTTGATGCAAACCTATATAATATAACTATTTGATGCACACCTATATAATATAACTATCTGATGCACACCTATATAATATAACTCTTTGATGCACACCTATATAATATAACTATCTGATGCACACCTATATAATATAACTCTTTGATGCACACCTATATAATATAACTCTTTGATGCACACCTATATAATATAACTATCTGATGCACACCTATATAATATAACTATCTGATGCACACCTATATAATATAACTATCTGATGCACACCTATATAATATAACTATCTGATGCACACCTATAGAATATAACTATTTGATGCACACCTATATAATATAACTATTTGATGCACACCTATATAATATAACTATCTGATGCACACCTATAGAATATAACTATTTGATGCACACCTATATAATATAACTATCTGATGCACACCTATATAATATAACTATCTGATGCACACCTATATAATATAACTATCTGATGCACACCTATATAATATAACTCTTTGATGCACACCTATATAATATAACTATTTGATGCACACCTATATAATATAACTATCTGATGCACACCTATATAATATAACTATCTGATGCACACCTATATAATATAACTTTGATGCACACCTATATAATATAACTATTTGATGCACACCTATATAATATAACTATTTGATGCACACCTATATAATATAACTATCTGATGCACACCTATAGAATATAACTATTTGATGCACACCTATATAATATAACTATTTGATGCACACCTATATAATATAACTATCTGATGCACACCTATATAATATAACTCTTTGATGCACACCTATATAATATAACTATCTGATGCACACCTATAGAATATAACTATCTGATGCACACCTATAGAATATAACTATTTGATGCACACCTATATAATATAACTATCTGATGCACACCTATATAATATAACTTTGATGCACACCTATATAATATAACTATTTGATGCACACCTATATAATATAACTCTTTGATGCACACCTATATAATATTACTATTTGATGCACACACCTATATAATATAACTCTTTGATGTACACATATATAATGGAACTCTTTGATGCACACATATATAGTATAACTCTTTGATGCACACATATATAATATAACTCTTTGATGCACACACCTATATAATATAACTCTTTGATGCACACATATATAATATAACTCTTTGATGCACACATATATAGTGGAACTATTTGATACACAGATATATAATAGAACTCTTTGCTGTGCACACATAGAACTATTTGATGCTGTGTATCCACTACAATGCACACATACAGTATATAATATAACGTTTTGATGTACACATGTACATACTATTCATACAATACACAATCACACCGAAGTTACAGTATTTAATATGTACTCTCTCCTGCTCAAGGATCCCCATCTCCCAAACAGAGTCTGGGGCGCTCACCAACCGTCACCCCTCACCCCTTTCACGGTGCCCCACAGTCTCCCAGGGTGCCACCTACTCTCTCTCCTCACAGCCAAACAACAGAGAGCCTGTCAGGTGGACAGTCCCCAATGGACATCCAGGTGAGAGAGGTCCAGCCAGAGAAGCGAAGCTCCAGCAACATGACTGCAGTTGACATCAGACTGTCCCAGAGAGTGACCTCTTCCTGTCCTTTCTACCTGTCTCCACGGCTCCACTCCCCCATGCCCGGCGTCCCTCTAAGGGCTGTCATGCCTGGACACCTCTACTCCCCTGTGGCACAGAGAACCCATTACCCAGACAACCCTTACACCCTGCTCCCTCACTCAGCCGCTGTCTTGCCCGCTTACCAAATGACCATCAGCGACTCCCGGCCTGCCAGCGGCTGCAGTGACCAGTCGGACATCTCCACCATGAGTGTAAGCAGCGGGGACAAATGTGACAGTTGACAAGAGAGCTGTGTTGCCGTGTGCAATCTATGAATGAATGAATGAATGAAAACTTTATTTAACAGATTGCAGAATGGGTACAATACAGTACGGCTCAATACACACAATTGTTAAGGGGATGCAGACCAGAGAAAGACGTTTGGGAACTGACTGGAAAAGGACTGGATGTCAGTGGATAATAGGCGATACTTGGTCAACTCTCATTGCATTAATATGTTTAAAAAAGGTGAAAAAATACTTTTCAGAATTGCAGAAACAGACTTGATGGCCTAATTATCTATCGTCTTCCTGTCACACATATTTACACTATAGTATAGGATACTGGATTGGCTATGCTGTATTATGCTTGTGTGTGTGTGTGTGTATGTGTGTGCGCATATTATAATTATTTGTTATGTATGTGTGCAAATGAGTGTTTCGTGGTTTGTTTCGTGGTTTGTTTTATGTATAAAAGAATTAAAAAAATGAACACAATACATATTTTTATATTTTGTAAGCAAAAGTCTGAGAATACCTTACCTCAATTGCATCAAATAGTGAATTTTACTTTTATACCAAAACATGACACCTTCTTCAGATGATGGATATCTTGGAACAAAACTCTATGTAAACTCTATATACTATAAAAACTCTAAATTCTTTGCAAGATGGTGGCACCCTTTGACTGTCTCCATCTCCCTGCGACTTTAGTGAGAGGTTGTTTGGTTGTGGATGCTGTAAGTATGTTGGGTGGAATCTATGGACCAGGTTTTGGGGGGCTTTGAGCTTCAGGGCAGTGACATCGCATCCTGTCTCACAGTTTCAAGTTTCAAGTTTCTTTAATAGTTGTCATACAGAAGTACAGAATACTTTCATACAAAATGCTTCTTACTGTTACGCTCCAGAGACTGTGCTAGACAAGATAGTATCAAATAACATAGTATAGCATGTAATTTAGAAGAAGAAAATGAGGTCACAGTGTTCGGTATAGACATATGTACAATGTTCTGAGTTACCATATAATATACAATACTATGCAGTGTACTAATGTACAGTACTATATAGTGCAAAGCAGAAATGGGATGAGGTACAATTTAGGTACAATTTACAGTAAGGTGTACGAGTTGTAGTGCAATCCTTCATCAATAAATATAAAGTGTGGGGAGTGGGTGCTACAGTGTGTTTGTTTAAAGTGGGTGTGTGCTATAAAGTGTGTGGAGTGGGTGCTACAGTGTGTTTGTTTAAAGTGAGTGTGTGCGTGTGGATGTGTGTGCTATGTGCGTTTGGTGGTTGTTGTTGTGTAGTGTTCATTGTTCGTTTAGCAGCCTGATGGCCTGGGGATAGAAGCTTCTTCTGAGTCTTTCTGTGCTCGCCTTGAGACTCCGGTATCGCTTGCCTGACCGCAGCAGTTCAAAGAGGCAGTTGTTCGGGTGACTGGAGTCTTTAATGATTCTCTTAGCCTTGCCCTTGCAACGCTTGTTGTAAATGTTCTGGAGGGTGGGGAGCCCCCCTCCAATTGTGCGTTCGGCTGAACGTGTGTCACTCTTTGTAGTCTGCTTCGGTCTTGTGCAGTGCTATTCCCAAACCAGGAGGTGATGTTGCCAGTCAAGATGCTCTCTATTGTACATGAGTAGAAGTTCTTAAGGATCTTCTGACTGACTTGGAACTTCCTTAGGCGCCTGAGGAAGTAGAGGCGTTGTCGTGCCTTCTTCACAACACTGTCAATGTGTGTGGTCCATGTCAAGTCCTCGGATATGTAGGCTCCGAGGTACTTAAAGCTGTTGACTCTCTCAACCGGTGCCCCGTCGATGCTGAGGGGGCTGTAGTCCTTGACCCCCGACCTCCTGAAGTCCACAATCATCTCCTTTGTTTTGCTGACGTTCAGGGAGAGGCTGTTTTCCTGGCACCATCCCGCCAGGACCTTGACCTCTTCCAGGTAGGCCCTCTCGTCGTTGGCAGAGATCAGGCCCACCACCAGTGGTCTGCATCTATCTATACTATAGGCTTACATTCTTGCTCTCTCTTTACTCTCCTCTTTCTTCTCCAGTTCTCACATTGGGTCTCATTCCCGAACGAAGTTACGACAAAAAATTTCGTCTTAGCCAGATTTCGGTCCATTTAAGACATATTGGGGCTGGGGGCAAGGTCAAGTAGTAGTCTGACCAGTTTGTTTTGTGATGTTTGTAATCTTGTTTTTAGCGCCTTTGAGGTGCTTTGGTACCATGAGGTGCAGGCATAGTCATAGTACCCTTGAATGAGTGCTCCTGCCAGAGTCTTCAGGGTATTCTTGTTTACCAGAGAGGAGATCCGGTACAAGAATCTAGTTAGTTGGTTGACTTTTTTTATTACATTGGATGCCATTTTGTCACAGGAAAGATTTGCCTGTAGGATGGAACCCAGGTAGGTAATTTCATCTTTCCTTGTGACAATATTGTCACCCACTGTAACGGAGAAGCCGTCGGTCTTGCTGAGTTTGTTATTTGAACCGAAGAGAATGGACTCTGTTTTGCCCATGTGTAATGATAGTTTGTTATCGGCAAGCCATATGCAGATTATGCAGATTTTGCCTAGTTCCGAGCTGAGGGTTTTTTCAACCTGCAACTTGTTCTTGTCAGAGACCAGCAGGGCTGAGTCGTCCGCAAACAGGAACAAGTTGCAGTCACAGGCTGACGACATGTAATTTGCATAAATTATGAACAGTAGCGGTCCTAGTATGCTTCCTTCCACAGCTCACTGATAGGGTACCGTTTACCTCCACCATCTGTTCTCTCCCCTCCAGGTAGGATTGCATCCAGCTCACTGATAAACTATCAAAACCAATTGCTTTTAGCTTGTCAATCAGAATGGAGTGATTGACAGTGTCGAAGGCCTTTTGTAGGTCCAGCATGACCATGCCGCAGTATTTGCCCGCGTCCACCTCTTGTTTGATGTGGTCGTTCAAATAGAGGAGGCATGTGTCAGTGGAGTGGGATGTTCTGAAGCCAGATTGGAATTCGTAGATTAGATTTTTTTCCGCCAGGTACTTTTCGACCTGTTCGTAGACTATTTTCTCCATGACTTTCGAGGTGGAGGTAAGAATAGAAACAGGGCGGTAGTTGCCTGGGTCTAATTTGCTGCCCTTTTTGTGCAGAGGGGTCACTCTCGCAATTTTGAAGTCCTTGGGGACGTGTCCCTGTTTTATAGAGAGGTTTATTATGTGAGTGATGACTGGGGTGATGGCGGCTGCTGCGTCTCTGAGGAATTTGGAGGGGATGTTGTCATGGCCAGTGGCCTTGTTAGGTTGGAGGGCGCTACATTTTTTTAGTACCTCATCGGTTGTTACCATTTCAAGTTTGAAGTCGTCCTTGCGGACCCCTAGGTTTTTGTAGTATGCTACTATGTGTTCTACCCCATAATGCCCTGAGTGGAGGGTAGTTTGTTTACCAGTGTTGTGGCTATGTTTGTGAAGAAGATGTTTAAGTAATTGGCTACATCCAGCTTGTCTGTGATGAGCGTGTTGTCCGTCTTCATGTTTATGTTTGAGAATCTGGTTTTAAGTTTTTTACTGCAGCCTAGTTGATTATTGAGTAATTTCCAAAGTTCACATTGTTTGTTTTTGTTTTCCTCAGTTTTGTCATTGATGAAATTTCTTTTTGCGGTTTTGATCATGGTGTTTACGTCATTTCTTATTCTGTTTCTTTGAATTTTTAGTTCAACCACGTGGGCTTGGAGTTCACTGTTTGAGCTTTTGGAAAGCTTTGTCTGACTTTTATGAAGTTCAGAGCATTTTTTGTCTCTGGTTTTCATAGCGGCCAGTATTTCAGTGTGCATCCATGGCTCAGCGCGATTTTTAACCCTGGTGGTTCTTAGGAGTGCCATGTTGTTTAGTATTGTTGAAAATTTGGTTTTGAATCCAAGCCATGTTTCTTCAACCTGTGTACCACTGAGTTCATCTGACCAGTCCAGGCTCTCCAGTTCTAGGTTAAAGGCCTCTCTAGAGTAAGTTTTGAGGTCTCTAGATGTGACTGTTTTGTGACAGCCGGCCTTCTGTTTTAGCTTTTTGCGGGTACAGAAAATCATATAATGATCACTTAACCCGCATGCTATCACCCCTTTATTGGAGATCATGGACTTGTCAGAGGTCAGGATGAGGTCAATGATGGTTTGTGTCGAATCACATACCCTTGTGGGTACCCTTGCGCCCCACACATCTGTATCCAGCCACTGGAGCTGTGGCCCATTATGCTCCTGTTTCTAAAATGACAGTCAAATATATTTAAAGCATACTCAAATGTCTTACTTTTGGGGGGGGGGGGGGGGGGGGGGGCACATAAATTGTACTATATTTGGCAAGGGGGCGTTTAGATTTATATGGATATTTTGGGAGGGCTAAATAGAGTGATCCTCTGGTCCTCCTGTTGAGACTACTAATGACAGAGAGGAATGGGGCCAAACCTGAAACTTTGTGATGCTAATGTTGAGAAACTGGCAGAGAGCAACGACGACCTCGCTGTGTGAGCAGCCATGTGGAGGGTGTGTGTCTGTTTGTGGTGGGGGGGGATACACACATTCTGATTGTGTCTCCTCACAGAAGCAATTGACTTATTTATTATTATAAAAAAAAAAAAACGTTTCCCCCCCTCTTTTTTCCTCCGTTTTTCTCCCATCCCAATGTTAGTCGTTATGCCAATTCCTAATCCCCTTCCTGGTCGCTGCGCACTCTACCCCCGACAGTCGGTCTGGGAGAGTGGAGGCTATCACATGCTTTCTCGGACACATGTGTAGCCAATCAACCGCTTCTTTTCACCTGGCAGCGCGGACTCTCACTGAGAGGGTGTAACATGTGGAAGAATCACAGTACCCCCCTTAGATCCTTTCCTCGCTGAGCAGGCGCCCCGACCGAACTGTAGGAGTCGCTGTTTACAACGACCAGGACCCACCCACCGGATTTCCCACCCTCTAACACTGTTAGTACGACGGCCGGCCAAGCCGGAAGCAACGCAGAGAGCTGGGCTCGAAACCAGTATCTCCTGCAATTGACTTATTTTAAGCCTGACCTCCTCCAATCACCCCGGCTGCTCCCTCTGTCAGGATCTGAACTTTTTGGACAGTATCCTCTGGCACCATCGTGTGCTCATCGGCGGTACTACGCCGTTCTGGACAATCCTGCCACTCCTACACATGTTATCCCTGATCCACCTTTCCTTCTGTATTGCTGTACTCCCTGTGTATCTGCCATCTGTCCTGTGTGCTCCCCAGTATGTTGTATTGTGATCTAGTCTAGTGTTGTCTCAGTGTGTGTATTGGTATTCGGTCCAGTCTCTGTCTTATTCTGTAATATGCTCCCTGTCTGTGTAGCCCCCAGCTGTGGCTCATTATCATTACCCCCTGTATATATACGTGCCGCCCCCTGTTTCCAGTGTCACGTCATTGTTTGTTGTTAGGTTTTCCCGTCAGTACCCTTCCGTGCTGTATGTGTCTGTGCCTTCCCGTACTGTTATGTCTACCTTGTGTCTATGCTCAAGTAAAGCTTATTGTTATCGGAATGTCGACTTGTTGCCTCGTCTCGCTCACTCCACATCCTGCGATTGAATCCTACTCCTCTCCTAAACCCCGAATCCTCACACCCTCAGACAAACTTGAGATAGGTAAATTCCACAGAGGCATTGGAAGGCTGATTGATTGATTGATTGATTGATTGGTTGATTGATTGATTGATTGAAAACTGTATTAACAGATTGCAGAATGGGTACAATACAGTACATCTCAATACAACAACTGTTAAGAGGATGAAGACCAGAAAAATACTTTAGTCTTGTTTACATAAGGGTCCTCCATTTTCAATTCATCAAGGCATCAAGGAACATCATAAAAAATAGAAATCAGAAGCAGAAGAAAATGTACATTAGAGGGGGCTGGGGTTGGGTGGGGGAGTGGGGGGGATTTTGACATTTACCGGGGCCAGTTTCTAATTGGCTCCACTTGAAATTGAAAATGGACCGTTTCTATTTCATTTGTGGTCATGGAACAAAAGTGCCAGGCTTTCCCCACCATTTACACTGAAAAAAGGAAGCTATCTGCGAGTTGATAAATTGAGTTGACACAGACCAGCTAGCCTAGCTGTTCACCAAAAACACCTCTCACAGAGTGTGTGGGGGGGGGGGGGTGGCAGTAAAAATAAGCTGTGTAAACAATATAATTAACTCTGAATATAAGAATATGAGCAAGTAATCAGTGTAATCTAAGGTGCAGATAAGGCTTTGTATGCCAGTAGTATTATACATTAACTCATTCCCCGCCAACGACGAGTTTACTCATTATTGGGCGTCAATCATTGAACGCCAACAACGAGTATACTTGTTATTTAATCGTTATTTCTTTTATTCGATATTTCTATTCATTACAGGCACACAGACCCAGGGTTAACATGGGGCACCCTTTGTAACCTTGTATCTTGGCCTGTGGAATGGCCAAATGTCTCGGGTTTCATTTTTCCTTGTCGGGCGAGGCGAACGGTTCTCCCAGTTCCATTGAAGCGCCTCAAATATCCCCGATCCATATGTTGTGGTGGATTATGCCGTGGACCAAATGGACATTGGATGCAGGGGCGGACCTAGCACATTTGGCGCCCTAGGCGAGATTCACCACCTTCACCAGATTTTGCCTCTTCGTAGTTCTCTAACGTTAGTCTTTCTTTCCTCCCATGCTCAATTCTATAAACACTTGACCGATACCCATCAATGCACAGCGCTCTAGCATGTTCTGACTGTGAACACCTAAAGCTGAGGCTCAGACCGACCGACTGTTTTAGATTTTTGGCTCATTTCCCCTTATGTTAGAATTTTTTTTATGTAAAAATAATGGTTGCAGATATAGAGGGGGGCGCCAAAACTGCACAGAGAAAAAAAAATGTAATTAAAAAAAAAAAAAAAAAAAAAAAAAAAAAAAAAAAATGTTTTTGGCGCCCCCCTCTGGGTGGCGCTCTAGGCGACCGCCTATATCGCCTGTAGGAAGGTCCGCCCCTGATTGGATGTACCAGATGGCGATCAAACAATTGGAATATTATTTTTGGAATACTCCCGATCAAAGGTAAGGATGATTTGACGTACATTTTTGCTTGATCCTGCAATGCTTTTATACCGATCAGGCTGATAAGCGTTTTTAGTGTTCAATACGAATGCCGTTACTGACAATCAAATAATCAGAAATGACCCCCCCCCCTTTCATGCATTCATGATGGAACATAATATCTATGATATATATTTGATTTCGGAATAATAGCGTGTACAGGCAAGAAACGGCAACGTCTATAGTGGAATTGACGTATGCGGCTATAACTCAGCATTTCGGGAATTACCCTAGACCCCTCTAATAATAATAGATTTTATTTGTAATGCGCTTAACAGTTGCGGGGCAAATCTCAAAGCGCTACAGTTAAAAGAACATAAAAACTAGCAAAAATAAAGGAAGAAAGAATATAAAAATAGGCAAGACTAAACATAGAATAAAATAGAGAAACATAGAATAAATAAACTGATAAAAGAAATTGGTAAAAGAACATAAAATGTGTGGAGCATTTTTTTTTTTATAAAAAGTCAACAGAAGGCTCTACTAAAAAGGTTTTGAGGCCTTTCTTGAAAGCATCCACAGTCTGTGGTGCTCTCAGGTAGTCAGGGAGAGCATTCCACAGACTGGGAGTGGAAGAGCAAAAAGCCAGATCTCCCATAGTGCAGAGATTGGTCCTTGGGCGCTGGAGGAGGTTTGCCTGGCCAGAGCGGAGATGTCGAGAGGAGGAGTGAGGGGTGATGAGTTCTTTGAGGTATAGGGGGGCGTTTCCGTAGAGGCATTGGTGGGTGAGCAGGGAGACTTTGAACTCAATCCTGAGTGAGACAGGGAGCCAGTGAAGGGACTTGAGGATGGGAGTGATGTGGTGGTATTTCCGCACTCTCATCAGGATCCTAGCAGCGCTTTTTTGGATACATTGTAGCCTTTGGATATTCTTGCTAGGGAACCCAATGAGGAGTGCGGTGCAGTAATCCAGCCTGGAGGAGACAAAGGCGTGGATGAGCTTTTCGGCATCTGACAGAGTGAGTGAGGGGCGAAGTTTGGCGATGTTCCTAAGGTGGTAGAAGGAGTTTTTGTATAATTGATTTATGTGCGCCTCAAAGGTCAGGTGAGGGTCCATTTTTCCACCTAGGTTGGTGATTGTTGGTGACAGGGTGATGTTTTGGCCGGAAAAAGTGATGGTGGCGATGGTGGATGAGCGAACCTGGTGTGGGGTGCCAATAATAATGGCTTCAGTTTTAGAACTGTTTAACTGTAAGAAGTGTAAACTGTAAACCATACTTATATTATATTATATATATGGAAAAATTCATTCTTTTTCACATATTGAACGATAGATAGTTATGTCAAATGGGCCATAACTATAATATAGAATATAGTTATAGCTCTACAAACAAGGTGATGCACGCCTATCTTTTAAAGCGTGGCAGTGCTAGAGGGGGGCCCGTCTAATTCCCGGCGGTCAATGAGTTAAAATAAATTTGTAGTCCGTGCAGTTTAGGTGGTAAGAGTCAGACACACTTCAGATCAGACATTCCTAGTAGCTCTCGAGTTCGGCTGCCGTTAGTTCTCCGGCTGCCCACTGTTGTGGAGCCTGATGAAGGATGAAGGTTATCCTATAACCCTAGTTACATGAGCGTTCTGCTCTGCTGGGTTAATCTCATTGTTACTTATTGTAACACTGAAAGCTTTCGCTACATGCACCTTCATTTGCCAGACCACGCCCATTTCCGGCTATGAATATAAGCGAGGGGCGTGACCGTACTTCTTCCTTCCCGAGTCTTGACCTTCATTCGGAAGACAGTCAGGGGTCCTCAGTGAGTGAGAGCAGAACGCTCACAAAAACTCATGTAACTAGGGTTATAGGATAATCTTTGTTACATTTAGTTTTTGCTTACGTTCTGCTCTGCTGGGACACAGGAGCGGAGAAGGACGCAGAGAGCCCGACAAATGTACCCGCTGAGGTCCCCTTAACAACCATCAGAACACTGGGGAGGGTCCGGGCCAGTGAGGGGTGGGGGGGGGGGGGGGGTACAGGACACAGACTGTGTGAAAAAAGGCGTCAGCACCCTGAAAACACACAAGGCGAGTAGACTGCAGGGAAAAAGGACCACTGTCTACCCCACCGCACGCCCCGCTTGCTAAAAGGGAAACGTACACGAAGCACAAGCTTGTGTTGCCGGTCCCACACCTAGTGGGGTCGGGGTCGTTGAACCCCGATTCTGCCCGCGAGGCGTCTCGTGGGGTCGGGGTTCTGAAAATCTTTGAGGAGGAGGCTCTGAAAGACTCCCTGAGGAGGCTCTCTCACTGAGGGGGAGGCTCTGAAAACTCCCAGAGGAGGAGGCTCTGAAGCTCTCTGAGGAGGCTCTCCCCCATAATCCCGTGGGGTCAGCTGGCATACCGGGGAGACAACCACTCCAAAAAAGGGGTTGATCCTTTAACCCGACAGGTTCCTTAGCAAGAGCATGGCTTGACCCGTGCCTGGAGGACCGTGAACTACACAGGATCGCTTAGAGGGGCTGACTGTTAAAACAGTACCCCGACGGCCCACCCGCTGAACCCCCTTAACCCAGGCCGACAGGTAGCAAGAGCATGGCTCGACCTGTGCCTGGAGGACTGCTAAAAAACAGTACCTTGACGCCGAGTGGGGGGGGGGGGAATAGCCCCCATGGGCACAGGGCCCTTCGGGTTAACAGAATACATTGTACGAGCAGCGCTCGCCTGTGACCCGGTGGACACCGGGTTGAACTGATCCGGTCCGGCGTGACCAGGATGAGTCTCTGGTCCCCAACGCTGCTGCCCCTCTCCAAAAAAACGGTTACCGGCTTGTTTTAAGCCACCTCTCCATCACTCTTGCCATCAGTATTTCATCAAATTGACACAACACACCCCAAAGGGGAGGGTTTATCCCCACGCCCCCCTCCCCAACCAACCTCACGTAACGTGAAAACACACGAGGTGAAAACAAGGAGCAGTGCCCTTAGCCGTGTGTTAATGTACAAGCGAAGCAGCTAGTCACCATCCGTGGGTTCAGGGTCTGTTTAAAAAACCCGTGGCCCAATTTCATAAGCAAGAATTGCCGCCCGCCATACTTTAACTGTACCACAGAGGGTATTTTTATTTGAAAATGTAGTATTTTGGGGAGAAAAAAAAACAGGGGGTTAGGTGAAAAGAGGAAAGGGGGTAGAGGGAGGTGGCCTGGGGGGACGGGTCGAGGGTGCAGCAGGAGCTTGCAGGTCCCTACCTGTCCGCCCAAGCGCAGGGTAGGCGGAGGTACCAGGCCGAGGTACGCTGCTCTGCTCTCCCCCCTGGCTGTGGCGGGAGGCACTGCAGGACCTGCTGGCTTCAGCCATGCGGCGCCGCAGGCCGGGCCGCTCCCTGGTCCCCGACTTCGGGAAGTGGTGGCAGAGGACCCACCGCTGCTCCTCCATCTCCCCGCAGGCCAAGGTCACCTCCTCTGTGGCAGAGCCGAAGAGGCCGTCCTCGGAGAGGGGGGCCAGGAGGAGGGGCAGTCTCCTTCGCCAGCGATGCCCGCTCCGGCCACAGGTGCCGCTGGATCAGGGTGGCCAGAGCTTCCCCGCAGCTATGGCCTGGAGCTGCGACAAGTGCAGGGTCGCCCCCAACGCCTGGGCGAGGATGTGACGCCGGTCGGGACCCAGGTCTCCCCCACACACAGCCCCGGCTGGAAAGCCGCCAGCTGCGCAATGTCGGTGGTGGCCGCCAGGCTCTGTGTAGAGGTGATGTAAGCCCAGTCGGACCATATCGCCAGCTGTCGGGCCGACTTTCCCCTCGGCATTGGCTTCTTCTTCGGCTGAAGAAAGCAGGAAGCCGGACCAGCACTCTCAGATTCAAAAGTTTTAATGGCAGCCTGAAACATACATGTTTCGGAACTGATTTGTTCCTTCGTCACTGTTTGGCTCTCTTCTTCGGCTCCCACACCATATCCGGGCAAAGGACGGCTGCCAACGGTTTGTCCAGCTGCGGCACGGCGCCCTTTAAGCCCCGGACCAGACCCTCCACCTGCGTAAGCGGCAGGTAGGAGGAGGTCCGGCCCGTGATGCGGGTCACCACCTGTCCCCCAGCCACGTAGGCATCCATGGCCGGGAAGGCCGGGCACAGCATGCTCGCCCTGCCCAGCGGGTTCTTCCGGAACACATGGCCTATCATGGAATCGGGGATAGGTGTTGGCAACGGAATTCCGTTAACCAGCGCCGCCGCCGCCATAAGCTCAGGGAAGAGAGCGAGCAGTCTCAACATTTACCACAAACTCACGTTTTCTTGTTGACAGTGTGTGTCCGTGATTGTAGCCTACCTGTAAATCTGGCTCACCCCCACTAACGTTGTTGGCGGGTTGGGGCTCTTCAACAACTTCAGGTTCCTCCCGCAGGAGGAGAGTAGGGGCGGAAAAAATATACATCTAGCTTGGACAAGTTGTCTTTTCCTTGGTCCTTTTTATCTTTTTCTTTGCGTTTTGTCGCTCCACTTGTGTGTTTATAACTGCTCCCGCTTATGCTTAGGCAGTGCTCTGTTGACAAGTGATTGATGATGACGTTCATTTACGTATGATGTTGATGGACGGCTGATGACGATTTTACCCAAAATACATTTGGAGATGGAGACAATAGAAGGGATTCACTTGCAATTTTTCATGTTTTAATGTTAAATGTGAGTGTGAAAATAGCAGCACAAGTTCAACTCATATTATAGGCTACGATGCTTTATACCTAATATGACCACAAACGTCAGTGCACTCAGTGGCGCGAGGCAGCAGGGCCCGCCTGCCAATATCTCGGGGGCGGAGCCTGCTGCCTCTGCGACGGGCCCCCATTGGGTCCCGACCGTCCCGGGCCCGGGGAGCACCGCCCCTACAGCCCCCCCTGAAGCCCCGCCCCTGGCCCTATACACACCAGTGGTGTGAAGGAACACATGCGGAACACAATGGCTAGAGGGGTGAACACGTGGAGGCTCACCACTGTGATGTGGTTTGGTGACCTGGTAACACATAATAACCTGGTAACACATAATAACCTGGTAACACATAATAACCTGGTAACACATGGTAACCTGGTAACACATGGTAACCTGGTAACACATGGTAACCTGGTAACACGTGGTAACCTGGTAACACATAATAACCTGGTAACACATGGTAACCTGGTAACACATAATAACCTGGTAACACATAATAACCTGGTAACACATAATAACCTGGTAACACATAATAACCTGGTAACACATGGTAACCTGGTAACACATGGTAACCTGGTAACACATGGTAACCTGGTAACACGTGGTAACCTGGTAACACATAATAACCTGGTAACACATGGTAACCTGGTAACACATAATAACCTGGTAACACATAATAACCTGGTAACACATAATAACCTGGTAACACATAATAACCTGGTAACACATGGTAACCTGGTAACACATGGTAACCTGGTAACACGTGGTAACCTGGTAACACATAATAACCTGGTAACACATGGTAACCTGGTAACACATAATAACCTGGTAACACATAATAACCTGGTAACACATGGTAACCTGGTAACACATAATAACCTGGTAACACATAATAACCTGGTAACACATAATAACCTGGTAACACATAATAACCTGGTAACACATAATAACCTGGTAACACATGGTAACCTGGTAACACATAATAACCTGGTAACACATAATAACCTGGTAACACATAATAACCTGGTAACACATGGTAACCTGGTAACACGTGGTAACCTGGTAACACGTGGTAGCCCGGCAGGGACGTGCACAGGACTTTAGAGGGGCAGGTGCTCAAAGGCTGAAAAGGGCACTGGTGCTGTGCGTGTGCAATCCCGATTTTTGGGGGCCCTTTTTGGCCGGGGGGGCCCTCTTTTTATGTTTTTTGGGGGGTTTTGGTGATCAAATATTGAATATTGAATTATAATAATAATCAGTGCAGGAGCTCACTTATCCTTGAAAGACACTTTTATCACTGACTTAAAAGGCCCATACATCTCCATAAATGTTCAGGGGGGAGGGAATAAGTGCTTACCCTACAGACCCCAAGAAGTGCTGTATATTCTGTATTGTTTAATATACTGTAAATAAAATAATTATAAAAAGAAACTTGGCATAAAAAGGGCACTTTTTTACGAGGCACAAAAGGGCAGGTGCTCGAGCACCCTTTGGGCTCTATGTGTGCACGTGCCTGTAGCCTGGTAACACAATATCTTGAAAGAACTATAACATGTGTACCGGGATGCAACAAGAAGTGCAGGTTTTGTAATAAGATGCAGGTACACAGGTGGTAAATCTGAAGTGGTTCTTCAAGGTCTTGGATATGGTCTTAATAATATGGTATTTTGGAAGGACTTTTGACCTCTTTTTTATTATTATTCTTGAGTGGTCAACATTTTTCAGTTTCGCACCAAATCTGTATAACTAATGGTATCAACCCAAAAACTGTTGCAGCAGCTTGCAAGCGTTTGGAATGGCTATCATTAGGCATAGTTGTCCCAAGCCCCATACAAACAGAATGTTCATAATTTAAATAGACAATATTCATTAAAATAACACTTAAGACACAATAATATAACACAATAAGACAATAACACAATAAGAATATTGCATATTACTTAAAGCTTGCGTGAAGATACTGGTATCATATTAAACTAGAGACCTTGATGCATCTGTAGATAACAACCATATACAGTAGCTTACTGGTAAAGGCAATACATATTACTCCAAAGTTGAGCACAAATTTGATGTGAGAAATTGACATGTCCATTTTCAAAGGGATATGGGTAAGTTTCAGATACGTTTCAGATTGATAGGGTCATAGTCAGGGTAGACTAGGCAGGCAGGATATAGTTAAAAAAGCTGAGCCATGTAACTCAATTTGAATTAAACATATTGTGATTGACTATAAGGCCAGAGCCTTAATCATTAACTTTACCTCTCAACCCAAACCCTCATTTCTGACCCGTAAATCTGTTTTTTCCAAACTGCTTTTGTCCACAATAACCAGAAACTAATCCTGTGCATGCACACATACACACACACGCCCACCCACATACACACACAATTGCACAATTTGAATATTACTGTAAAGCTAAGACTCGTAAATTATTATTTTGTGAAAATATGTAATACTGAATTGATTATAGATGCTTATAAAATTGGAATTGCATTTGTTGACGAGCATGAGAGGATGTTTAGTCAATATATTTGTATATAATTACAAGGTAAATTAGCTATGTTAATTTATGAATTTGGTATTGTTTAGGCATGCAGTTTCTATGGTTATAGGTCAGGTTAGTGGTTAGGGTGAGGTACTTAAAAAGGCACACACACACGCGCACACACACGCACGCACACACACACACACACACACACAGGCACACACACACACACACACACCAGGGGCGTTTTTAGGGTTAGAAAACATTGGGGGCTTCAGCCTTTTTTTTTTTTTTTTTTTAAACAGAAATACGCAATTTTAGAGTAATTAGAGATGAATACTGAATAACTAGAATCATTAGAGGTTCTGAAAGTGAGGTCCAGGTCCATGAGAGGGATCTGGGCAGTCCCCATAGAAAATTCAAAGTTAACAGGACCAAATCATCAGTTTCTTATTTATTTATTTAACCTTTATTTAGCCAGATAAAACATTGATCTGGTCCAAGAAGCCCCAACAGGAGTACAAATATACATATATACACATATATATACATATATAATATATATACATATACTGTACATACATACACACATATACACCAATAACAAAATAAAAACACAGTTAAGAATCATACACATAAGCAAATAAACAAACAAACAAACATATGCACAGCCTATGTACAAAAGAAATAAACAGTTCATCTCTAGTCTTTACAGTTTTCTTCAATTGCATAAACACTCAAATCAAAAGTATTACACAATTATCAAAACCTTACACTCAAGGAGCAAAATATAGGCCCAGATTTGCACCCCTACAATGTCAGCCTCACACTTTTTGCAAAACAATACACACAGTGATTTGCAAAACACTAAACACACTTGCATTACATTAGACACAGAATGTCAAATTACCACACATATGAGCCAATTGGTTAAACACAGCCATCAGATGCACAAACACACCATTGCTTAATTGTAGATACACCAATCAGGTTTAAGCACTATAAAAATGCAGCAGGTGAGTTCACCTGTCTTCAACCAAAATGGAAGGAGAGTGAAGTACTGTACACAGAGAACGTGAAAATATACAATACATCCACCAAACACTACACAAGACAACCAATGATGCAGACTGATGAAAATATACATTTTCTCCCATTTTCCCAAATCAGTCAACATGGAGAATCACAACAAAAAATTATCTTGCCAGATCCAGCTAGGCAAAGAGATAATGTCTAGTATTTTCTGTTTAAATTAAAAAAAAAAAATTGTTTTACTGTAATTTTAACCTGTACTGGATACAGTATTTTATGTTTGTCTGATATTTGCTGAGCTTACAGTGTTATGCACATAGTAGCATGAAAACTGGGACATGTATTGTTGTGATTCTCCATGTTGAAATGTTGACTGATTTGGTTATATGGAGAGAACATTTATATTTTCATCAGTCTGCATCATTGATTTGGGTATATGGAGAGAAAATGTAATTTTTTTCATCAGTCTGCATCATTGATTTGGGTATATGTAGATAAATAAATTATATTTTCATCACAGCATTGGTCTTGTGTAGTGTTTGGTGAATTTATTGTATATTTGCACATTCTCTGCGTACTTCACTTACAGTACTCTAATCACTGAGAAGTAGAATTGCTAAATATGTGTTTTAGGTTAAGCACAGCAGTGTGTGTAACTGGTTCAAACAGAATTAAGTCATATGAAACGTGTGTTTCCTATGGTAACAAAATGTAGTTTTTATAAATTAGTGTATGGTTTTGACAAGTGTTTAATTTAGCAAAGGATCTGATGTGTTCTGATAATTGTGTGTGTGGTTGTGCTAATTGTGTGTTTTGAAACACCGGGCCCCGTTTTCAAAATCATGCTTAGGCAATCGAAAAAAAACTGTATTGTGTGTTTCATTATATACATATGTTTCAGTCTTCTCATAAAAAAAATATTCGATTTTTGGGTCTTTTCCTGCCTTTGGTCCGCTTTGCATTCACATCTCAAATGAACCGCAGCAGGGTTCACTTGCAAGAGTGAATGAGCTTTCACACCACCCCAAACCAACCGGACTATCCGAGGAAATGAACCAGGGTTCGATTAAAGCTTATTATAGTTTATCACAGATTGATTGATTGATTGAAAACTTTATTAACAGATTGCAGAATGGGTACAATACAGTACAGCTCAATACACACAATTGTTAAGGGGATGCAGACCAGAGAAAGACTTTCGTCTTGTTTACATCAGGGTCCCCCATTTTCAATTCATCAGGACATATATGACATACAGATAGTCAGTACTGCTACATCTATACATTTATGACATACCAGATATAGTATCATGAGCATGTCTTTGTCAGGAGACACTGGACATGGGTATGGATGGCTCTTATTATAGGATCAAATGAAAACTACTTACTAAAAATGGATGTTTAAAAGTACTAAAAACCAACAAAAAATACCAAACACTAACAAACATTCAGCACAGATAATGGGAATGCTGACATAAAAAAGAAAAAAAAGAAAAATGTAACATTTTTTTATTTATTTTTTTTAGATCCGGGGATAGGAGAAAAACATCCGGGGCTGAAGCCCCGGAAGCCCAGGGCTAACGACGCCACTGACACACACACGCACGCACGCACGCACGCACGCACGCACGCACGCACGCACGCACGCACGCACGCACGCACGCACGCACGCACGCACGCACGCTAAAGGAACTGTGCACTTCTTCCACCACTGATTACTTACCAGCTATGCAGAACTGATTTACATTTACATTTAGTCATTTAGCTGACACTTTTATCCAAAGCGACTTACAAGTTCTGTACGACAAGTCATCAGGAAGGGCTGAGTAACAATGTTCATCAAAGTGTTGAGTGCTACACTTGATTCTTTCCATGAATCACGTGGTAACATTAACAGTGATGAAAGTGAAGAGCCTGTCTTTCTTGATGTTAACAACAGTGTACTTGAGGGAGTTGATTCCATCTTTGCCCATGGTGTGTCTTGTATTATACATTAGATCATGTCTCCTGTGATTAAGTTCATTCTTCCTGTCCCGCTGATGCTTGATCATCCGGCATTTGCCAATGATCTCATTAGGCCTGGAAATATGCATTCCTCTGTAGGTGAGGCGTAGCTGGATAGCATCGTCTTCCCCTCCCCAACCCCAGAACTGAAAAGCCATTGATTTTCAAGAACTGCTCTTTGGACAGTGATGTGGCTCCACCAAAGAGAGTCTCATAGTCTAACCTGAAGCCAAACTTGTCAACAGCCACGGCCAGGTGACGAGGTTGCTTAAAACACCTGTAGGTGTTACGGTCATCCATAGGAATCAGATCCACGTCGCTGAAGACAAAGCAGTCATAGTTGTACTCTTTCAATGCTTCGACATAACCGGCGTTCATCAGCCTGCCTTTGTTGAATGTCCCTTCTCCGTGCTGGTTGATTATGTAGACCCCGTAGTTGAGTTGCTGGCGCTGGAGGAAGGGGTGAAGGTAGTGGAGCCAGTGCAGCAGGTGCTCGGAGCGGTTGCGGAACGGGATGATGACCGCCACCTTCTGCGAGGCGATGCAGTCTGGGGGTTTGAAGAGCGCCCCCTCCTGGAGAGCTGGGTTCTCCGTGCGGATCGTGTCGAGAGTCGGCAGCGATAAGTTGAACTCCACGGTGAACGGACCCAGCAGATGAGGAGATGTGTCTGGGCAGGGGGGCAAGTTTGTCACCAGCTTTGTTTCGTCCGAATTCTTTACCGTTGATGCGGAAACATTCCTGGTTTGACTCCATGTCCATTTTAATCCATCTGGTGATCTCGTTTTACAGCAGTTAACATAGCTGAGGTAAAGCCAATCGTGCATTAACGAAAATACAGCTAAAAGTAAAATACATGGAAAGAATATCTTTAACAGTTTCCACATCTTTAGTAATTCCAAGTATTTGTTCCTATGTGAATTATTTGGGTCAAGATTGTGAAGTAGAGTCAGAACACTACAATAGAGCTCCCGAAGTGGTGTTCATTCTCCCCACGATGATGAACATCTGAACCCTGTGTAACTGAATAGTGTAATTCCAGTTAAGCTGCAGTGTGATGTCATAGTAGAACCAGTTAGAACAGGCTAGAGCGTTCTGGAACATTGTGAGGTCATAGCGGTGATGTCATAGTAGTCCCGCCCAAGGGTATAAATAGAGAGCCGCTACGAGGCTCGGCCCTTCTCAGTGAGATGGCGAGATGAAGCTTCATGAAGCATTGAGGCTTTCCATCCAATAGTACCACACATGTGTTGAAGCTTCATGGTGTATTTGCTCTACTGTGCCATCAAGTGGACAATAAATGTAGAACAGGCAGAGTGATTATAATGATACCCATGGCTTTGGTGTGTGAAGCTTTGATGTGATGATGTGATGATGATGCCAAATAAACAAATAATAGTGGGTCTCATTCCCGAAAATTTTTCAAAGATATATTCTGGAAGACTTAATAGACTGTTTTTCTGACAGAATGATGGCAGGGACAGAGGAGAAAGTGCTTGTGTTATTACAACATTCTATTGTTTAATAGACTGTTTTTCTGACAGAATGATGGCAGGGACAGAGGAGAAAGTGCTTGTGTTACTACAACATTCTATTGTTTAATAGACTGTTTTTCTGACAGAATGATGGCAGGGACAGAGGAGAAAGTGCTTGTGTTATTACAACATTCTATTGTTTAATAGACTGTGTTTTTCTGACAGAATGACAGCAGGGACAGAGGAGAAGTGCTTGTGTTACTTCATTCATTTTTATTCAGAAAAAGCAACTTTTCCACAGTGCTGGGGCTCAGGCGGTTTCTTTTTTTTGACAGGATTTCCCCAGCTTTTGAAAAGACCCTCTCACAGGGCACAGATGATGCTGGCATACATAAGTACTTTACAGCAAGTTTGTACAAGTTAGGATACACGTTTCTTTGTCTCTCCCAGTAATCCAGGGGGTTCTCCATCCGATCAGTGTTGGGTTCGGATAGGAACTTATGGACCTCCACTGTTGCGTCCGCAGTGACACTCGGGCCCTGGGTCCTGGCCTCCTTGACTGCGGTGTCTAAACGACTCCACATATTTTTACCTAGGATAGACAAACAGGCTGTAAGTGATTGAATACAATAACACAAGTACAATGTGTCTGTCCATTACATACCTTGAGTCAGAGGCTGCGGAGCTTCCGATGATGATGAGGAGGCGGAAGAAGAAGCAGCGCTGCTTCGAATGCATTTAGTGCATTCGACTATGAGCTTCTGCTCCGCAGTTGCTGCCTTATTAGGGCTAAAGAATCCAATTTTCTTGAATCTGGTATCCAGCAGTGTCGCCAGGGTATAGATAGTCGCCGTTTGTACGCCTTGAAGCATGTCCCTCAGTCGTCTCCTCATATTCTGAGCCATGGCCGTGCTCTCTGGAGTTAGGACAGTTTGCATTTCGTCCTCCACTAAGCCGTGTAGCATCGACAGCAGGGGAATGACCTTTGAGCCGGACACTCTCTTCTCCTCAGACAGCTCAACGGTGGCATAGTCAAATGGAGCCGGCACTCTGAGGGATTCTGCTATGATGTCATATTGTTCCTGTGAGAGTGGGGCGATGTCGGTGCGTAGGCCGGCCAGAGCTGCTCCTCCAGGTTCCCTGAGGTCATAGAGCCGCTGGAGCCTGTGGTAGGTGCTGTTCCAGAGCTGCTCCTCCAGGTTCCCTGAGGTCATAGAGCCGCTGGAGCCTGTGGTAGGTGCTGTTCCAGAGCTGCTCCTACAGGTTCCCTGAGGTCATAGAGCCGCTGGCTGGAGCCTGTGGTAGGTGCTGTTCCAGAGCTGCTCCTCCAGGTTCCCTGAGGTCATAGAGCCGCTGGAGCCTGTGGTAGGTGCTGTTCCAGAGCTGCTCCTCCAGGTTCCCTGAGGTCATAGAGCCGCTGGAGCCTGTGGTAGGTGCTGTTCCAGAGCTGCTCCTCCAGGTTCCCTGAGGTCATAGAGCCGCTGGAGCCTGTGGTAGGTGCTGTTCCAGAGCTGCTCCTCCAGGTTCCCTGAGGTCATAGAGCCGCTGGAGCCTGTGGTAGGTGCTGTTCCAGAGCTGCTCCTCCAGGTTCCCTGAGGTCATAGAGCCGCTGGAGCCTGTGGTAGGTACTGTTCCAGAGCTGCTCCTCCAGGTTCCCTGAGGTCATAGAGCCGCTGGAGCCTGTGGTAGGTGCTGTTCCAGAGCTGCTCCTCCAGGTTCCCTGAGGTCATAGAGCCGCTGGAGCCTGTGGTAGGTGCTGTTCCAGAGCTGCTCCTCCAGGTTCCCTGAGGTCATAGAGCCGCTGGAGCCTGTGGTAGGTGCTGTTCCAGAGCTGCTCCTCCAGGTTCCCTGAGGTCATAGAGCCGCTGGAGCCTGTGGTAGGTGCTGTTCCAGCGGGTCTCCACCTCTTGGATCAGCTTCAGTGTCGGCCGGCCCATTTGTTTCTGCACCTGCGTCAGTCTCTCCTATAAAATTAGCCAACAATAATTGATTAATTCAAGTGTCACTGCAGCAGCAACTTAAAAAAAACAGCATAATTTAGAATATTGCAATGAAATAAAGCTCACCTTTGCAGTGGTGCTGCTCTTAAAATAGCCCACTATCTTCCTTCCTTTGTCCCGGATCTCGGCCAGCACAGGGTTCTGGTCAAGAGACTTTTTAATGATTAAATTTAAAGAATGCGCCACACATTTTCCGTGATGCAAATTAAGCTCCGTCACACAGGCAGCCATATTTGCTGCACCATCAGTCACAATGCAATGCACACTCTCAGTAATGCCCCACTCCGACATCATTTCTGCTTTCACTCTAGCCATATTGACAGCAGCATGTGCCTCAGGGAAATGCAGAACCCCCAAAACAACCGAATGCAAAGTGGTGCGTGCATCTATGAAACGCCCCGTCACCGCTAGATATGCACCCGTGTTGATGGAGGTCCACATATCTGATGTTAAGGTAACCGCAGTTGCCTCAGATACCATGGCTTTAGCTTTCTCCTTGGACTCCTTGTAACGGTCGTCCACCATAGCTTTCAAAGCCTAAAGGAAAGAAGAGAACAGTCTTGGAATGGCAAAGTGAAATGGGGTAGAATGCTACAGTATATGTGCTCACATACATACGCACCTGTCTTGTGGGGAGAACATAGGTAGGATTCAAAGCTCCAACCAGCTTTCTGAACCCTTTGTCCTCCACAACACTAAAGGGGCTGGGAAGCCTCAATGACCATATTGACCAAGGCCTCATCCACATCCTTCTTCTCTCCTGATGACAAAAACAAAAGCAGTATTAAATTACAGATGTCATTAATTACTCACATTTAAAATATAAATGACTGTCGTCTAATACAAACGTACTAGCAGGGTGTATGCTGTCTTATCATTGCATTCTAAAATGGTTCACCTGAGCTTGGCCCACCTTGGTTGGTGTCCTTGTGCTCATGCACGGCTCTATAATGCCTCAGCATAGATGAGGTGTTGTTGTTGTATCCAAAGTCCTTGGAACACAACTTACACTTCACCTTTTAAAATACAAAAACATTGAAGAAATAAATTAGAACAAGGCATACACTGTGTTATAATAATAATAATAATAATAATAATAATAATACAACGTTATATTAGCAGTGCACCTGTCATACAGAAACTGCAGCTCAAAGTGCTTCACAACAGAAAAAAGACAGGCATAAAATGAGCTGTGCCGACAGTTTCACATTAGGGTCTAACATCCCAAAAGGCCACCTTGTTTATGGTTTGGTTCGGTTTAAAAAATAGACAATAATAAAAAGAGTAAGATAGAATAGACACTGACAGCGTAAAATAGTGCAATACTATGTGCATACAGCATACCTTATTAGGAGAGATCAGCTCGAAATGGTCCCATGCAGGGGACATGAATCGCCTCTTTGTTGCTGGCTCCATCACAAAAAAGAAGTAAGTCAGCAAAGAAAGAAGCAAAATCGTCTGCGAAAAAAGAAGTTTGCAAAAAAAGCAGTTAGCAAAAAAATAGCAAAACAAGCAGCAAACAAACTCGTAATGATGTCCTATGTGCACACAAGTGTGAAGGGATAGGCAAATGACATTACGTTTCCTTTCCATCTTATACACTTGACTTCACATTTCGCGCGAATCGCGAAGCCATTTCCGGAATCAGTGATGCGGAGTGAGGCTTCGGGGGCGGTACACCCCCGAGTGAGGCTTCGGACGTCATCAGTACGTCACCTGATACGCGCCTCGATACAGGCTCCACATAAAAAAAGCTGGATTGCTCGACACAAGCTCCGAAGCCTCGCTTCAAACGTCACATCACTACTTCTCACTCCTCCACGAACAGCAGACAAGACACATCGTCACCAGAGCTCTTAACTTTCCTCTCATATTGCATGCAGTCAACAAGGTACGTTTGGGGCCGTAATGCGCTTGTAGTTAAGTTCAGTGGGTTAACAACCAACCTTGCAAAGACCGATAATATGTATGTATGTTGTTATGGTTTGATCAGTGATTTATTGTATTTCATGTATGTTTTCACAGTTTTACGGTTAGGAATAAAGATGTTCTCTTCGAACGGAAATAAAGCCAATCAGTAAATATCAAAGACGGGTTGCGTCATCATTGCAAGAGAGGCCGTTACAGTAAAACTTGATGCACCACGATGGCTCGGCAAGTCTAGAACATTATCGCTGCCACAATCTTCCGGAACATTCTAAAACATCGAACATCCACAACCTTCCGGAACATTCTAGAACATTGAACATCCACAACCTTCCGGAACATTCTAGAACATCGAACATCCGGGCATTACATCAAGATGTCTGATAGTGGCAGCCAGTCCGAGATGCTGGTGGAGGAGGAGCCTGAAAGGCGCAGAGCACGCACGCAGACGGCCGCAGCGCGAGAACTGAAGGATGCGCAACGGACAAAGATTGCACGGAAGTTCGCTAGGTGCTATAATGGATGGCAGGCGGCGAGGCAGGATGCTGAGGAAGCACGGAGCGCCACGGGCACACTCGACGTAATGCAACACGTCACTACAATTGGCATCGCCAACAATAAGCTGGGGGCGGCCTTTGAGGAGTGGAAGGTCATTGAAGTGCCGGCAGAGAACGCACGGCAAACCACCGACCGCTGCAGACAGCGGAACTCGCAAGGAGACTGTTCGAGGCAACAGCGCCCATACAGGGCCGGCTGGAAGAAGCAGACGGGCTGGAAGAAGCAGACGGGCTGGAAGAAGCAGACGGGCTGGAAGAAGCAGACGGGCTCGAGAGCGCGTCGGTAGCCTCAGGCAAGACAGGCATCAGCTCTCGCCACAGTAACTCCGCCGCATCCTGCGCTAAAGCCTCAGGCAAGACAGGCATCAACTCTCGCCACAGTAACTCCGCCGCCGCTGACGTGGGGTCTATACAAGCCATCGTAGACGGCCTGCGAGCGCAAGAGGAGCACAGTGAAGCAATGCGGCGGTAGCCGAAGATGCACAGGCAAGGGCAGAAGTGGCGGCCGACAACGCGGAAAGAAAGGCCAAACGAAGGGCCGAAACCGCGGAAAGAAGGGTGCAGCAGGCCGCCGAAACCGCGGGAAGAAAGGTGCAGCAGGCCGCTGAAACCGCGGAAAGACAAGGAAGGCTAGAGGCTAAACGCAGAGAAGGAACACTAGTGGAAGCCCTGCAGAAGCTACGTGCAGCTCAAGCAGCCAGCCAAGGTGACTACCCAGCTGTATACGGACGGGAGTGGCCCGACGTTGCGTTTCATAGGCGTTAGGGTGAAAGAGGAAGGCCAGTCTCGAGCACCGCCGCAGGCAGCCCCAAGACAGCCACCGCAGGCAGCCCCAAGACCGCCACCGTAGGCAGCCCCAAGACAGCCACCTCAACAGCTAGCTGCAACACCAGCAGGGCCAGAAGGGGACCAGGCGCCAGCGCAGGCAGACTCATGCACAAGCCAGCTACCGCCACAGCCAGCGGTAGCACAAGGAAGGCACGACGACCGAGCCGAAGACAGCACAGCAGATCTCGTCAAAGGGCTCACCGAAGCCATCAATGCCAGTTGTATGCCTATACCTGTACCCGCAGGGTTCAATGGCGACCCACTAACCTACCACGCCTGGAAGGCATCCTTTCTGACGCTGGTGGACAGGAAGAGCATATCCCCCGCAGAGAAGTTATACCATCTACGCGAGTACGTGAGGGGAACTGCCAGGACGGCCATAGAGAGCTACTGCGTGCAAGACACAGAGGACGCCTATAATGCAGCATGGCAACTCTTAGTGGAGAGATATGGAAATCTGCTTGCCAATTCATTCAGAGCGAAGCTTGATGCTTGGCCCAAGATAAGCGCCAACGGTAGTGTTGAACTTCAAGAACTCGCCGACTTTTTGCGCAGCTGTGAGGCTGCCATGCCTCAGATCAAAGAGCTGGAAATCCTTAATGATTGCCGCGAGAACCAGAAAATACTCTCTAAACTCCCAGACGGGGTGACGGCAAGATGGAATAGGAAAGTCGTAGACATAGGCGACTCAGCGCACACGTTCCCGAGCTTCAGCCAGTTTGTCAAGTTCCTCACACGTGAAGCCAAAATCGCTTGCAACCCAGTAACATCGCTTCATGCCCTGAACCCATCTTCTGTCTCTGGCGGTACAGCATCCGCAGAATGCTTCTAAACCTCAGCATCCAACCTACTGCCTTCTTGAGCCGGTTCCAATTGGAGTAATATTCCAGGAACTGCTGAACCAGGTCGAACTGTTCTTCAGCTGCAGTAGCGCAGACCACGGCATTCTTTACCTTTGGATCCTCCGTGGTTAGGTCCTCCTGGGTTTCGGGGTTCCGAGGCCATTCCTCTTCTCTTCTGAGATCAGGCTCAGTGCCGCCTGGACCTTGGTATGAAGCTCCCCAAACTCCCCGAACAGACTGTTGAATTCTGCCAATCCTTGCTGTACACCTTCCAAATTACCGTCGTCGTCCGCGTCCATCAATTGATTCATCTCCCCATGTGATCAGTTAGCTTGTCTAACTTAGCCTTCCTTTCCTTAACGGCATCACAGGCATCTTCCTCCCTTTGTGTCTTTTCACCCTTCTTAAGTCTCGACATTTTGTGGTTATCCTTCCTTCCTTCCTTCCTTCCTTCCTTCCTTCCTTCCTTCCTTCCTTCCTTCCTTCCTTCCTTCCTTCCTTCCTTCCTTCCTTCCTTCCTTCCTTCCTTCCTTCCTTCCTTCCTTCCTTCCTTCCTTCCTTCCTTCCTTCCTTCGTGTTCTTATGTTCTCGTGTTCTTGTATTCTCATGTTCTTATGGTTATCCTTCCTTCGTGTTGTTCCCTTTTCCTCTTGGAACAAAGTTTTCTTACTTTATCTTACTTACTTACTTTACCTCTCCAAGCCCTCCCAGAGACCAGTCGCATTTTTATCTCCTCTCCTAGACCTCTCCAAGGCCTTTCCTACCCTCCCCCTGCTGCCGTCTTCGTCTCCGTTTGCCGGCCCTAACTGCCTCTCTGATGGTGTGGATTCTAACTGCCTCTCTGACGGGGTGGATTCTACTTTCAACTGCCTCTCTGACGGTGTGGATTCTACTTTCTTCAACATACTTGGCTCCCTACTCAAACTACAATGGATCAACTAGTAAGCTGGTCATTTGCAGCAATTGATCGAATCTTCTCTTCAAGAAAGCAAAGTGCAGCTGATCCCCTGTGTCCAGTCGGGACATTCCAAGCGGGGTTTGCGATTGACAGTTGGAATAAATGGCGCTCAATATGCCTGTATTCTATTGAAATTGAGGATGTTGAGGATTTGTACATCCTCACAATCCTAATGATCGGCTTGGGAGCGATCGCTATCTGGATCTGGATTTGTACAAGAATATTCGGGAAAAGAGACGAACAAAAGGATGATAACCGTGTGGACCGCTGTCTGACAGCTGTGGCCAGACTGGAAGTCTCCCACATGGAACTTGCAAAAAGACTCGCAGTCCATTCATCGGACGAACAATTGAGAGGTCAAGTCTTGTTGGGGGTCACGCAGGACATTAAAAACGCGACAAATAAATTTTGATTTAAATTGATGCTCTCAGGAAACATTGTACCCTGTTGCAAGCCCCCCCCCCCTCCGCCACACACTCAAGTCTACGGAAGAAACGAAGAATGCTCGAGGTCACTGCTAGGCCACGCTGGAGAATAAGTCAAGATAAGAACTGGGATGCGGCGTCCCTACCCAACACCGGGCCAGGAACAGAGTGAAGCTGTCTGGAATAGATAAGATGGATGGCAGGCCCCCACCCCCCCCCCACCCCGATCCCCACCAAAACTCCCTTCCCGTGTGTACACCTGGCGATGTGCACGCGCTGGAGGGGAGGGACCCAAGGCTGTCTCCTCACCCACTCCAAAGCCAAAATTTCCGTCCCTTATGACGGCAACTGTAGTCTAAGCCCTCCTCTCTGGTACTAACTAATGGCAACTGTAATTAGTCTAGGCCGGAACCTCTCTCCGTCCTCCCTCCCTCCCCTCAACCCCTCCCCTCGGGGTGCTTAGGAGACACACGGACTCACGGCTAGAAGAATATGTATCAACAAATGTGCATGTTTGTATTAATTAAGGGTTGTGCCATTATTACTATGCAAATGTAATAATTGTGAAAGATGTCCTGTAATGAGTTGTATGTGTTGTCTTCAAGCATCCTTGACATCCAAGGACAACGATGTAAATAAGTCATTGCGCCTTTTTCGTTCCTATCCTTGACAAAAGCAAATATGTGAGTAATAATCTGTATATGTTTTGTTGTCTAAAATAAATACCATACCATACCATACCATACCACACCTTTTGCAAAACAATACACACAGTGATTTGCAAAACACTAAACACACTTGCATTACATTAGACACAGAATGACAAAATTACCACACATATGAGCCAATTGGTTAAACACATGATTGCTTAATTGTAGACACACCAATCGGGTTTAAGCATTATAAAAATGCAGCAGGTGAGTTCACCTGTCTTCAACCAAAATGGAGGTACACAGAGAATGTGCAAATATACAATACAGTAAATTCACCAAACACTACACAAGACCAATGCTATAGACTGATGCAAATATAATTATTTTCTCTCCATATAACTGTCACGGTTGTGTTTTGAACCCAATGTGCAGGCAACGAGACACGGCAGGCAGAACTGAGCAAAACATACCATACCATAGATGCAAAAATTGAATAAAATATACAGTAAATAAATACAGTAAAAATATACTGAAGTCTACAGTAGGTGTAATAATGCACAGTGCTGTTTAAAAAGTAAGAGTCCAGGAAGATGGTAATTGTCACTCTGTGCTCAGTGATGCAGTGAGGCACAGTGATGCATTGTATAGTCTGATGGCTGTCGGAATGAAGGACTTCCTGTGCCGTTCAGTGCTGCATTTAGGTAGTGTGAGCCTATAACATGCTCCTCCTGTCAGCCAAGTCTGTGTATAGTGGGTGGGAGGGGTTTTCCCTGATGGCCTGGACAGACCAGGCTGCAAAAACAAATGAGTGGGGGGGCATAAAATGTTCTCGGGGGGGCACAATGGTTTTTCAACACAGGTTCCCTTTTATACGTTTCAGCTGGAACAGCGGCGCTGTGGCTTGCTTGGCGCTGCCCACGGTGCTGAACTAAACAGCAGAGAGGCAATTGAAAAATCTAATTTCTCTCTCTCTATCTTTTTTTTTTAACAAATTTTTTTTATTATTATTTACATGAAACAAGACAAAACATTAATCACAATCACAATACACAGAACTTCACAGGAAAATAACAAAAACAATAATAATACAGAAATAACTATTTATAAATTATAAAGACAAAAAGAAAAGAAAACAGAGTTCAACCTTTTTAAATTTTAAATTCAAGGGGTACTATCCAATAAATGGCCTTTCCCAGTATCCAGCCCTGATTCCCGGCCGTGTGGCCCTATATTAATAAAACGTACATCTCTAATTCACAACAAAGCCCACTCTTCCAATTCACCTCACAGCATTCACCCTCACCGAGCTGAGTTATCACAAAATGTGCATATCAGTGATGTCAGAGATCTCCCAGCTGCATAACAATGTGGCAGATGCCACCGGGTCACACAGTGGTTGGAGCCCCGCCTCAAAACGGCCTAAGGTCCTGAGGTAGAAAAACGCCACTTTTGAGAACACGACTTGAAAACAGAGCAATGAACCTTCATGAAAAACAAAAACCTACAGAGGTTTTCCATAGACTCACAGGAACCGTGTAAAAGTGACCAAATAGTGAAGAAATAGCTAAATAGCTGCCCCCCAATAAAATCCCCAGTTAAATTCAAGAGGACAACACAAAAGACAAGACAGACAAGACATTTCCTCCTCCCCCTCCCACGAGACCGCCGGACTCCCCCGAACAAGCACCCCAACCCCCCGATCAGCCGCACACGGCGGTCCTGACCTTCTCAGCTGCTGCGAACCACAGGTCAATCCCAGCCTGCCCCACCCCAATCACCCGCGCCGTGGATATCTCAAGATAAATCACATCCAACAGTGTTAGGGACCAGTTAATCACTGTGAGCTTCTCAGGCTCCTTCCATCTCAATGCTATTAGCTTCTTCGCTGCTGTGACGCCCGCTAGGACAACCCTTTTTAGTTGTACGGACGCGGGTAGTGTCGTTATATCGTTCAGGAGTAGCGTAACAGCTGTGAATGGGGTAGTTAAGCCACACAGATCTGAAAGTTTGTCCGTTATTGACCTCCAGAAGCGGGCCACTGGTGGGCAATCCCAATACATATGCATATAAGTGCCAGTGGCCTTTTGAGAGCACAAAGTGCACCGAGAGTCGGTTATCAGTCCCATAGCAAATAGCTTCCTAGGTGTAAGATAGGTCCTATGAATATAATTAAAATTAATTTGCTGGTGATTGGGGTTGCGGGAAGACAATGCCACATTTGCCCAAACATCATCCCAGTCAAACTCGGGGTCCAACTCCGGGATATCCACACGCCAGATTGTATCCAATGATACATTTTTATACGTGGATTGAATTAAGAGCGTATAAAAGTCTGAGACAAACCCTCTGGAGGTCGTCCTGTCCACTATGAGCCTGAGGAAGGGGTGTGGTTGCAAAGCTTGAGCCCACGGCACGCCATGCGCCCTCAGTGCTGACCTTAGTTGAAGGTAAAGAAAGAAGGACTCGCCGGGAAGATCATAAAATTCTTTTAAGTCCTGAAACGCACGAAGGCCGTTCTTATCATAAATATCCTCCAGAGTATGAACTCCCCTCCTTTGCCATTGAGGAATACTAACCGGCTTGTGCCCAACAAGTAGTTGCTGGTTATTAAAAATTGGAGAGTCCAGGTGCCATTGGCATTTAACCCCACATGACTTCTGTACATTACGCCATGTTTGGATCACGTGAGTTATGATCGGTCCATATCTCAGTCGGCATTTTGAAATAGGGACAGTGGAGTACACTACATCCTGCAATCTTAGCAGTGAGACCGCCGCCGCTTCTAAGGAGCGCCAAGATACAGCATCTACAGGGTCTAGCCAGCACATCAGAGGTCTCAGTGAAAAGGACCAGAAATAAAGCTTAAAATCAGGGATTGCGAGGCCCCCATCTTGTTTCCTACGTTGAGTAGTAGCTCTTTTGATTCTCGGGCGTTTGTTATTCCAGATAAACTTAGATACCATCGATTGTACCTTGCGCCAGTGGTCTATTGGAGGGGGCAGGGGGAGCATTGAGCTAACAAAATGTATCCTAGGCAGGACGTTCATTTTGATTATGGAAGCCCGGGCTTGTAAGGAGTTAGGAAGGGACGACCATCTGTCTAGATCCTGGCGTATTTTATCATAAGTACCCGTGAAGTTGTACTTAGTAGTTTGACTCAGCATGGGGAATATCTCAATGCCTAAGTATTTAAAATGTTCCACTATGGGGATATCAGCTGGTAGTCGCACCGCCTTGGCCAGCTCATTAAGAGGTAGGCAGGCTGATTTGTTCCAGTTAAAGCCTGACAATTTACCAAAGTCGTCGATTATTCCCAGTAATTTTGTGGCCGACCGGGAGGGGTCATCCATAAAAATCAGTAGGTCATCCGCATAGAGAGCAATTTTGTGTGGTGTATTATTGACCATTATGGGGACGATGTCCTCCGATTGCCTAATAAATTGGGCCAATGGTTCGAGGGAAAGCGCGAATAGTCCTGGGCTCAGAGGACAACCCTGTCTAGAAGATCTGGAGACTGGAAAAAGTGTGGAACAGTTTTTGCCTGTCAGTATCATTGCCGACGGCGAGGCATACAGGACTTTAATCATATGAATAAAATTCTTTCCAAGACCCATAACCTCAAGTACCTTCCACAGGTATGACCATTCTAGTCTGTCAAACGCCTTCATGGCATCCAAAGACAGAACTGTGGATGGAGCTGTATTGTCTTTACTGTTATCGACTACATGCAACAGCCTCCTAAGATTATCTGCAGCCAGGTGCCCCGGGATAAAACCAGTCTGATCGCAGTGTACCAATACCGTCATAAATCTCTGCAGGCGGCGGGCCAGCACCTTGGCAAACACTTTTAGATCGGCCCGAGAAGACTCAAGGGCCTATAGCTACCACAATCATTGGGATCTTTATCCTTCTTGAGAAGTAAAGAAATCAATGCCATGTTGACATCCCTTGAGAACTCCCCTTGTTCGATAGCGTAATTGATCATATCGAGCATCAATGGACCCAGTTGGTCCCAGAAAGCTAAATATACCTCGGGTGGAATCCCATCCCAGCCTGGTGCCTTACCCCTCTGCATTTCAGTAATCGTCTCCCTAAGTTCCATAAGAGTGATTGGTTTCCCCAGTTCCTTAGCCTCTTCCTCAGAAATGTGGGGTATCTCAAGCCCGCCAATGAACGATTCAAATTTAGAGTTATCAAAATTAACCTCTGAGCTATATAACTGTGAGTAAAATTCTTTAAAAGTGTCGTTGATCTTTTTTGAGTCAGTAGTGACTGTTCCCTGTCGCGTCTTGATCGAAGGGATATCCGAGAAATGATCATTCGAGCGTATCTTCATTGCCAACAGATGGCTATGCCTGGAACCGTGAAAGTAGTAATTTTGCCTTGTCCTATGTATCAAGAACTCAGACTGTTGCTTAAGTATGGAGTTTATTTCTTTCTTGACTATCTTACGTTGTGTGTTTAGTCGTTCATTATAGTTAGTTTGCAAAGATGTATAATGTTTCCAGTCCTTCTAGTTTTTTTGACCGGGATTTACGCAAATTGGAGGCGAAAAGTGTGACATGACCCCTGATAAATCCTTTCAATGCGGTCCACAGGACCCTAGGGTCTTCGACCGTGCCGACATTGATCTGCAAGAATTCAGCTAGTTTACTCCTGAACTCAGTACAGAAATCATCGTTCTTTAATAAGGTTGAGTTAAAACGCCACCTGGGAGCTCTCGTGGAGAGCCTGCCAAAGGTTGCCACAAGGAAAATCCCCTTGTGGTCCGAGAGAGCCAGGGGAACCAATGAGACGTCGAAACTATCAAACATATTAGGGGACGCAAATGCATAGTCTATTCGAGAGAAGGTTTTGTGTCTGGCTGACAGGTGAGAGTAATCCTTGAGGGTCGGATTGGATATGCGCCATAGGTCTGCGAGCCCCGTGTCCTGGGCCCACATCCTGAGGGCCTTAGAGGACTGTTTTTGGTCGCTTGTTTCAGAGGACCCGGACCTATCCATCTCCGCATCCCAGCACGCATTAAAATCGCCACCCACAATGAGAGCGTATCCAGTAAGTTCCAACATATTCTTCGTGATTGTATTATAGAACGCTGAATCAAATGTGTTAGGGGCATACAATGCTATTAATGCCATCTTCCTATGAGAGAACTCAACTTTTGCTATAGTAATCCTTCCCTCCGTGTCCGACCACACATCCAGGACTTTGATATCAAGGTTACGTCTTGTAACTATGACGACTCCTTTTGTCTTATCGTCGGCTGAGGATGAGGAGATAACGTGATATTGTCAGTTTGCTAGCCTTGACACATCACCCACCAATAAATGCGTCTCACTAAGGAGAGCAATGTCAATATCTCTTCTCTTCAATAACCAAAGGACACTGGCACGCTTGTGTGGGGCGTTAAGACCCCCTGCGTTCCTAATTAAAATATTCAATTTAGCCATGGTCGAACTTGTCCAAATGCGTGGAGAACATACCAGTGCAGCCAGGCTGAGGACAGAAGCGCTGATCCAGGCGGGCCCAGACGGTCAATCCCAAGAGTTCAGAGGAGGAACAATTACACACATACAGGACAACAGTACAGAAAACACAGAAAAATACCACCCCAGTTACAACCCCCCCTACTTCTACTCTATACCCTAACCCACCCGTCCTAATATTAACCCTCCTATACTCATTCTCCAATCCCCTCTCTATGCTCCATCCACTAAGGATGGTCATCTTCCTATCGTTTCCCACTGGAATCATGGATCCAATAAGACGCTCTCCACTCCGACCCCCTCTCTAGATAAACCCCTGATTAAACCCCCCACTAGTCCAATAAACACAAATAAAAAGAAAAATGTTAAATTCAATAAAGTTATCGGTCGAAAACCACCGTGAGCCTTGGCCCTAACATGAGACAACTATAAGGGAAAAAATAGCTATTATTATATAATAACTCAACATCAACCCTGTAACCAACTACTTCCGAATCTGCATATCAATGTCGCAATGCTATAGCACAAATGAATAAAGGAACATTAAAAAAATTAAAGCATACCAGAAGATAGTCTAAGGCAGGACCCGATCACAGGCAAACAGATGTCATTTAAACAGCAACAATAAAAAGAAAAAGGAAAAAGGGTTATGGTCAAGGTGCAAGCATTTAACCGTCTCTCTGGTCAGGCACAAAGGCTGGAATGACATAATCCTATATAAGAATAGAAGTAAACACCTTCATTAACCCGGGGATAGTAATAAGCTATACCTGTCACAGCCTGTTATTATATATTGCATATATATATACTTAACCGACCTTCTACGACTGGAGCCTAAGGCTCAAAACAGCCAAACCCCGTCAAGACAAGGAAAACAACAAACGTGAGCCTTGGCCCTAATATGAGCCAACTATAAGGGAAAGATTAGCCATTATTATATAATAACTCAACGCCATCCCTGTAACCAACCACCTCTGAATCTGCGCATCAACGTCGCAAAGCCACAGCACAACTGGACAAAATAAAAATGAAAAATAAAAATAATAAAGCATATCAGAAGATAGGCAGGGCAGGACCCAATCACAGTTAAATTGTGCAAACAGATGCCACTTAAACAGCAACAACAGCCAAAATACGTAAACATTAACGGGTCCCGAATGATTCGGTGCGGGCGATAGCCTGGTAGCATGTTAGTTAGCCCGAGGCTAGCGCGCAAGCTAGTGATGACCAGCCAGCACGCTCGTAACTGAAATGAACATTGTCCAGCTAGCTCGCTAGCTTCCATAGAGGCGACACACACGTACGACCATGAGGTCAGCATTAGCAAGTAACAGAAGTCATTGGGATGCCCCGCTAGCTTGGATGGGCAGTGGCCAGTTAGCCTGTTTGGGCATGACAATAAGCATTTGTGAGTAGTCCGCCCTATCAATGTATTTAGGACCACATCGCCACGTCACTCACCCGACATAGTTATCAAGCTACAGTCTCGGCTATCCCCCCGAGATATTCCTCCGCTTTAGCCAACGACCAAAATGAACGACGATCATCGCCCTTACACAGCACAGATAATCTCGCGGGGGCGAATAGCGTAGGCCTCAGGCCCAGTTTCCATAGCCTGGCCATGACCACTTTGTATCCGCCTCTCTGTGCTTGAACCTCCGGCGTAAAGTCTTCGAAAATGGCCACTTTGTGATCGCCGAGACCTAGTTTACCCCTTCTGGCACGGGCCGACCGCATGATGAGCTCCCTCTGTTGTAGCCTGTTTAGCTTGACAATGATGGGCCTCGGCTCCTTGTTCACTCCAGGACTGGCCTTGCCCGCTCTGTAGGCCGACTCGCATACGGGTGGGCTGGGGAGGACATCTTTCCCCAGTATTTTCTGCAACAATTCCGGCATGGTCTCTGAGAGACGACCTCCCTCACTGCCCTCCGGTACACCAACAATCCTGATGTTGTAGCTAGGGATGCACCGAATGGGAAATTCTTGGCTGAAACCGATACCGAAAATAGAAAACAGTTGGCCGAAAACCGAAAGCCGAAAGGCCGAAAATGATTCATAGAAAAGATTTTTTTTTACCAATGTTGTGGAACATTATGATTATGGAAAAATATATGATTATGGCAAAACTTAACTTAAATAATAAATAATCACTATTATGGGTCCATAAAACATTTATTCAGCACTTCTGAATGCATACAGTACATTAATTCCATCTTTTCTCTGGCTGCGCAGCGGACATCTGTGCTCTACTGAGCGCACCTTTCTAGTCCCCAGCTGAATGTGCTCGCTTGACTCGGCACAGTAGACGCGCGACAGACAGACAGCTGGGCTGTGTTAACATTACAATGTACAGTAGCGCGAAGTAAAGTTATGAATGCCCGAAATAACATAGCATTACAAAGTACAGTTGACAGCTGGGCTGTGTTAACGTTACAATGTACAGTCGCGCGAAATAACGTTATGAATGCCCGAAATAACATAACGTCACAAAGTACAGGTCCAGCTCAGTATGATGTCATAATCAAACATTCTAGAACATTTGTGTATCTATTCAACAATTCTCTCACAGCTGAGTGTGGACAACAGCGGGGACGAGGGAGAGTAACTACATAACATAGGCAGAAACACAATCCCCCCCCCTCTCGCTCTGAATAATATGCATATTAGATCACTCAGTGATTAACCGCGCATATAGTAAATAAGGATATAAAGCATGTTAAAGACGCATTTATTGGATGCGTTGTGCGCAGTTTACATAGAAACAGCGCGACTCCCGACAGCGCGACATCATCACAACAACACGCAAATAATATGCATATTAGATCACTCAGTGATTAACCGCGGCATATAGCAAATAAGGATATAAAGCATGTTAAAGACGCATTTATTGGACGCATTGCGCGCAGTTTACATAGAAACAGCGCAACTCCTGACAGCGCGACATCATCACAACAACACGCGAGGTTGTTAGGTTGTTTCTGTTTCGGTGACATATTTTCGGTGAAAAAACTCTTTCGGCCAAAAGGCAATTTTTTGCCATTTTCGGCCGAAAACTTTCGGTGCCGAAATTTCGGTGCATCCCTAGTTGTAGCGTCTCTCCCGGGACTGCATTTCCACAATTACCGACTGTAGTTTGGCAACATCAGCCTGCCTAGCCTGCAGGGAGCTCTCCAGACACGCCAGCCTCTCGCCCTGTTGTGAGGCCTCTGTCGTTAGCGTGGCTAGTTCGTTAGCATTAGCCGAGGAGGCAGTGTGTAGCGACTCCATCTTCTCTCTCAACGGGTCGACCGCCAACCTAATTTCCTCTGTCATCTCTCGATGAAGGGTATCAAAAAATTCCGCCTGTACTTTTCTTTGTGTTTCAGCAAAGCGTACCTCAAAGTCTGCATGGAGTTTGGTCATGACCGAGAGAACAGCTTCACTTATCTCACTGATTCCGGGCGACGGCGAGGGTAGACCCGGTGGCAGTTTGCCGGCTGGAGTGCTCATGGCTCTGGTCTCCATCGACATCGCAGAAAGTTGAAAAAAGTCGACGAAAGTAGTTGAGACTCGAAGAACTTTCACTTATACAAAAACAGACTGAACGGATATATATAACAGACCTGCTGGGGCAGCGGACTAAGAGCATGGGACACAAACAGGCTGGATAAGATGGTCAAGAAGGCCAGTAGCGTGGTTGGGGTGGAGCTGTACTCTAGCAAGGGTGGCGGAGAGGAGGAACCTTGCTAAGCTCCAGGCCATCAGGGAAAACCCCTCCCACCCACTATACACAGACTTGGCTGACAGGAGTAGCATGTTATAGGCTCACACTACCTAAATGCAGCACTGAACGGCACAGGAAGTCCTTCATTCCGACAGCCATCAGACTATACAATGCATCACTGTGCCTCACTGCATCACTGAGCACAGAGTGACAATTACCATCTTCCTGGACTCTTACTTTTTAAACAGCACTGTGCATTATTACACCTACTGTAGACTTCAGTATATTTTTACTGTATTTATTTACTGTATCTTTTATTCTATTTTTATTCTATTTCATTTTATTCTATTCTTAGGCCATTTGTTTTGTTATTCTTATTTGTGACTTGTTCTGTCTAAATGTTTAATGTTGAGTGATTTGCAGTTTCAAATTTCCCTCAGGATAATACATTTCTATTCTATTCTATTCTATATCTTTGAAAAGTCTCCATTTATTCAACACTTCTGAATTCACTGACAAACTGAAATGTACTGACAAAAATAAGGTGCATAAAAAAGCAAACAAAATTCCTCCACAGGCTACTCACCATCATAAGTAGAGAGGCAAGCGGTGTTTGGGGACAGAGTGAAATCTTCTTAAAACACTGCCCCTCCACTCATTAATGGAACTTTTTTGTTAAGTCCTTCTCAAATGCCAACTGAATTAAATTGGGCTTAGTTGCGTCGATGAAGCATACTAAGGCGATGTTCTGTAAAGACGTTCTTGAGGGTAGAAAACGAATTCTCACAGAGTGCCGTGCTAGCTTCAGTAGTGTTGTTGTTAACATCAGTGCCCACTAGGGCTGTCCCCGACTAAGGATTTGGATAGTTGACTTTGATTGACAAAAAAAATAAAAAATAAAAAACGTTGGGCACAGCTGACTCAGTGGGCGGGCCCGGCCGCCTAATGCCCGCCCATGGCGCCGGGACTGGGCCTGGAGCTTAGCAAGGTTCCTCCTCTCCGCCACCCTCGCTAGAGTACAGCTCCACCCCAACCACGCTACTGGCCTTCTTGACCATCTTATCCAGCCTGTTTGTGTCCCCTGCTCTTAGTCCGCTGCCCCAGCACTGCAGGTCTGTTATATATATCCGTTCAGTCTGTTTTTGTATAAGTGAAAGTTCTTAAGATAGAGAGAAATTAGATTTTTCAATTGCCTCTCTGCTGCTTAGTTCAGCACCGTGGGCAGCGCCAAGCAAGCCACAGCGCCGCTGTCCCATCTGAAATGTATAAAAGGGAACCTGTGTTGAAAAACCATTGTGCCCCCCCGAGAACATTTTATGCCCCCCCACTCATTTGTTTTTGCAGCCTGGTCTGCCTGTACCCCACCTCCCTCCTTTCCCATGCTGCTATGATGCCTGAATTTCCCCAAGGGGATCAATAAAGTAATATCTTATATGATCCTATATTATCTTAGGTGTGTGTGTGTGGCTTCCTCTACAGATTGTAACAACATATTGTGTCCTCTTTGCAGGCTCACAGTAGCAATCGCGCACATAGAGGGCACAACCAACATGGCGGCACAAACAGGTGAGCTCTACTTTCATAGCACAGCAATGAATAAAATTGATTGTGTGGGCTATTCGAAAAGAGGAATTACCACTCGATCACCAGTAAAAGGCACTATTCTGTAACAGGTTAACAATTCTGCACTGTACATTGGAATATTGACAAAACCATACTTGGTAATTTACTGTATATTGGAGGGGGTTGGGTTAGGACATTTGCAGGGGCCAGTTTCAAATTGCAGTCTCCCGTAGGTGTTCTTTGAGAGTGTTTTTGAAAGTGGGTAGTGATTCACATTCCTTTACAGCTTTGGGTAGGGTGTTCCACATTGATGTGGCATAATTGCGAAACGTGTTTAGTCCCTTGTTTGAGCCGAATCTGGGTTTAACATGATTTGTGGAGCTCCCTCTGGTGTTGTGATCGTGGTATTCACTGACCTTTGGGAAGTATTTTGACATGTACATGGGTACCTTGGTCGTATAGTGTATCTTGTAGACCAGGCCCATTGCAAGTTGCTGTACTCTGTCGTCTACTCTAAGCCATCCTAGGTTGTCAAAGTGGGCAGAGGTGAGGTGGGTTCTAGGAGTCAGGTCAAGCAGTAGTCTGACCAGTTTGTTTTGAGATGTTTGTAATTTTGTTTTTAGTGCCTTTGAGGTGCTTTGGTACCATGAGGTGCAAGCATAGTCGTAGTACCCTTGAATGAGTGCTCCTGCCAGAGTCTTCAGGGTATTCTTGTTTACCAGAGAGGAGATCCGGTACAAGAATCAAGTTCGTTGGTTGACTTTTTTGGACTCTGTTTTGCCCATGTGTAATGATAGTTTGTTATCAGCGAGCCATATGCAGATTTTGCCTAGTTCTGAGTTGAGGGTTTTTTCAACCTGTAACTTGTTCTTGTCAGAGACCAGCAGGGCTGAGTCGTCCGCAAACAGGAAAAAGTTGCAGTCACAAGCTGACGACATGTCATTTGCATTGATTCTGGCCCCATGTAGAGCAATACTTCCTCATGAATAGATGAACTATGGGATACATAGCAACCATTGTCATATCTTTTCAAAAGTGCTTTTTAGCATGATTGCAAACGAAAAGGTGAATGAATGACACAGGTAAAACATTGCTCACTGAGGCCACCTTCTGTTCAGTAACCACATTGCACTCCTAGTATCTCACTCAGTCTTAAAAGTTCTATAATGTAAATAAGAATTTGTTCTTAATTGATACTGTTTGTTTTCATCACTTGTGTTTGTGTTAAACTAGCACAATGGCTCACAGGCCATTGTCACTCTTTTTTTGAGACAATGGCCCCACCGTTATGCTTTTATTTTAGCATGCTAACGTGATGAATTAACTGGCTTGGCTGGCGCTTTTATTTTGAAGGCAAAACTTTTCCACAGCAAGTCTTATTTAAGCCTAATTAAACAAGCTTCGCACAGCTACAGATTTGCCGCTATCGACCGATGTACAGCCAATGATCTTCGGTAGCTACTGTACAGCGCGTAAACTCCATTATCGTTTCGTTAGGCACACAGGCGCATTCAAATATAATATTTATTTACATATATTATATCTTAGGAAGTGCATCATTATTACTTTACTAGGACCCCAAACCTTGATCTGCAGTTGATTATATCCTGTGGTTTTCAAAAAGAAAATGGCGGCTTGCTCATTTGTCAACTCTCTTTTTCAACCTAATGTTGAACCTAAAATAGGTTTCTGACAACTAGTATGAAATATAATATTTTAATTTAATATGAACTTACTTCGATGGTACAGTGTAGGATAATGCACTGTAGATGATATGATAGAGAGTATTTGTTCTTAGTGTTTGTTTTAACCTGTTTGGAATACCAGATGGGTGGGTTTTATCACATCAAGACAATAGCATCAGGTAATCACAGAAAAGTATGGTAAATAGTTTTACACAAGTCTAAACCTTGTGGCACTCATTGCATTTCCATGGTGGGGCTTCTCCCTAAACCTAGATGACAGTAGACATATTTGTAGCTGAATCACATTCTACCAAATTAACCAAATATTGTTTTGCGGTGGAGTATCTGAGAATTATTTGCGAATAGTATCTGACCCAGGTTTGTTACATAGTAATAAAATGGTTTTAACAAATAAACCCATGATTTTCAGTTCTAAGCAGTATCGAGCTGTGATTTTCTTATTGTGCGTGCCATCATCGTGGAAACAAGACAAGGTTGAAATTCTGGATGAATGCATAACGGCTGACTTTATTCAGTGTCTTTACATTTTGTTAAATCTATGCTGAGTCCAGCAGTGAGAGGGGGGGGGGGAAAGAGAGTTTGTGAGTGAGAGAAAATGTATGAAAGTGAGAGAAAAAAGGGAGGGGGAATAATCACTTCAGATTAGCTGTGAAGGGAGATATGGAGAGGAGTATGATAAATGAGACACGTGAGGAGAGAGGACAGACAACTGTATTAGGTGTTGGTTGCCAGAATGTCTTCGATCCATGGGAGCAACGTGCAGAGTTTGACGTAGACACCGGGGGAGTTGGGCTCGGCACAACCTCGACCCCAGGACACCAGACCGTGGACGTTCCCCGAACACACCAGAGGACTGCCAGAGTCGCCCTGAGACAGACAGACAGACAGACAGACAGACAGACAGACAGACAGACAGACAGACAGACAGACAGACAGACAGACAGACAGACAGACAGACAGACAGACAGACAGACAGACAGACAGACAGACAGACAGACAGACAGACAGACAGACAGACAGACAGACAGACAGACAGACAGACAGACAGACAGACGCAGAGAGAGGGAGTGTGTCAATACAACTACAATGAATGGTTTATTTCGAATAATATAAAATAATCAAAGAATAACAATGAAAAAATACAAAGAGGATTTACTGTAAAAAAAAGAAGAAAAAAAAGTTAAATAAAATAAGGAATAGGGCGGCCGGGTAGCGCAGCGGACTAAGCGTCTGTCTACCACCACAGAGACAGTGGGGATCGAATCCAGCTGTGGTGCCTCCGGCTTGGTCGGCCGTCCATACTGACACAATTGGCAGTGTTAGCGGGTGGGAAGCCGACGTCTGGGTACTATAGTCAACTAAGATTCATTCTTTTATTTTAGTTTTCATGTTGAATGTGTGTTATTTCTGGGGGAATTATAGAAGCACATCTCTGGCGTCACAATAATATTTGCAGATTTGCTCTTTGATAGAGTTGTCAATTGAAACAGACATAATCAATTATAGTCCACGAAATCCCATCGCTGTCAGTCAACTAGGAATTTTTAGCGGGCAGGAGGATGTACTGTGTAGATCCCTCCACATACTATAGAATGAATGGAGCCATTGTGAGAGAGAACTTACATTGCATGCGTCTCTGCCTCCCTCCATGTAACCAGCACACATCATTCTGGCGGTGATCATGCCAGGGTAGGCATTCTCACAGTCCTGGTCCTCCACTACAGGAACCTCCAGACACTGCAGACGGTGAGGCAGATTGACTGGAATAGATGGAGATAGAACACACAGATAGACAGACAGATAGATTTGAGGTTCAGGTTGATTCCACGAGTATGTCCAAAGTATGGACTTTGTGCAAATATTAGGGATGCTCGATATTGGCTTTTTTACCGATACCGATATACCGATATTGTCCAACTCTTAATTTCCGATACCGATATCAACCGATATCAACCGATACCGATATATGCAGGGTTTCCCCCCCCAAAAATGGAATAATTTCAGGTAATTAACATTACATATCTCTTGTTGTGGAATTAACACAACATTATGCATACTTTTGACAATAAATAAAATCAGAATTTGTTCTTACTTGCTTGCCTGGGTAAATAAAGGTTATAGAAATGTAAAAAAAAAAAAAAAAAAAAAAATTGAAAACCGATACCGATATTTTCCGATATCACATTTTAATGCCGATATCGGCCGATAATATCGGTAGGCCGATAATATCGGACATCCCTAGCAAATATCCATGCGAAGGTTCTGTGTGATCAAGGTCAGTATTATGAACTCACCCTCCTCTCCCATGGCAGTGTTACCCCACCCAGACACAGAGCAGGAGACACCTGCATCTGTGCACCCCTCGGGCAGGGAGATGGGCGCCACGGCCGCGGTCACCGTCACAGGGTGGTAAAGCTTGATCAGCATGATGTCATAGTCCAGAGTCTGGTAGTCGTAGCTGTGGGCAGAAAGAGGACCAAAGGGTTTGAGTTAAATCCTGTAAAATAGGACAACAGAATCAATCATGCAATCGTGGACAAAAAGTGTAATGCACAACATAAACTGAGAGAGATGAAGAGCCATATACGTTTTCAGAGGAACACTGTTTTCAAACTTAATTATCTAAAGATGGTAAGTTGAGTGTTCTGTTCACTCATAGATGAAGACAGTCGAGGTTGAGTGGTTTCTTGTGATATATCACATTCTCACTCCAAGTTATATCTTCCCAACTGCAAATACATGTCCAAAAGATTTCAAAACAGACTTATATGGTTCTTCAGTGCAATAGTTGAATTAAAGTCGGCCATTCCTGTGCCCCAGGACAATTCAGTCAATATTTATGAACATGCACCACATCTCCTGGAGCTAGATATCAGAAAGAGAACGTCCCTGATGTCACTGGCATGGGGCTGGTCCCTGACTTTGTGGATAAAAGACGTAAAATGTTGATTTCTCACACCCACATGAAGTTTACCTGTATATTTTAGAGTTTCTAACAGGCCTGGACCAGAATTCAAACATCTTTAGGATGTAAAGAGTCCCACCCCCCAAACAATCAGTTTATTGGACACTGATTTTACATCCAGGAGGTGACATCACACATATGCGAATAATACCCCGATTTGATATGGTCAGAAATTCACGGATTCAGCCTTTAAGTAGACCAGTAGTCACAATGGTTACAGGGTCACAAAAAACGCCATCATATTTTAGAAGTTAGAATTATGTGAAAACATTCCAAGAAATGATACACCTGAAAGCTATAATATGAGCGCATGCCATTTTGATTTCTTTCCACCCACCTTTGGTGCCACCAGATGTTGTCTATCTTTATGAGCTGCTCAGTACCTTCAGACACGCGCACGTCGTGTTCTCCCAACATGACCTGCATGTAATAGGGACTGGCAGAGGAGCGAGAGAGGAGGAGGAAGGATGCATGATTATGAATCTGTATGAAGACTTTATATAAATATTCCCTAAAGATATTCCAGAAAAATGCAAACAGTGATGTTATTTTTGTTAGAGTGGATAGAGAGAATAATAGCAAAGGTGCTAACTACAGGTAGGCTTTTTTATTTTTATTAAAATTCTAAATGATGATTGTCCACTTTTCTCCATGCAAAAGATACATGCATGTCATTCAAAAATAATTAATATCTTGGGAGAAAGGTGTGTGTGACCCATCATAATTTTTCAACTAGTCGTAGAAAAAAAAAAGATAACCAATCAGGACAAACGGTAGACAATAGCATACATTACATACACATAAAAAGCAAGGACTGGACACCAAATAGACCAAATACATTCGGGACAGACAATAAATAACCAGATATTTTAAATTGTAGCTCCTTTATCTCCTCTTTCAGTCTGTGTGCTTAATGGTTTTTCAATCTCATCTCATCTTGTTTCACAATCCCACAAAATCACCTTCCTTCCTTCACAGCTGTCCATACTCACTTGTACCAACAGTGGGCGACGGAGAGCACCCACTGCTCATTGATGAGCACGCCGCCGCAGAAGTGGTAGCCGTAGTTGAGAGACACACACACACACACACACACACACACACACACACACACACACACACACACACACACACACACACACACACACACACACACACACACACACACACACACACACACACACACACACACACACACACACACACACACACACACACACACACACACACACACACACACACAGTAGAAGGAAAGGACTTTGACTTTTACCAGAGTATCTATTACATTTTTTATTTATACTTTTACTAAAGGAACTGTGCACTTCTTCCACCACTGATTACTTACCAGCTATGCAGAACTGATTTACATTTACATTTAGTCATTTAGCTGACACTTTTATCCAAAGCGACTTACAAGTTCTGTACGACAAGTCATCAGGAAGGGCTGAGTAACAATGTTCATCAAAGTGTTGAGTGCTACACTTGATTCTTTCCATGAATCACGTGGTAACATTAACAGTGATGAAAGTGAAGAGCCTGTCTTTCTTGATGTTAACAACAGTGTACTTGAGGGAGTTGATTCCATCTTTGCCCATGGTGTGTCTTGTATTATACATTAGATCATGTCTCCTGTGATTAAGTTCATTCTTCCTGTCCCGCTGATGCTTGATCATCCGGCATTTGCCAATGATCTCATTAGGCCTGGAAATATGCATTCCTCTGTAGGTGAGGCGTAGCTGGATAGCATCGTCTTCCCCTCCCCAACCCCAGAACTGAAAAGCCATTGATTTTCAAGAACTGCTCTTTGGACAGTGATGTGGCTCCACCAAAGAGAGTCTCATAGTCTAACCTGAAGCCAAACTTGTCAACAGCCACGGCCAGGTGACGAGGTTGCTTAAAACACCTGTAGGTGTTACGGTCATCCATAGGAATCAGATCCACGTCGCTGAAGACAAAGCAGTCATAGTTGTACTCTTTCAATGCTTCGACATAACCGGCGTTCATCAGCCTGCCTTTGTTGAATGTCCCTTCTCCGTGCTGGTTGATTATGTAGACCCCGTAGTTGAGTTGCTGGCGCTGGAGGAAGGGGTGAAGGTAGTGGAGCCAGTGCAGCAGGTGCTCGGAGCGGTTGCGGAACGGGATGATGACCGCCACCTTCTGCGAGGCGATGCAGTCTGGGGGTTTGAAGAGCCCCCCCTCCTGGAGAGCTGGGTTCTCCGTGCGGATCGTGTCGAGAGTCGGCAGCGATAAGTTGAACTCCACGGTGAACGGACCCAGCAGATGAGGAGATGTGTCTGGGCAGGGGGGCAAGTTTGTCACCAGCTTTGTTTCGTCCGAATTCTTTACCGTTGATGCGGAAACATTCCTGGTTTGACTCCATGTCCATTTTAATCCATCTGGTGATCTCGTTTTACAGCAGTTAACATAGCTGAGGTAAAGCCAATCGTGCATTAACGAAAATACAGCTAAAAGTAAAATACATGGAAAGAATATCTTTAACAGTTTCCACATCTTTAGTAATTCCAAGTATTTGTTCCTATGTGAATTATTTGGGTCAAGATTGTGAAGTAGAGTCAGAACACTACAATAGAGCTCCCGAAGTGGTGTTCATTCTCCCCACGATGATGAACATCTGAACCCTGTGTAACTGAATAGTGTAATTCCAGTTAAGCTGCAGTGTGATGTCATAGTAGAACCAGTTAGAACAGGCTAGAGCGTTCTGGAACATTGTGAGGTCATAGCGGTGATGTCATAGTAGACCCGCCCAAGGGTATAAATAGAGAGCCGCTACGAGGCTCGGCCCTTCTCAGTGAGATGGCGAGATGAAGCTTCATGAAGCATTGAGGCTTTCCATCCAATAGTACCACACATGTGTTGAAGCTTCATGGTGTATTTGCTCTACTGTGCCATCAAGTGGACAATAAATGTAGAACAGGCAGAGTGATTATAATGATACCCATGGCTTTGGTGTGTGAAGCTTTGATGTGATGATGTGATGATGATGCCAAATAAACAAATAATAGTGGGTCTCATTCCCGAACATTTTTCAAAGATATATTCTGGAAGACTTAATAGACTGTTTTTCTGACAGAATGATGGCAGGGACAGAGGAGAAAGTGCTTGTGTTATTACAACATTCTATTGTTTAATAGGCTGTTTTTCTGACAGAATGATGGCAGGGACAGAGGAGAAAGTGCTTGTGTTACTACAACATTCTATTGTTTAATAGACTGTTTTTCTGACAGAATGATGGCAGGGACAGAGGAGAAAGTGCTTGTGTTATTACAACATTCTATTGTTTAATAGACTGTGTTTTTCTGACAGAATGACAGCAGGGACAGAGGAGAAGTGCTTGTGTTACTTCATTCATTTTTATTCAGAAAAAGCAACTTTTCCACAGTGCTGGGGCTCAGGCGGTTTCTTTTTTTTGACAGGATTTCCCCAGCTTTTGAAAAGACCCTCTCACAGGGCACAGATGATGCTGGCATACATAAGTACTTTACAGCAAGTTTGTACAAGTTAGGATACACGTTTCTTTGTCTCTCCCAGTAATCCAGGGGGTTCTCCATCCGATCAGTGTTGGGTTCGGATAGGAACTTATGGACCTCCACTGTTGCGTCCGCAGTGACACTCGGGCCCTGGGTCCTGGCCTCCTTGACTGCGGTGTCTAAACGACTCCACATATTTTTACCTAGGATAGACAAACAGGCTGTAAGTGATTGAATACAATAACACAAGTACAATGTGTCTGTCCATTACATACCTTGAGTCAGAGGCTGCGGAGCTTCCGATGATGATGAGGAGGCGGAAGAAGAAGCAGCGCTGCTTCGAATGCATTTAGTGCATTCGACTATGAGCTTCTGCTCCGCAGTTGCTGCCTTATTAGGGCTAAAGAATCCAATTTTCTTGAATCTGGTATCCAGCAGTGTCGCCAGGGTATAGATAGTCGCCGTTTGTACGCCTTGAAGCATGTCCCTCAGTCGTCTCCTCATATTCTGAGCCATGGCCGTGCTCTCTGGAGTTAGGACAGTTTGCATTTCGTCCTCCACTAAGCCGTGTAGCATCGACAGCAGGGGAATGACCTTTGAGCCGGACACTCTCTTCTCCTCAGACAGCTCAACGGTGGCATAGTCAAATGGAGCCGGCACTCTGAGGGATTCTGCTATGATGTCATATTGTTCCTGTGAGAGTGGGGCGATGTCGGTGCGTAGGCCGGCCAGAGCTGCTCCTCCAGGTTCCCTGAGGTCATAGAGCCGCTGGAGCCTGTGGTAGGTGCTGTTCCAGAGCTGCTCCTCCAGGTTCCCTGAGGTCATAGAGCCGCTGGAGCCTGTGGTAGGTGCTGTTCCAGAGCTGCTCCTACAGGTTCCCTGAGGTCATAGAGCCGCTGGCTGGAGCCTGTGGTAGGTGCTGTTCCAGAGCTGCTCCTCCAGGTTCCCTGAGGTCATAGAGCCGCTGGAGCCTGTGGTAGGTGCTGTTCCAGAGCTGCTCCTCCAGGTTCCCTGAGGTCATAGAGCCGCTGGAGCCTGTGGTAGGTGCTGTTCCAGAGCTGCTCCTCCAGGTTCCCTGAGGTCATAGAGCCGCTGGAGCCTGTGGTAGGTACTGTTCCAGAGCTGCTCCTCCAGGTTCCCTGAGGTCATAGAGCCGCTGGAGCCTGTGGTAGGTGCTGTTCCAGAGCTGCTCCTCCAGGTTCCCTGAGGTCATAGAGCCGCTGGAGCCTGTGGTAGGTGCTGTTCCAGAGCTGCTCCTCCAGGTTCCCTGAGGTCATAGAGCCGCTGGAGCCTGTGGTAGGTGCTGTTCCAGAGCTGCTCCTCCAGGTTCCCTGAGGTCATAGAGCCGCTGGAGCCTGTGGTAGGTGCTGTTCCAGCGGGTCTCCACCTCTTGGATCAGCTTCAGTGTCGGCCGGCCCATTTGTTTCTGCACCTGCGTCAGTCTCTCCTATAAAATTAGCCAACAATAATTGATTAATTCAAGTGTCACTGCAGCAGCAACTTAAAAAAAACAGCATAATTTAGAATATTGCAATGAAATAAAGCTCACCTTTGCAGTGGTGCTGCTCTTAAAATAGCCCACTATCTTCCTTCCTTTGTCCCGGATCTCGGCCAGCACAGGGTTCTGGTCAAGAGACTTTTTAATGATTAAATTTAAAGAATGCGCCACACATTTTCCGTGATGCAAATTAAGCTCCGTCACACAGGCAGCCATATTTGCTGCACCATCAGTCACAATGCAATGCACACTCTCAGTAATGCCCCACTCCGACATCATTTCTGCTTTCACTCTAGCCATATTGACAGCAGCATGTGCCTCAGGGAAATGCAGAACCCCCAAAACAACCGAATGCAAAGTGGTGCGTGCATCTATGAAACGCCCCGTCACCGCTAGATATGCACCCGTGTTGATGGAGGTCCACATATCTGATGTTAAGGTAACCACAGTTGCCTCAGACACCATGGCTTTAGCTTTCTCCTTGGACTCCTTGTAACGGTCGTCCACCATAGCTTTCAAAGCCTAAAGGAAAGAAGAGAACAGTCTTGGAATGGCAAAGGGAAATGGGGTAGAATGCTACAGTATATGTGCTCACATACATACGCACCTGTCTTGTGGGGAGAACATAGGTAGGATTCAAAGCTCCAACCAGCTTTCTGAACCCTTTGTCCTCCACAACACTAAAGGGGCTGGGAAGCCTCAATGACCATATTGACCAAGGCCTCATCCACATCCTTCTTCTCTCCTGATGACAAAAACAAAAGCAGTATTAAATTACAGATGTCATTAATTACTCACATTTAAAATATAAATGACTGTCGTCTAATACAAACGTACTAGCAGGGTGTATGCTGTCTTATCATTGCATTCTAAAATGGTTCACCTGAGCTTGGCCCACCTTGGTTGGTGTCCTTGTGCTCATGCACGGCTCTATAATGCCTCAGCATAGATGAGGTGTTGTTGTTGTATCCAAAGTCCTTGGAACACAACTTACACTTCACCTTTTAAAATACAAAAACATTGAAGAAATAAATTAGAACAAGGCATACACTGTGTTATAATAATAATAATAATAATAATAATAATAATAATAATAATACAACGTTATATTAGCAGTGCACCTGTCATACAGAAACTGCAGCTCAAAGTGCTTCACAACAGAAAAAAGACAGGCATAAAATGAGCTGTGCCGACAGTTTCACATTAGGGTCTAACATCCCAAAAGGCCACCTTGTTTATGGTTTGGTTCGGTTTAAAAAATAGACAATAATAAAAAGAGTAAGATAGAATAGACACTGACAGCGTAAAATAGTGCAATACTATGTGCATACAGCATACCTTATTAGGAGAGATCAGCTCGAAATGGTCCCATGCAGGGGACATGAATCGCCTCTTTGTTGCTGGCTCCATCACAAAAAAGAAGTAAGTCAGCAAAGAAAGAAGCAAAATCGTCTGCGAAAAAAGAAGTTTGCAAAAAAAGCAGTTAGCAAAAAAATAGCAAAACAAGCAGCAAACAAACTCGTAATGATGTCCTATGTGCACACAAGTGTGAAGGGATAGGCAAATGACATTACGTTTCCTTTCCATCTTATACACTTGACTTCACATTTCGCGCGAATCGCGAAGCCATTTCCGGAATCAGTGATGCGGAGTGAGGCTTCGGGGGCGGTACACCCCCGAGTGAGGCTTCGGACGTCATCAGTACGTCACCTGATACGCGCCTCGATACAGGCTCCACATAAAAAAAGCTGGATTGCTCGACACAAGCTCCGAAGCCTCGCTTCAAACGTCACATCACTACTTCTCACTCCTCCACGAACAGCAGACAAGACACATCGTCACCAGAGCTCTTAACTTTCCTCTCATATTGCATGCAGTCAACAAGGTACGTTTGGGGCCGTAATGCGCTTGTAGTTAAGTTCAGTGGGTTAACAACCAACCTTGCAAAGACCGATAATATGTATGTATGTTGTTATGGTTTGATCAGTGATTTATTGTATTTCATGTATGTTTTCACAGTTTTACGGTTAGGAATAAAGATGTTCTCTTCGAACGGAAATAAAGCCAATCAGTAAATATCAAAGACGGGTTGCGTCATCATTGCAAGAGAGGCCGTTACAGTAAAACTTGATGCACCACGATGGCTCGGCAAGTCTAGAACATTATCGCTGCCACAATCTTCCGGAACATTCTAAAACATCGAACATCCACAACCTTCCGGAACATTCTAGAACATTGAACATCCACAACCTTCCGGAACATTCTAGAACATCGAACATCCGGGCATTACATCAAGATGTCTGATAGTGGCAGCCAGTCCGAGATGCTGGTGGAGGAGGAGCCTGAAAGGCGCAGAGCACGCACGCAGACGGCCGCAGCGCGAGAACTGAAGGATGCGCAACGGACAAAGATTGCACGGAAGTTCGCTAGGTGCTATAATGGATGGCAGGCGGCGAGGCAGGATGCTGAGGAAGCACGGAGCGCCACGGGCACACTCGACGTAATGCAACACGTCACTACAATTGGCATCGCCAACAATAAGCTGGGGGCGGCCTTTGAGGAGTGGAAGGTCATTGAAGTGCCGGCAGAGAACGCACGGCAAACCACCGACCGCTGCAGACAGCGGAACTCGCAAGGAGACTGTTCGAGGCAACAGCGCCCATACAGGGCCGGCTGGAAGAAGCAGACGGGCTGGAAGAAGCAGACGGGCTGGAAGAAGCAGACGGGCTGGAAGAAGCAGACGGGCTCGAGAGCGCGTCGGTAGCCTCAGGCAAGACAGGCATCAGCTCTCGCCACAGTAACTCCGCCGCATCCTGCGCTAAAGCCTCAGGCAAGACAGGCATCAACTCTCGCCACAGTAACTCCGCCGCCGCTGACGTGGGGTCTATACAAGCCATCGTAGACGGCCTGCGAGCGCAAGAGGAGCACAGTGAAGCAATGCGGCGGTAGCCGAAGATGCACAGGCAAGGGCAGAAGTGGCGGCCGACAACGCGGAAAGAAAGGCCAAACGAAGGGCCGAAACCGCGGAAAGAAGGGTGCAGCAGGCCGCCGAAACCGCGGGAAGAAAGGTGCAGCAGGCCGCTGAAACCGCGGAAAGACAAGGAAGGCTAGAGGCTAAACGCAGAGAAGGAACACTAGTGGAAGCCCTGCAGAAGCTACGTGCAGCTCAAGCAGCCAGCCAAGGTGACTACCCAGCTGTATACGGACGGGAGTGGCCCGACGTTGCGTTTCATAGGCGTTAGGGTGAAAGAGGAAGGCCAGTCTCGAGCACCGCCGCAGGCAGCCCCAAGACAGCCACCGCAGGCAGCCCCAAGACCGCCACCGTAGGCAGCCCCAAGACAGCCACCTCAACAGCTAGCTGCAACACCAGCAGGGCCAGAAGGGGACCAGGCGCCAGCGCAGGCAGACTCATGCACAAGCCAGCTACCGCCACAGCCAGCGGTAGCACAAGGAAGGCACGACGACCGAGCCGAAGACAGCACAGCAGATCTCGTCAAAGGGCTCACCGAAGCCATCAATGCCAGTTGTATGCCTATACCTGTACCCGCAGGGTTCAATGGCGACCCACTAACCTACCACGCCTGGAAGGCATCCTTTCTGACGCTGGTGGACAGGAAGAGCATATCCCCCGCAGAGAAGTTATACCATCTACGCGAGTACGTGAGGGGAACTGCCAGGACGGCCATAGAGAGCTACTGCGTGCAAGACACAGAGGACGCCTATAATGCAGCATGGCAACTCTTAGTGGAGAGATATGGAAATCTGCTTGCCAATTCATTCAGAGCGAAGCTTGATGCTTGGCCCAAGATAAGCGCCAACGGTAGTGTTGAACTTCAAGAACTCGCCGACTTTTTGCGCAGCTGTGAGGCTGCCATGCCTCAAATCAAAGAGCTGGAAATCCTTAATGATTGCCGCGAGAACCAGAAAATACTCTCTAAACTCCCAGACGGGGTGACGGCAAGATGGAATAGGAAAGTCGTAGACATAGGCGACTCAACGCACACGTTCCCGAGTTTCAGCCAGTTTGTCAAGTTCCTCACACGTGAAGCCAAAATCGCTTGCAACCCAGTAACATCGCTTCATGCCCTGAACCCATCTTCTGTCTCTGGCGGTACAGCATCCGCAGAATGCTTCTAAACCTCAGCATCCAACCTACTGCCTTCTTGAGCCGGTTCCAATTGGAGTAATATTCCAGGAACTGCTGAACCAGGTCGAACTGTTCTTCAGCTGCAGTAGCGCAGACCACGGCATTCTTTACCTTTGGATCCTCCGTGGTTAGGTCCTCCTGGGTTTCGGGGTTCCGAGGCCATTCCTCTTCTCTTCTGAGATCAGGCTCAGTGCCGCCTGGACCTTGGTATGAAGCTCCCCAAACTCCCCGAACAGACTGTTGAATTCTGCCAATCCTTGCTGTACACCTTCCAAATTACCGTCGTCGTCCGCGTCCATCAATTGATTCATCTCCCCATGTGATCAGTTAGCTTGTCTAACTTAGCCTTCCTTTCCTTAACGGCATCACAGGCATCTTCCTCCCTTTGTGTCTTTTCACCCTTCTTAAGTCTCGACATTTTGTGGTTATCCTTCCTTCCTTCCTTCCTTCCTTCCTTCCTTCCTTCCTTCCTTCCTTCCTTCCTTCCTTCCTTCCTTCCTTCCTTCCTTCCTTCCTTCCTTCCTTCCTTCCTTCCTTCCTTCCTTCCTTCCTTCCTTCCTTCCTTCCTTCCTTCCTTCCTTCCTTCCTTCCTTCCTTCCTTCCTTCCTTCCTTCCTTCGTGTTCTTATGTTCTCGTGTTCTTGTATTCTCATGTTCTTATGGTTATCCTTCCTTCGTGTTGTTCCCTTTTCCTCTTGGAACAAAGTTTTCTTACTTTATCTTACTTACTTACTTTACCTCTCCAAGCCCTCCCAGAGACCAGTCGCATTTTTATCTCCTCTCCTAGACCTCTCCAAGGCCTTTCCTACCCTCCCCCTGCTGCCGTCTTCGTCTCCGTTTTCCGGCCCTAACTGCCTCTCTGATGGTGTGGATTCTAACTGCCTCTCTGACGGGGTGGATTCTACTTTCAACTGCCTCTCTGACGGTGTGGATTCTACTTTCTTCAACATACTTGGCTCCCTACTCAAACTACAATGGATCAACTAGTAAGCTGGTCATTTGCAGCAATTGATCGAATCTTCTCTTCAAGAAAGCAAAGTGCAGCTGATCCGCTGTGTCCAGTCGGGACATTCCAAGCGGGGTTTGCGATTGACAGTTGGAATAAATGGCGCTCAATATGCCTGTATTCTATTGAAATTGAGGATGTTGAGGATTTGTACATCCTCACAATCCTAATGATCGGCTTGGGAGCGATCGCTATCTGGATCTGGATTTGTACACGAATATTCGGGAAAAGAGACGAACAAAAGGATGATAACCGTGTGGACCGCTGTCTGACAGCTGTGGCCAGACTGGAAGTCTCCCACATGGAACTTGCAAAAAGACTCGCAGTCCATTCATCGGACGAACAATTGAGAGGTCAAGTCTTGTTGGGGGTCACGCAGGACATTAAAAACGCGACAAATAAATTTTGATTTAAATTGATGCTCTCAGGAAACATTGTACCCTGTTGCAAGCCCCCCCCCCCCCCTCCGCCACACACTCAAGTCTACGGAAGAAACGAAGAATGCTCGAGGTCACTGCTAGGCCACGCTGGAGAATAAGTCAAGATAAGAACTGGGATGCGGCGTCCCTACCCAACACCGGGCCAGGAACAGAGTGAAGCTGTCTGGAATAGATAAGATGGATGGCAGGCCCCCACCCCCCCCCCACCCCGATCCCCACCAAAACTCCCTTCCCGTGTGTACACCTGGCGATGTGCACGCGCTGGAGGGGAGGGACCCAAGGCTGTCTCCTCACCCACTCCAAAGCCAAAATTTCCGTCCCTTATGACGGCAACTGTAGTCTAAGCCCTCCCCTCTGGTACTAACTAATGGCAACTGTAATTAGTCTAGGCCGGAACCTCTCTCCGTCCTCCCTCCCTCCCCTCAACCCCTCCCCTCGGGGTGCTTAGGAGACACACGGACTCACGGCTAGAAGAATATGTATCAACAAATGTGCATGTTTGTATTAATTAAGGGTTGTGCCATTATTACTATGCAAATGTAATAATTGTGAAAGATGTCCTGTAATGAGTTGTATGTGTTGTCTTCAAGCATCCTTGACATCCAAGGACAACGATGTAAATAAGTCATTGCGCCTTTTTCGTTCCTATCCTTGACAAAAGCAAATATGTGAGTAATAATCTGTATATGTTTTGTTGTCTAAAATAAATACCATACCATACCATACCATACCACACCTTTTGCAAAACAATACACACAGTGATTTGCAAAACACTAAACACACTTGCATTACATTAGACACAGAATGACAAAATTACCACACATATGAGCCAATTGGTTAAACACATGATTGCTTAATTGTAGACACACCAATCGGGTTTAAGCATTATAAAAATGCAGCAGGTGAGTTCACCTGTCTTCAACCAAAATGGAGGTACACAGAGAATGTGCAAATATACAATACAGTAAATTCACCAAACACTACACAAGACCAATGCTATAGACTGATGCAAATATAATTATTTTCTCTCCATATAACTGTCACGGTTGTGTTTTGAACCCAATGTGCAGGCAACGAGACACGGCAGGCAGAACTGAGCAAAACATACCATACCATAGATGCAAAAATTGAATAAAATATACAGTAAATAAATACAGTAAAAATATACTGAAGTCTACAGTAGGTGTAATAATGCACAGTGCTGTTTAAAAAGTAAGAGTCCAGGAAGATGGTAATTGTCACTCTGTGCTCAGTGATGCAGTGAGGCACAGTGATGCATTGTATAGTCTGATGGCTGTCGGAATGAAGGACTTCCTGTGCCGTTCAGTGCTGCATTTAGGTAGTGTGAGCCTATAACATGCTCCTCCTGTCAGCCAAGTCTGTGTATAGTGGGTGGGAGGGGTTTTCCCTGATGGCCTGGACAGACCAGGCTGCAAAAACAAATGAGTGGGGGGGCATAAAATGTTCTCGGGGGGGCACAATGGTTTTTCAACACAGGTTCCCTTTTATACGTTTCAGCTGGAACAGCGGCGCTGTGGCTTGCTTGGCGCTGCCCACGGTGCTGAACTAAACAGCAGAGAGGCAATTGAAAAATCTAATTTCTCTCTCTCTATCTTTTTTTTTTAACAAATTTTTTTTATTATTATTTACATGAAACAAGACAAAACATTAATCACAATCACAATACACAGAACTTCACAGGAAAATAACAAAAACAATAATAATACAGAAATAACTATTTATAAATTATAAAGACAAAAAGAAAAGAAAACAGAGTTCAACCTTTTTAAATTTTAAATTCAAGGGGTACTATCCAATAAATGGCCTTTCCCAGTATCCAGCCCTGATTCCCGGCCGTGTGGCCCTATATTAATAAAACGTACATCTCTAATTCACAACAAAGCCCACTCTTCCAATTCACCTCACAGCATTCACCCTCACCGAGCTGAGTTATCACAAAATGTGCATATCAGTGATGTCAGAGATCTCCCAGCTGCATAACAATGTGGCAGATGCCACCGGGTCACACAGTGGTTGGAGCCCCGCCTCAAAACGGCCTAAGGTCCTGAGGTAGAAAAACGCCACTTTTGAGAACACGACTTGAAAACAGAGCAATGAACCTTCATGAAAAACAAAAACCTACAGAGGTTTTCCATAGACTCACAGGAACCGTGTAAAAGTGACCAAATAGTGAAGAAATAGCTAAATAGCTGCCCCCCAATAAAATCCCCAGTTAAATTCAAGAGGACAACACAAAAGACAAGACAGACAAGACATTTCCTCCTCCCCCTCCCACGAGACCGCCGGACTCCCCCGAACAAGCACCCCAACCCCCCGATCAGCCGCACACGGCGGTCCTGACCTTCTCAGCTGCTGCGAACCACAGGTCAATCCCAGCCTGCCCCACCCCAATCACCCGCGCCGTGGATATCTCAAGATAAATCACATCCAACAGTGTTAGGGACCAGTTAATCACTGTGAGCTTCTCAGGCTCCTTCCATCTCAATGCTATTAGCTTCTTCGCTGCTGTGACGCCCGCTAGGACAACCCTTTTTAGTTGTACGGACGCGGGTAGTGTCGTTATATCGTTCAGGAGTAGCGTAACAGCTGTGAATGGGGTAGTTAAGCCACACAGATCTGAAAGTTTGTCCGTTATTGACCTCCAGAAGCGGGCCACTGGTGGGCAATCCCAATACATATGCATATAAGTGCCAGTGGCCTTTTGAGAGCACAAAGTGCACCGAGAGTCGGTTATCAGTCCCATAGCAAATAGCTTCCTAGGTGTAAGATAGGTCCTATGAATATAATTAAAATTAATTTGCTGGTGATTGGGGTTGCGGGAAGACAATGCCACATTTGCCCAAACATCATCCCAGTCAAACTCGGGGTCCAACTCCGGGATATCCACACGCCAGATTGTATCCAATGATACATTTTTATACGTGGATTGAATTAAGAGCGTATAAAAGTCTGAGACAAACCCTCTGGAGGTCGTCCTGTCCACTATGAGCCTGAGGAAGGGGTGTGGTTGCAAAGCTTGAGCCCACGGCACGCCATGCGCCCTCAGTGCTGACCTTAGTTGAAGGTAAAGAAAGAAGGACTCGCCGGGAAGATCATAAAATTCTTTTAAGTCCTGAAACGCACGAAGGCCGTTCTTATCATAAATATCCTCCAGAGTATGAACTCCCCTCCTTTGCCATTGAGGAATACTAACCGGCTTGTGCCCAACAAGTAGTTGCTGGTTATTAAAAATTGGAGAGTCCAGGTGCCATGGGCATTTAACCCCACATGACTTCTGTACATTACGCCATGTTTGGATCACGTGAGTTATGATCGGTCCATATCTCAGTCGGCATTTTGAAATAGGGACAGTGGAGTACACTACATCCTGCAATCTTAGCAGTGAGACCGCCGCCGCTTCTAAGGAGCGCCAAGATACAGCATCTACAGGGTCTAGCCAGCACATCAGAGGTCTCAGTGAAAAGGACCAGAAATAAAGCTTAAAATCAGGGATTGCGAGGCCCCCATTTTGTTTCCTACGTTGAGTAGTAGCTCTTTTGATTCTCGGGCGTTTGTTATTCCAGATAAACTTAGATACCATCGATTGTACCTTGCGCCAGTGGTCTATTGGAGGGGGCAGGGGGAGCATTGAGCTAACAAAATGTATCCTAGGCAGGACGTTCATTTTGATTATGGAAGCCCGGGCTTGTAAGGAGTTAGGAAGGGACGACCATCTGTCTAGATCCTGGCGTATTTTATCATAAGTACCTGTGAAGTTGTACTTAGTAGTTTGACTCAGCATGGGGAATATCTCAATGCCTAAGTATTTAAAATGTTCCACTATGGGGATATCAGCTGGTAGTCGCACCGCCTTGGCCAGCTCATTAAGAGGTAGGCAGGCTGATTTGTTCCAGTTAAAGCCTGACAATTTACCAAAGTCGTCGATTATTCCCAGTAATTTTGTGGCCGACCGGGAGGGGTCATCCATAAAAATCAGTAGGTCATCCGCATAGAGAGCAATTTTGTGTGGTGTATTATTGACCATTATGGGGACGATGTCCTCCGATTGCCTAATAAATTGGGCCAATGGTTCGAGGGAAAGCGCGAATAGTCCTGGGCTCAGAGGACAACCCTGTCTAGAAGATCTGGAGACTGGAAAAAGTGTGGAACAGTTTTTGCCTGTCAGTATCATTGCCGACGGCGAGGCATACAGGACTTTAATCATATGAATAAAATTCTTTCCAAGACCCATAACCTCAAGTACCTTCCACAGGTATGACCATTCTAGTCTGTCAAACGCCTTCATGGCATCCAAAGACAGAACTGTGGATGGAGCTGTATTGTCTTTACTGTTATCGACTACATGCAACAGCCTCCTAAGATTATCTGCAGCCAGGTGCCCCGGGATAAAACCAGTCTGATCGCAGTGTACCAATACCGTCATAAATCTCTGCAGGCGGCGGGCCAGCACCTTGGCAAACACTTTTAGATCGGCCCGAGAAGACTCAAGGGCCTATAGCTACCACAATCATTGGGATCTTTATCCTTCTTGAGAAGTAAAGAAATCAATGCCATGTTGACATCCCTTGAGAACTCCCCTTGTTCGATAGCGTAATTGATCATATCGAGCATCAATGGACCCAGTTGGTCCCAGAAAGCTAAATATACCTCGGGTGGAATCCCATCCCAGCCTGGTGCCTTACCCCTCTGCATTTCAGTAATCGTCTCCCTAAGTTCCATAAGAGTGATTGGTTTCCCCAGTTCCTTAGCCTCTTCCTCAGAAATGTGGGGTATCTCAAGCCCGCCAATGAACGATTCAAATTTAGAGTTATCAAAATTAACCTCTGAGCTATATAACTGTGAGTAAAATTCTTTAAAAGTGTCGTTGATCTTTTTTGAGTCAGTAGTGACTGTTCCCTGTCGCGTCTTGATCGAAGGGATATCCGAGAAATGATCATTCGAGCGTATCTTCATTGCCAACAGATGGCTATGCCTGGAACCGTGAAAGTAGTAATTTTGCCTTGTCCTATGTATCAAGAACTCAGACTGTTGCTTAAGTATGGAGTTTATTTCTTTCTTGACTATCTTACGTTGTGTGTTTAGTCGTTCATTATAGTTAGTTTGCAAAGATGTATAATGTTTCCAGTCCTTCTAGTTTTTTTGACCGGGATTTACGCAAATTGGAGGCGAAAAGTGTGACATGACCCCTGATAAATCCTTTCAATGCGGTCCACAGGACCCTAGGGTCTTCGACCGTGCCGACATTGATCTGCAAGAATTCAGCTAGTTTACTCCTGAACTCAGTACAGAAATCATCGTTCTTTAATAAGGTTGAGTTAAAACGCCACCTGGGAGCTCTCGTGGAGAGCCTGCCAAAGGTTGCCACAAGGAAAATCCCCTTGTGGTCCGAGAGAGCCAGGGGAACCAATGAGACGTCGAAACTATCAAACATATTAGGGGACGCAAATGCATAGTCTATTCGAGAGAAGGTTTTGTGTCTGGCTGACAGGTGAGAGTAATCCTTGAGGGTCGGATTGGATATGCGCCATAGGTCTGCGAGCCCCGTGTCCTGGGCCCACATCCTGAGGGCCTTAGAGGACTGTTTTTGGTCGCTTGTTTCAGAGGACCCGGACCTATCCATCTCCGCATCCCAGCACGCATTAAAATCGCCACCCACAATGAGAGCGTATCCAGTAAGTTCCAACATATTCTTCGTGATTGTATTATAGAACGCTGAATCAAATGTGTTAGGGGCATACAATGCTATTAATGCCATCTTCCTATGAGAGAACTCAACTTTTGCTATAGTAATCCTTCCCTCCGTGTCCGACCACACATCCAGGACTTTGATATCAAGGTTACGTCTTGTAACTATGACGACTCCTTTTGTCTTATCGTCGGCTGAGGATGAGGAGATAACGTGATATTGTCAGTTTGCTAGCCTTGACACATCACCCACCAATAAATGCGTCTCACTAAGGAGAGCAATGTCAATATCTCTTCTCTTCAATAACCAAAGGACACTGGCACGCTTGTGTGGGGCGTTAAGACCCCCTGCGTTCCTAATTAAAATATTCAATTTAGCCATGGTCGAACTTGTCCAAATGCGTGGAGAACATACCAGTGCAGCCAGGCTGAGGACAGAAGCGCTGATCCAGGCGGGCCCAGACGGTCAATCCCAAGAGTTCAGAGGAGGAACAATTACACACATACAGGACAACAGTACAGAAAACACAGAAAAATACCACCCCAGTTACAACCCCCCCTACTTCTACTCTATACCCTAACCCACCCGTCCTAATATTAACCCTCCTATACTCATTCTCCAATCCCCTCTCTATGCTCCATCCACTAAGGATGGTCATCTTCCTATCGTTTCCCACTGGAATCATGGATCCAATAAGACGCTCTCCACTCCGACCCCCTCTCTAGATAAACCCCTGATTAAACCCCCCACTAGTCCAATAAACACAAATAAAAAGAAAAATGTTAAATTCAATAAAGTTATCGGTCGAAAACCACCGTGAGCCTTGGCCCTAACATGAGACAACTATAAGGGAAAAAATAGCTATTATTATATAATAACTCAACATCAACCCTGTAACCAACTACTTCCGAATCTGCATATCAATGTCGCAATGCTATAGCACAAATGAATAAAGGAACATTAAAAAAATTAAAGCATACCAGAAGATAGTCTAAGGCAGGACCCGATCACAGGCAAACAGATGTCATTTAAACAGCAACAATAAAAAGAAAAAGGAAAAAGGGTTATGGTCAAGGTGCAAGCATTTAACCGTCTCTCTGGTCAGGCACAAAGGCTGGAATGACATAATCCTATATAAGAATAGAAGTAAACACCTTCATTAACCCGGGGATAGTAATAAGCTATACCTGTCACAGCCTGTTATTATATATTGCATATATATATACTTAACCGACCTTCTACGACTGGAGCCTAAGGCTCAAAACAGCCAAACCCCGTCAAGACAAGGAAAACAACAAACGTGAGCCTTGGCCCTAATATGAGCCAACTATAAGGGAAAGATTAGCCATTATTATATAATAACTCAACGCCATCCCTGTAACCAACCACCTCTGAATCTGCGCATCAACGTCGCAAAGCCACAGCACAACTGGACAAAATAAAAATGAAAAATAAAAATAATAAAGCATATCAGAAGATAGGCAGGGCAGGACCCAATCACAGTTAAATTGTGCAAACAGATGCCACTTAAACAGCAACAACAGCCAAAATACGTAAACATTAACGGGTCCCGAATGATTCGGTGCGGGCGATAGCCTGGTAGCATGTTAGTTAGCCCGAGGCTAGCGCGCAAGCTAGTGATGACCAGCCAGCACGCTCGTAACTGAAATGAACATTGTCCAGCTAGCTCGCTAGCTTCCATAGAGGCGACACACACGTACGACCATGAGGTCAGCATTAGCAAGTAACAGAAGTCATTGGGATGCCCCGCTAGCTTGGATGGGCAGTGGCCAGTTAGCCTGTTTGGGCATGACAATAAGCATTTGTGAGTAGTCCGCCCTATCAATGTATTTAGGACCACATCGCCACGTCACTCACCCGACATAGTTATCAAGCTACAGTCTCGGCTATCCCCCCGAGATATTCCTCCGCTTTAGCCAACGACCAAAATGAACGACGATCATCGCCCTTACACAGCACAGATAATCTCGCGGGGGCGAATAGCGTAGGCCTCAGGCCCAGTTTCCATAGCCTGGCCATGACCACTTTGTATCCGCCTCTCTGTGCTTGAACCTCCGGCGTAAAGTCTTCGAAAATGGCCACTTTGTGATCGCCGAGACCTAGTTTACCCCTTCTGGCACGGGCCGACCGCATGATGAGCTCCCTCTGTTGTAGCCTGTTTAGCTTGACAATGATGGGCCTCGGCTCCTTGTTCACTCCAGGACTGGCCTTGCCCGCTCTGTAGGCCGACTCGCATACGGGTGGGCTGGGGAGGACATCTTTCCCCAGTATTTTCTGCAACAATTCCGGCATGGTCTCTGAGAGACGACCTCCCTCACTGCCCTCCGGTACACCAACAATCCTGATGTTGTAGCTAGGGATGCACCGAATGGGAAATTCTTGGCTGAAACCGATACCGAAAATAGAAAACAGTTGGCCGAAAACCGAAAGCCGAAAGGCCGAAAATGATTCATAGAAAAGATTTTTTTTTACCAATGTTGTGGAACATTATGATTATGGAAAAATATATGATTATGGCTAAACTTAACTTAAATAATAAATAATCACTATTATGGGTCCATAAAACATTTATTCAGCACTTCTGAATGCATACAGTACATTAATTCCATCTTTTCTCTGGCTGCGCAGCGGACATCTGTGCTCTACTGAGCGCACCTTTCTAGTCCCCAGCTGAATGTGCTCGCTTGACTCGGCACAGTAGACGCGCGACAGACAGACAGCTGGGCTGTGTTAACATTACAATGTACAGTAGCGCGAAGTAAAGTTATGAATGCCCGAAATAACATAGCATTACAAAGTACAGTTGACAGCTGGGCTGTGTTAACGTTACAATGTACAGTCGCGCGAAATAACGTTATGAATGCCCGAAATAACATAACGTCACAAAGTACAGGTCCAGCTCAGTATGATGTCATAATCAAACATTCTAGAACATTTGTGTATCTATTCAACAATTCTCTCACAGCTGAGTGTGGACAACAGCGGGGACGAGGGAGAGTAACTACATAACATAGGCAGAAACACAATCCCCCCCCCTCTCGCTCTGAATAATATGCATATTAGATCACTCAGTGATTAACCGCGCATATAGTAAATAAGGATATAAAGCATGTTAAAGACGCATTTATTGGATGCGTTGTGCGCAGTTTACATAGAAACAGCTCGACTCCCGACAGCGCGACATCATCACAACAACACGCAAATAATATGCATATTAGATCACTCAGTGATTAACCGCGGCATATAGCAAATAAGGATATAAAGCATGTTAAAGACGCATTTATTGGACGCATTGCGCGCAGTTTACATAGAAACAGCGCAACTCCTGACAGCGCGACATCATCACAACAACACGCGAGGTTGTTAGGTTGTTTCTGTTTCGGTGACATATTTTCGGTGAAAAAACTCTTTCGGCCAAAAGGCAATTTTTTGCCATTTTCGGCCGAAAACTTTCGGTGCCGAAATTTCGGTGCATCCCTAGTTGTAGCGTCTCTCCCGGGACTGCATTTCCACAATTACCGACTGTAGTTTGGCAACATCAGCCTGCCTAGCCTGCAGGGAGCTCTCCAGACACGCCAGCCTCTCGCCCTGTTGTGAGGCCTCTGTCGTTAGCGTGGCTAGTTCGTTAGCATTAGCCGAGGAGGCAGTGTGTAGCGACTCCATCTTCTCTCTCAACGGGTCGACCGCCAACCTAATTTCCTCTGTCATCTCTCGATGAAGGGTATCAAAAAATTCCGCCTGTACTTTTCTTTGTGTTTCAGCAAAGCGTACCTCAAAGTCTGCATGGAGTTTGGTCATGACCGAGAGAACAGCTTCACTTATCTCACTGATTCCGGGCGACGGCGAGGGTAGACCCGGTGGCAGTTTGCCGGCTGGAGTGCTCATGGCTCTGGTCTCCATCGACATCGCAGAAAGTTGAAAAAAGTCGACGAAAGTAGTTGAGACTCGACGACTCAACAAGAAGACCAATAACAAATAAAAATAAAATAAAGACTAATGGGGAGAAAAGTGTATTTTGCACGATAGAAGGGAGCTCTCGTGAAACACGTCTCACCCCATGAACGCCTGGCTCCGCCCCCAATTTGTCTCTATCTTAAGAACTTTCACTTATACAAAAACAGACTGAACGGATATATATAACAGACCTGCTGGGGCAGCGGACTAAGAGCATGGGACACAAACAGGCTGGATAAGATGGTCAAGAAGGCCAGTAGCGTGGTTGGGGTGGAGCTGTACTCTAGCAAGGGTGGCGGAGAGGAGGAACCTTGCTAAGCTCCAGGCCATCAGGGAAAACCCCTCCCACCCACTATACACAGACTTGGCTGACAGGAGTAGCATGTTATAGGCTCACACTACCTAAATGCAGCACTGAACGGCACAGGAAGTCCTTCATTCCGACAGCCATCAGACTATACAATGCATCACTGTGCCTCACTGCATCACTGAGCACAGAGTGACAATTACCATCTTCCTGGACTCTTACTTTTTAAACAGCACTGTGCATTATTACACCTACTGTAGACTTCAGTATATTTTTACTGTATTTATTTACTGTATCTTTTATTCTATTTTTATTCTATTTCATTTTATTCTATTCTTAGGCCATTTGTTTTGTTATTCTTATTTGTGACTTGTTCTGTCTAAATGTTTAATGTTGAGTGATTTGCAGTTTCAAATTTCCCTCAGGATAATACATTTCTATTCTATTCTATTCTATATCTTTGAAAAGTCTCCATTTATTCAACACTTCTGAATTCACTGACAAACTGAAATGTACTGACAAAAATAAGGTGCATAAAAAAGCAAACAAAATTCCTCCACAGGCTACTCACCATCATAAGTAGAGAGGCAAGCGGTGTTTGGGGACAGAGTGAAATCTTCTTAAAACACTGCCCCTCCACTCATTAATGGAACTTTTTTGTTAAGTCCTTCTCAAATGCCAACTGAATTAAATTGGGCTTAGTTGCGTCGATGAAGCATACTAAGGCGATGTTCTGTAAAGACGTTCTTGAGGGTAGAAAACGAATTCTCACAGAGTGCCGTGCTAGCTTCAGTAGTGTTGTTGTTAACATCAGTGCCCACTAGGGCTGTCCCCGACTAAGGATTTGGATAGTTGACTTTGATTGACAAAAAAAATAAAAAATAAAAAACGTTGGGCACAGCTGACTCAGTGGGCGGGCCCGGCCGCCTAATGCCCGCCCATGGCGCCGGGACTGGGCCTGGAGCTTAGCAAGGTTCCTCCTCTCCGCCACCCTCGCTAGAGTACAGCTCCACCCCAACCACGCTACTGGCCTTCTTGACCATCTTATCCAGCCTGTTTGTGTCCCCTGCTCTTAGTCCGCTGCCCCAGCACTGCAGGTCTGTTATATATATCCGTTCAGTCTGTTTTTGTATAAGTGAAAGTTCTTAAGATAGAGAGAAATTAGATTTTTCAATTGCCTCTCTGCTGCTTAGTTCAGCACCGTGGGCAGCGCCAAGCAAGCCACAGCGCCGCTGTCCCATCTGAAATGTATAAAAGGGAACCTGTGTTGAAAAACCATTGTGCCCCCCCGAGAACATTTTATGCCCCCCCACTCATTTGTTTTTGCAGCCTGGTCTGCCTGTACCCCACCTCCCTCCTTTCCCATGCTGCTATGATGCCTGAATTTCCCCAAGGGGATCAATAAAGTAATATCTTATATGATCCTATATTATCTTAGGTGTGTGTGTGTGGCTTCCTCTACAGATTGTAACAACATATTGTGTCCTCTTTGCAGGCTCACAGTAGCAATCGCGCACATAGAGGGCACAACCAACATGGCGGCACAAACAGGTGAGCTCTACTTTCATAGCACAGCAATGAATAAAATTGATTGTGTGGGCTATTCGAAAAGAGGAATTACCACTCGATCACCAGTAAAAGGCACTATTCTGTAACAGGTTAACAATTCTGCACTGTACATTGGAATATTGACAAAACCATACTTGGTAATTTACTGTATATTGGAGGGGGTTGGGTTAGGACATTTGCAGGGGCCAGTTTCAAATTGCAGTCTCCCGTAGGTGTTCTTTGAGAGTGTTTTTGAAAGTGGGTAGTGATTCACATTCCTTTACAGCTTTGGGTAGGGTGTTCCACATTGATGTGGCATAATTGCGAAACGTGTTTAGTCCCTTGTTTGAGCCGAATCTGGGTTTAACATGATTTGTGGAGCTCCCTCTGGTGTTGTGATCGTGGTATTCACTGACCTTTGGGAAGTATTTTGACATGTACATGGGTACCTTGGTCGTATAGTGTATCTTGTAGACCAGGCCCATTGCAAGTTGCTGTACTCTGTCGTCTACTCTAAGCCATCCTAGGTTGTCAAAGTGGGCAGAGGTGAGGTGGGTTCTAGGAGTCAGGTCAAGCAGTAGTCTGACCAGTTTGTTTTGAGATGTTTGTAATTTTGTTTTTAGTGCCTTTGAGGTGCTTTGGTACCATGAGGTGCAAGCATAGTCGTAGTACCCTTGAATGAGTGCTCCTGCCAGAGTCTTCAGGGTATTCTTGTTTACCAGAGAGGAGATCCGGTACAAGAATCAAGTTCGTTGGTTGACTTTTTTGGACTCTGTTTTGCCCATGTGTAATGATAGTTTGTTATCAGCGAGCCATATGCAGATTTTGCCTAGTTCTGAGTTGAGGGTTTTTTCAACCTGTAACTTGTTCTTGTCAGAGACCAGCAGGGCTGAGTCGTCCGCAAACAGGAAAAAGTTGCAGTCACAAGCTGACGACATGTCATTTGCATTGATTCTGGCCCCATGTAGAGCAATACTTCCTCATGAATAGATGAACTATGGGATACATAGCAACCATTGTCATATCTTTTCAAAAGTGCTTTTTAGCATGATTGCAAACGAAAAGGTGAATGAATGACACAGGTAAAACATTGCTCACTGAGGCCACCTTCTGTTCAGTAACCACATTGCACTCCTAGTATCTCACTCAGTCTTAAAAGTTCTATAATGTAAATAAGAATTTGTTCTTAATTGATACTGTTTGTTTTCATCACTTGTGTTTGTGTTAAACTAGCACAATGGCTCACAGGCCATTGTCACTCTTTTTTTGAGACAATGGCCCCACCGTTATGCTTTTATTTTAGCATGCTAACGTGATGAATTAACTGGCTTGGCTGGCGCTTTTATTTTGAAGGCAAAACTTTTCCACAGCAAGTCTTATTTAAGCCTAATTAAACAAGCTTCGCACAGCTACAGATTTGCCGCTATCGACCGATGTACAGCCAATGATCTTCGGTAGCTACTGTACAGCGCGTAAACGCCATTATCGTTTCGTTAGGCACACAGGCGCATTCAAATATAATATTTATTTACATATATTATATCTTAGGAAGTGCATCATTATTACTTTACTAGGACCCCAAACCTTGATCTGCAGTTGATTATATCCTGTGGTTTTCAAAAAGAAAATGGCGGCTTGCTCATTTGTCAACTCTCTTTTTCAACCTAATGTTGAACCTAAAATAGGTTTCTGACAACTAGTATGAAATATAATATTTTAATTTAATATGAACTTACTTCGATGGTACAGTGTAGGATAATGCACTGTAGATGATATGATAGAGAGTATTTGTTCTTAGTGTTTGTTTTAACCTGTTTGGAATACCAGATGGGTGGGTTTTATCACATCAAGACAATAGCATCAGGTAATCACAGAAAAGTATGGTAAATAGTTTTACACAAGTCTAAACCTTGTGGCACTCATTGCATTTCCATGGTGGGGCTTCTCCCTAAACCTAGATGACAGTAGACATATTTGTAGCTGAATCACATTCTACCAAATTAACCAAATATTGTTTTGCGGTGGAGTATCTGAGAATTATTTGCGAATAGTATCTGACCCAGGTTTGTTACATAGTAATAAAATGGTTTTAACAAATAAACCCATGATTTTCAGTTCTAAGCAGTATCGAGCTGTGATTTTCTTATTGTGCGTGCCATCATCGTGGAAACAAGACAAGGTTGAAATTCTGGATGAATGCATAACGGCTGACTTTATTCAGTGTCTTTACATTTTGTTAAATCTATGCTGAGTCCAGCAGTGAGAGGGGGGGGGGGAAAGAGAGTTTGTGAGTGAGAGAAAATGTATGAAAGTGAGAGAAAAAAGGGAGGGGGAATAATCACTTCAGATTAGCTGTGAAGGGAGATATGGAGAGGAGTATGATAAATGAGACACGTGAGGAGAGAGGACAGACAACTGTATTAGGTGTTGGTTGCCAGAATGTCTTCGATCCATGGGAGCAACGTGCAGAGTTTGACGTAGACACCGGGGGAGTTGGGCTCGGCACAACCTCGACCCCAGGACACCAGACCGTGGACGTTCCCCGAACACACCAGAGGACTGCCAGAGTCGCCCTGAGACAGACAGACAGACAGACAGACAGACAGACAGACAGACAGACAGACAGACAGACAGACAGACAGACAGACAGACAGACAGACAGACAGACAGACAGACAGACAGACAGACAGACAGACAGACGCAGAGAGAGGGAGTGTGTCAATACAACTACAATGAATGGTTTATTTCGAATAATATAAAATAATCAAAGAATAACAATGAAAAAATACAAAGAGGATTTACTGTAAAAAAAAGAAGAAAAAAAAGTTAAATAAAATAAGGAATAGGGCGGCCGGGTAGCGCAGCGGACTAAGCGTCTGTCTACCACCACAGAGACAGTGGGGATCGAATCCAGCTGTGGTGCCTCCGGCTTGGTCGGCCGTCCATACTGACACAATTGGCAGTGTTAGCGGGTGGGAAGCCGACGTCTGGGTACTATAGTCAACTAAGATTCATTCTTTTATTTTAGTTTTCATGTTGAATGTGTGTTATTTCTGGGGGAATTATAGAAGCACATCTCTGGCGTCACAATAATATTTGCAGATTTGCTCTTTGATAGAGTTGTCAATTGAAACAGACATAATCAATTATAGTCCACGAAATCCCATCGCTGTCAGTCAACTAGGAATTTTTAGCGGGCAGGAGGATGTACTGTGTAGATCCCTCCACATACTATAGAATGAATGGAGCCATTGTGAGAGAGAACTTACATTGCATGCGTCTCTGCCTCCCTCCATGTAACCAGCACACATCATTCTGGCGGTGATCATGCCAGGGTAGGCATTCTCACAGTCCTGGTCCTCCACTACAGGAACCTCCAGACACTGCCGACGGTGAGGCAGATTGACTGGAATAGATGGAGATAGAACACACAGATAGACAGACAGATAGATTTGAGGTTCAGGTTGATTCCACGAGTATGTCCAAAGTATGGACTTTGTGCAAATATTAGGGATGCTCGATATTGGCTTTTTTACCGATACCGATATACCGATATTGTCCAACTCTTAATTTCCGATACCGATATCAACCGATATCAACCGATACCGATATATGCAGGGTTTCCCCCCCCAAAAATGGAATAATTTCAGGTAATTAACATTACATATCTCTTGTTGTGGAATTAACACAACATTATGCATACTTTTGACAATAAATAAAATCAGAATTTGTTCTTACTTGCTTGCCTGGGTAAATAAAGGTTATAGAAATGTAAAAAAAATAAAAAATAAAAAAATTGAAAACCGATACCGATATTTTCCGATATCACATTTTAATGCCGATATCGGCCGATAATATCGGTAGGCCGATAATATCGGACATCCCTAGCAAATATCCATGCGAAGGTTCTGTGTGATCAAGGTCAGTATTATGAACTCACCCTCCTCTCCCATGGCAGTGTTACCCCACCCAGACACAGAGCAGGAGACACCTGCATCTGTGCACCCCTCGGGCAGGGAGATGGGCGCCACGGCCGCGGTCACCGTCACAGGGTGGTAAAGCTTGATCAGCATGATGTCATAGTCCAGAGTCTGGTAGTCGTAGCTGTGGGCAGAAAGAGGACCAAAGGGTTTGAGTTAAATCCTGTAAAATAGGACAACAGAATCAATCATGCAATCGTGGACAAAAAGTGTAATGCACAACATAAACTGAGAGAGATGAAGAGCCATATACGTTTTCAGAGGAACACTGTTTTCAAACTTAATTATCTAAAGATGGTAAGTTGAGTGTTCTGTTCACTCATAGATGAAGACAGTCGAGGTTGAGTGGTTTCTTGTGATATATCACATTCTCACTCCAAGTTATATCTTCCCAACTGCAAATACATGTCCAAAAGATTTCAAAACAGACTTATATGGTTCTTCAGTGCAATAGTTGAATTAAAGTCGGCCATTCCTGTGCCCCAGGACAATTCAGTCAATATTTATGAACATGCACCACATCTCCTGGAGCTAGATATCAGAAAGAGAACGTCCCTGATGTCACTGGCATGGGGCTGGTCCCTGACTTTGTGGATAAAAGACGTAAAATGTTGATTTCTCACACCCACATGAAGTTTACCTGTATATTTTAGAGTTTCTAACAGGCCTGGACCAGAATTCAAACATCTTTAGGATGTAAAGAGTCCCACCCCCCAAACAATCAGTTTATTGGACACTGATTTTACATCCAGGAGGTGACATCACACATATGCGAATAATACCCCGATTTGATATGGTCAGAAATTCACGGATTCAGCCTTTAAGTAGACCAGTAGTCACAATGGTTACAGGGTCACAAAAAACGCCATCATATTTTAGAAGTTAGAATTATGTGAAAACATTCCAAGAAATGATACACCTGAAAGCTATAATATGAGCGCATGCCATTTTGATTTCTTTCCACCCACCTTTGGTGCCACCAGATGTTGTCTATCTTTATGAGCTGCTCAGTACCTTCAGACACGCGCACGTCGTGTTCTCCCAACATGACCTGCATGTAATAGGGACTGGCAGAGGAGCGAGAGAGGAGGAGGAAGGATGCATGATTATGAATCTGTATGAAGACTTTATATAAATATTCCCTAAAGATATTCCAGAAAAATGCAAACAGTGATGTTATTTTTGTTAGAGTGGATAGAGAGAATAATAGCAAAGGTGCTAACTACAGGTAGGCTTTTTTATTTTTATTAAAATTCTAAATGATGATTGTCCACTTTTCTCCATGCAAAAGATACATGCATGTCATTCAAAAATAATTAATATCTTGGGAGAAAGGTGTGTGTGACCCATCATAATTTTTCAACTAGTCGTAGAAAAAAAAAAGATAACCAATCAGGACAAACGGTAGACAATAGCATACATTACATACACATAAAAAGCAAGGACTGGACACCAAATAGACCAAATACATTCGGGACAGACAATAAATAACCAGATATTTTAAATTGTAGCTCCTTTATCTCCTCTTTCAGTCTGTGTGCTTAATGGTTTTTCAATCTCATCTCATCTTGTTTCACAATCCCACAAAATCACCTTCCTTCCTTCACAGCTGTCCATACTCACTTGTACCAACAGTGGGCGACGGAGAGCACCCACTGCTCATTGATGAGCACGCCGCCGCAGAAGTGGTAGCCGTAGTTGAGAGACACACACACACACACACACACACACACACACACACACACACACACACACACACACACACACACACACACACACACACACACACACACACACACACACACACACACACACACACACACACACACACACACACACACACACACACACACACACACACACACACACACACACACACACACACACACACAGTAGAAGGAAAGGACTTTGACTTTTACCAGAGTATCTATTACATTTTTTATTTATACTTTTACTAAAGGAACTGTGCACTTCTTCCACCACTGATTACTTACCATCTATGCAGAACTGATTTACATTTACATTTAGTCATTTAGCTGACACTTTTATCCAAAGCGACTTACAAGTTCTGTACGACAAGTCATCAGGAAGGGCTGAGTAACAATGTTCATCAAAGTGTTGAGTGCTACACTTGATTCTTTCCATGAATCACGTGGTAACATTAACAGTGATGAAAGTGAAGAGCCTGTCTTTCTTGATGTTAACAACAGTGTACTTGAGGGAGTTGATTCCATCTTTGCCCATGGTGTGTCTTGTATTATACATTAGATCATGTCTCCTGTGATTAAGTTCATTCTTCCTGTCCCGCTGATGCTTGATCATCCGGCATTTGCCAATGATCTCATTAGGCCTGGAAATATGCATTCCTCTGTAGGTGAGGCGTAGCTGGATAGCATCGTCTTCCCCTCCCCAACCCCAGAACTGAAAAGCCATTGATTTTCAAGAACTGCTCTTTGGACAGTGATGTGGCTCCACCAAAGAGAGTCTCATAGTCTAACCTGAAGCCAAACTTGTCAACAGCCACGGCCAGGTGACGAGGTTGCTTAAAACACCTGTAGGTGTTACGGTCATCCATAGGAATCAGATCCACGTCGCTGAAGACAAAGCAGTCATAGTTGTACTCTTTCAATGCTTCGACATAACCGGCGTTCATCAGCCTGCCTTTGTTGAATGTCCCTTCTCCGTGCTGGTTGATTATGTAGACCCCGTAGTTGAGTTGCTGGCGCTGGAGGAAGGGGTGAAGGTAGTGGAGCCAGTGCAGCAGGTGCTCGGAGCGGTTGCGGAACGGGATGATGACCGCCACCTTCTGCGAGGCGATGCAGTCTGGGGGTTTGAAGAGCCCCCCCTCCTGGAGAGCTGGGTTCTCCGTGCGGATCGTGTCGAGAGTCGGCAGCGATAAGTTGAACTCCACGGTGAACGGACCCAGCAGATGAGGAGATGTGTCTGGGCAGGGGGGCAAGTTTGTCACCAGCTTTGTTTCGTCCGAATTCTTTACCGTTGATGCGGAAACATTCCTGGTTTGACTCCATGTCCATTTTAATCCATCTGGTGATCTCGTTTTACAGCAGTTAACATAGCTGAGGTAAAGCCAATCGTGCATTAACGAAAATACAGCTAAAAGTAAAATACATGGAAAGAATATCTTTAACAGTTTCCACATCTTTAGTAATTCCAAGTATTTGTTCCTATGTGAATTATTTGGGTCAAGATTGTGAAGTAGAGTCAGAACACTACAATAGAGCTCCCGAAGTGGTGTTCATTCTCCCCACGATGATGAACATCTGAACCCTGTGTAACTGAATAGTGTAATTCCAGTTAAGCTGCAGTGTGATGTCATAGTAGAACCAGTTAGAACAGGCTAGAGCGTTCTGGAACATTGTGAGGTCATAGCGGTGATGTCATAGTAGACCCGCCCAAGGGTATAAATAGAGAGCCGCTACGAGGCTCGGCCCTTCTCAGTGAGATGGCGAGATGAAGCTTCATGAAGCATTGAGGCTTTCCATCCAATAGTACCACACATGTGTTGAAGCTTCATGGTGTATTTGCTCTACTGTGCCATCAAGTGGACAATAAATGTAGAACAGGCAGAGTGATTATAATGATACCCATGGCTTTGGTGTGTGAAGCTTTGATGTGATGATGTGATGATGATGCCAAATAAACAAATAATAGTGGGTCTCATTCCCGAACATTTTTCAAAGATATATTCTGGAAGACTTAATAGACTGTTTTTCTGACAGAATGATGGCAGGGACAGAGGAGAAAGTGCTTGTGTTATTACAACATTCTATTGTTTAATAGGCTGTTTTTCTGACAGAATGATGGCAGGGACAGAGGAGAAAGTGCTTGTGTTACTACAACATTCTATTGTTTAATAGACTGTTTTTCTGACAGAATGATGGCAGGGACAGAGGAGAAAGTGCTTGTGTTATTACAACATTCTATTGTTTAATAGACTGTGTTTTTCTGACAGAATGACAGCAGGGACAGAGGAGAAGTGCTTGTGTTACTTCATTCATTTTTATTCAGAAAAAGCAACTTTTCCACAGTGCTGGGGCTCAGGCGGTTTCTTTTTTTTGACAGGATTTCCCCAGCTTTTGAAAAGACCCTCTCACAGGGCACAGATGATGCTGGCATACATAAGTACTTTACAGCAAGTTTGTACAAGTTAGGATACACGTTTCTTTGTCTCTCCCAGTAATCCAGGGGGTTCTCCATCCGATCAGTGTTGGGTTCGGATAGGAACTTATGGACCTCCACTGTTGCGTCCGCAGTGACACTCGGGCCCTGGGTCCTGGCCTCCTTGACTGCGGTGTCTAAACGACTCCACATATTTTTACCTAGGATAGACAAACAGGCTGTAAGTGATTGAATACAATAACACAAGTACAATGTGTCTGTCCATTACATACCTTGAGTCAGAGGCTGCGGAGCTTCCGATGATGATGAGGAGGCGGAAGAAGAAGCAGCGCTGCTTCGAATGCATTTAGTGCATTCGACTATGAGCTTCTGCTCCGCAGTTGCTGCCTTATTAGGGCTAAAGAATCCAATTTTCTTGAATCTGGTATCCAGCAGTGTCGCCAGGGTATAGATAGTCGCCGTTTGTACGCCTTGAAGCATGTCCCTCAGTCGTCTCCTCATATTCTGAGCCATGGCCGTGCTCTCTGGAGTTAGGACAGTTTGCATTTCGTCCTCCACTAAGCCGTGTAGCATCGACAGCAGGGGAATGACCTTTGAGCCGGACACTCTCTTCTCCTCAGACAGCTCAACGGTGGCATAGTCAAATGGAGCCGGCACTCTGAGGGATTCTGCTATGATGTCATATTGTTCCTGTGAGAGTGGGGCGATGTCGGTGCGTAGGCCGGCCAGAGCTGCTCCTCCAGGTTCCCTGAGGTCATAGAGCCGCTGGAGCCTGTGGTAGGTGCTGTTCCAGAGCTGCTCCTCCAGGTTCCCTGAGGTCATAGAGCCGCTGGAGCCTGTGGTAGGTGCTGTTCCAGAGCTGCTCCTACAGGTTCCCTGAGGTCATAGAGCCGCTGGCTGGAGCCTGTGGTAGGTGCTGTTCCAGAGCTGCTCCTCCAGGTTCCCTGAGGTCATAGAGCCGCTGGAGCCTGTGGTAGGTGCTGTTCCAGAGCTGCTCCTCCAGGTTCCCTGAGGTCATAGAGCCGCTGGAGCCTGTGGTAGGTGCTGTTCCAGAGCTGCTCCTCCAGGTTCCCTGAGGTCATAGAGCCGCTGAAGCCTGTGGTAGGTACTGTTCCAGAGCTGCTCCTCCAGGTTCCCTGAGGTCATAGAGCCGCTGGAGCCTGTGGTAGGTGCTGTTCCAGAGCTGCTCCTCCAGGTTCCCTGAGGTCATAGAGCCGCTGGAGCCTGTGGTAGGTGCTGTTCCAGAGCTGCTCCTCCAGGTTCCCTGAGGTCATAGAGCCGCTGGAGCCTGTGGTAGGTGCTGTTCCAGAGCTGCTCCTCCAGGTTCCCTGAGGTCATAGAGCCGCTGGAGCCTGTGGTAGGTGCTGTTCCAGCGGGTCTCCACCTCTTGGATCAGCTTCAGTGTCGGCCGGCCCATTTGTTTCTGCACCTGCGTCAGTCTCTCCTATAAAATTAGCCAACAATAATTGATTAATTCAAGTGTCACTGCAGCAGCAACTTAAAAAAAACAGCATAATTTAGAATATTGCAATGAAATAAAGCTCACCTTTGCAGTGGTGCTGCTCTTAAAATAGCCCACTATCTTCCTTCCTTTGTCCCGGATCTCGGCCAGCACAGGGTTCTGGTCAAGAGACTTTTTAATTATTAAATTTAAAGAATGCGCCACACATTTTCCGTGATGCAAATTAAGCTCCGTCACACAGGCAGCCATATTTGCTGCACCATCAGTCACAATGCAATGCACACTCTCAGTAATGCCCCACTCCGACATCATTTCTGCTTTCACTCTAGCCATATTGACAGCAGCATGTGCCTCAGGGAAATGCAGAACCCCCAAAACAACCGAATGCAAAGTGGTGCGTGCATCTATGAAACGCCCCGTCACCGCTAGATATGCACCCGTGTTGATGGAGGTCCACATATCTGATGTTAAGGTAACCGCAGTTGCCTCAGACACCATGGCTTTAGCTTTCTCCTTGGACTCCTTGTAACGGTCGTCCACCATAGCTTTCAAAGCCTAAAGGAAAGAAGAGAACAGTCTTGGAATGGCAAAGGGAAATGGGGTAGAATGCTACAGTATATGTGCTCACATACATACGCACCTGTCTTGTGGGGAGAACATAGGTAGGATTCAAAGCTCCAACCAGCTTTCTGAACCCTTTGTCCTCCACAACACTAAAGGGGCTGGGAAGCCTCAATGACCATATTGACCAAGGCCTCATCCACATCCTTCTTCTCTCCTGATGACAAAAACAAAAGCAGTATTAAATTACAGATGTCATTAATTACTCACATTTAAAATATAAATGACTGTTGTCTAATACAAACGTACTAGCAGGGTGTATGCTGTCTTATCATTGCATTCTAAAATGGTTCACCTGAGCTTGGCCCACCTTGGTTGGTGTCCTTGTGCTCATGCACGGCTCTATAATGCCTCAGCATAGATGAGGTGTTGTTGTTGTATCCAAAGTCCTTGGAACACAACTTACACTTCACCTTTTAAAATACAAAAACATTGAAGAAATAAATTAGAACAAGGCATACACTGTGTTATAATAATAATAATAATAATAATAATAATAATAATAATAATAATAATAATAATACAACGTTATATTAGCAGTGCACCTGTCATACAGAAACTGCAGCTCAAAGTGCTTCACAACAGAAAAAAGACAGGCATAAAATGAGCTGTGCCGACAGTTTCACATTAGGGTCTAACATCCCAAAAGGCCACCTTGTTTATGGTTTGGTTCGGTTTAAAAAATAGACAATAATAAAAAGAGTAAGATAGAATAGACACTGACAGCGTAAAATAGTGCAATACTATGTGCATACAGCATACCTTATTAGGAGAGATCAGCTCGAAATGGTCCCATGCAGGGGACATGAATCGCCTCTTTGTTGCTGGCTCCATCACAAAAAAGAAGTAAGTCAGCAAAGAAAGAAGCAAAATCGTCTGCGAAAAAAGAAGTTTGCAAAAAAAGCAGTTAGCAAAAAAATAGCAAAACAAGCAGCAAACAAACTCGTAATGATGTCCTATGTGCACACAAGTGTGAAGGGATAGGCAAATGACATTACGTTTCCTTTCCATCTTATACACTTGACTTCACATTTCGCGCGAATCGCGAAGCCATTTCCGGAATCAGTGATGCGGAGTGAGGCTTCGGGGGCGGTACACCCCCGAGTGAGGCTTCGGACGTCATCAGTACGTCACCTGATACGCGCCTCGATACAGGCTCCACATAAAAAAAGCTGGATTGCTCGACACAAGCTCCGAAGCCTCGCTTCAAACGTCACATCACTACTTCTCACTCCTCCACGAACAGCAGACAAGACACATCGTCACCAGAGCTCTTAACTTTCCTCTCATATTGCATGCAGTCAACAAGGTACGTTTGGGGCCGTAATGCGCTTGTAGTTAAGTTCAGTGGGTTAACAACCAACCTTGCAAAGACCGATAATATGTATGTATGTTGTTATGGTTTGATCAGTGATTTATTGTATTTCATGTATGTTTTCACAGTTTTACGGTTAGGAATAAAGATGTTCTCTTCGAACGGAAATAAAGCCAATCAGTAAATATCAATGACGGGTTGCGTCATCATTGCAAGAGAGGCCGTTACAGTAAAACTTGATGCACCACGATGGCTCGGCAAGTCTAGAACATTATCGCTGCCACAATCTTCCGGAACATTCTAAAACATCGAACATCCACAACCTTCCGGAACATTCTAGAACATTGAACATCCACAACCTTCCGGAACATTCTAGAACATCGAACATCCGGGCATTACATCAAGATGTCTGATAGTGGCAGCCAGTCCGAGATGCTGGTGGAGGAGGAGCCTGAAAGGCGCAGAGCACGCACGCAGACGGCCGCAGCGCGAGAACTGAAGGATGCGCAACGGACAAAGATTGCACGGAAGTTCGCTAGGTGCTATAATGGATGGCAGGCGGCGAGGCAGGATGCTGAGGAAGCACGGAGTGCCACGGGCACACTCGACGTAATGCAACACGTCACTACAATTGGCATCGCCAACAATAAGCTGGGGGCGGCCTTTGAGGAGTGGAAGGTCATTGAAGTGCCGGCAGAGAACGCACGGCAAACCACCGACCGCTGCAGACAGCGGAACTCGCAAGGAGACTGTTCGAGGCAACAGCGCCCATACAGGGCCGGCTGGAAGAAGCAGACGGGCTGGAAGAAGCAGACGGGCTGGAAGAAGCAGACGGGCTCGAGAGCGCGTCGGTAGCCTCAGGCAAGACAGGCATCAGCTCTCGCCACAGTAACTCCGCCGCATCCTGCGCTAAAGCCTCAGGCAAGACAGGCATCAACTCTCGCCACAGTAACTCCGCCGCCGCTGACGTGGGGTCTATACAAGCCATCGTAGACGGCCTGCGAGCGCAAGAGGAGCACAGTGAAGCAATGCGGCGGTAGCCGAAGATGCACAGGCAAGGGCAGAAGTGGCGGCCGACAACGCGGAAAGAAAGGCCAAACGAAGGGCCGAAACCGCGGAAAGAAGGGTGCAGCAGGCCGCCGAAACCGCGGGAAGAAAGGTGCAGCAGGCCGCTGAAACCGCGGAAAGACAAGGAAGGCTAGAGGCTAAACGCAGAGAAGGAACACTAGTGGAAGCCCTGCAGAAGCTACGTGCAGCTCAAGCAGCCAGCCAAGGTGACTACCCAGCTGTATACGGACGGGAGTGGCCCGACGTTGCGTTTCATAGGCGTTAGGGTGAAAGAGGAAGGCCAGTCTCGAGCACCGCCGCAGGCAGCCCCAAGACAGCCACCGCAGGCAGCCCCAAGACCGCCACCGTAGGCAGCCCCAAGACAGCCACCTCAACAGCTAGCTGCAACACCAGCAGGGCCAGAAGGGGACCAGGCGCCAGCGCAGGCAGACTCATGCACAAGCCAGCTACCGCCACAGCCAGCGGTAGCACAAGGAAGGCACGACGACCGAGCCGAAGACAGCACAGCAGATCTCGTCAAAGGGCTCACCGAAGCCATCAATGCCAGTCGTATGCCTATACCTGTACCCGCAGGGTTCAATGGCGACCCACTAACCTACCACGCCTGGAAGGCATCCTTTCTGACGCTGGTGGACAGGAAGAGCATATCCCCCGCAGAGAAGTTATACCATCTACGCGAGTACGTGAGGGGAACTGCCAGGACGGCCATAGAGAGCTACTGCGTGCAAGGCACAGAGGACGCCTATAATGCAGCATGGCAACTCTTAGTGGAGAGATATGGAAATCTGCTTGCCAATTCATTCAGAGCGAAGCTTGATGCTTGGCCCAAGATAAGCGCCAACGGTAGTGTTGAACTTCAAGAACTCGCCGACTTTTTGCGCAGCTGTGAGGCTGCCATGCCTCAGATCAAAGAGCTGGAAATCCTTAATGATTGCCGCGAGAACCAGAAAATACTCTCTAAACTCCCAGACGGGGTGACGGCAAGATGGAATAGGAAAGTCGTAGACATAGGCGACTCAACGCACACGTTCCCGAGCTTCAGCCAGTTTGTCAAGTTCCTCACACGTGAAGCCAAAATCGCTTGCAACCCAGTAACATCGCTTCATGCCCTGAACCCATCTTCTGTCTCTGGCGGTACAGCATCCGCAGAATGCTTCTAAACCTCAGCATCCAACCTACTGCCTTCTTGAGCCGGTTCCAATTGGAGTAATATTCCAGGAACTGCTGAACCAGGTCGAACTGTTCTTCAGCTGCAGTAGCGCAGACCACGGCATTCTTTACCTTTGGATCCTCCGTGGTTAGGTCCTCCTGGGTTTCGGGGTTCCGAAACCCAGGATCCCTAACACTGTTGGATGTGATTTATCTTGAGATATCCACGGCGCGGGTGATTGGGGTGGGGCAGGCTGGGATTGACCTGTGGTTCGCAGCAGCTGAGAAGGTCAGGACCGCCGTGTGCGGCTGATCGGGGGGTTGGGGTGCTTGTTCGGGGGAGTCCGGCGGTCTCGTGGGAGGGGGAGGAGGAAATGTCTTGTCTGTCTTGTCTTTTGTGTTGTCCTCTTGAATTTAACTGGGGATTTTATTGGGGGGCAGCTATTTAGCTATTTCTTCACTATTTGGTCACTTTTACACGGTTCCTGTGAGTCTATGGAAAACCTCTGTAGGTTTTTGTTTTTCATGAAGGTTCATTGCTCTGTTTTCGAGTCGTGTTCTCAAAAGTGGCGTTTTTCTACCTCAGGACCTTAGGCCGTTTTGAGGCGGGGCTCCAACCACTGTGTGACCCGGTGGCATCTGCCACATTGTTATGCAGCTGGGAGATCTCTGACATCACTGATATGCACATTTTGTGATAACTCAGCTCGGTGAGGGTGAATGCTGTGAGGTGAATTGGAAGAGTGGGCTTTGTTGTGAATTAGAGATGTACGTTTTATTAATATAGGGCCACACGGCCGGGAATCAGGGCTGGATACTGGGAAAGGCCATTTATTGGATAGTACCCCTTGAATTTAAAATTTAAAAAGGTTGAACTCTGTTTTCTTTTCTTTTTGTCTTTATAATTTATAAATAGTTATTTCTGTATTATTATTGTTTTTGTTATTTTCCTGTGAAGTTCTGTGTATTGTGATTGTGATTAATGTTTTGTCTTGTTTCATGTAAATAATAATAAAAAAAATTTGTTAAAAAAAAAAGATAGAGAGAGAGAAATTAGATTTTTCAATTGCCTCTCTGCTGTTTAGTTCAGCACCGTGGGCAGCGCCAAGCAAGCCACAGCGCCGCTGTTTTAGCTGAAACGTATAAAAGGGAACCTGTGTTGAAAAACCATTGTGCCCCCCCGAGAACATTTTATGCCCCCCCACTCATTTGTTTTTGCAGCCTGGTCTGTCCAGGCCATCAGGGAAAACCCCTCCCACCCACTATACACAGACTTGGCTGACAGGAGGAGCATGTTATAGGCTCACACTACCTAAATGCAGCACTGAACGGCACAGGAAGTCCTTCATTCCGACAGCCATCAGACTATACAATGCATCACTGTGCCTCACTGCATCACTGAGCACAGAGTGACAATTACCATCTTCCTGGACTCTTACTTTTTAAACAGCACTGTGCATTATTACACCTACTGTAGACTTCAGTATATTTTTACTGTATTTATTTACTGTATATTTTATTCTATTTTTATTCTATTTCATTTTATTCTATTCTTAGGCCATTTGTTTTGTTATTCTTATTTGTGACTTGTTCTGTCTAAATGTTTAATGTTGAGTGATTTGCAGTTTCAAATTTCCCTCAGGATAATACATTTCTATTCTATTCTATTCTATATCTTTGAAAAGTCTCCATTTATTCAACACTTCTGAATTCACTGACAAACTGAAATGTACTGACAAAAATAAGGTGCATAAAAAAGCAAACAAAATTCCTCCACAGGCTACTCACCATCATAAGTAGAGAGGCAAGCGGTGTTTGGGGACAGAGTGAAATCTTCTTAAAACACTGCCCCTCCACTCATTAATGGAACTTTTTTGTTAAGTCCTTCTCAAATGCCAACTGAATTAAATTGGGCTTAGTTGCGTCGATGAAGCATACTAAGGCGATGTTCTGTAAAGACGTTCTTGAGGGTAGAAAACGAATTCTCACAGAGTGCCGTGCTAGCTTCAGTAGTGTTGTTGTTAACATCAGTGCCCACTAGGGCTGTCCCCGACTAAGGATTTGGATAGTTGACTTTGATTGACAAAAAAAAAAAAAAAAAAAAAACGTTGGGCACAGCTGACTCAGTAGGCGGGCCCGGCCGCCTAATGCCCGCCCATGGCGCCGGGACTGGGCCTGGAGCTTAGCAAGGTTCCTCCTCTCCGCCACCCTCGCTAGAGTACAGCTCCACCCCAACCACGCTACTGGCCTTCTTGACCATCTTATCCAGCCTGTTTGTGTCCCCTGCTCTTAGTCCGCTGCCCCAGCACTGCAGGTCTGTTATATATATCCGTTCAGTCTGTTTTTGTTAAGATAGAGAGAAATTAGATTTTTCAATTGCCTCTCTGCTGTTTAGTTCAGCACCGTGGGCAGCGCCAAGCAAGCCACAGCGCCGCTGTCCCATCTGAAATGTATAAAAGGGAACCTGTGTTGAAAAACCATTGTGCCCCCCCGAGAACATTTTATGCCCCCCCACTCATTTGTTTTTGCAGCCTGGTCTGCCTGTACCCCACCTCCCTCCTTTCCCATGCTGCTATGATGCCTGAATTTCCCCAAGGGGATCAATAAAGTAATATCTTATATGATCCTATATTATCTTAGGTGTGTGTGTGTGGCTTCCTCTACAGATTGTAACAACATATTGTGTCCTCTTTGCAGGCTCACAGTAGCAATCGCGCACATAGAGGGCACAACCAACATGGCGGCACAAACAGGTGAGCTCTACTTTCATAGCACAGCAATGAATAAAATTGATTGTGTGGGCTATTCGAAAAGAGGAATTACCACTCGATCACCAGTAAAAGGCACTATTCTGTAACAGGTTAACAATTCTGCACTGTACATTGGAATATTGACAAAACCATACTTGGTAATTTACTGTATATTGGAGGGGGTTGGGTTAGGACATTTGCAGGGGCCAGTTTCAAATTGCAGTCTCCCGTAGGTGTTCTTTGAGAGTGTTTTTGAAAGTGGGTAGTGATTCACATTCCTTTACAGCTTTGGGTAGGGTGTTCCACATTGATGTGGCATAATTGCGAAACGTGTTTAGTCCCTTGTTTGAGCCGAATCTGGGTTTAACATGATTTGTGGAGCTCCCTCTGGTGTTGTGATCGTGGTATTCACTGACCTTTGGGAAGTATTTTGACATGTACATGGGTACCTTGGTCGTATAGTGTATCTTGTAGACCAGGCCCATTGCAAGTTGCTGTACTCTGTCGTCTACTCTAAGCCATCCTAGGTTGTCAAAGTGGGCAGGGGTGAGGTGGGTTCTAGGAGTCAGGTCAAGCAGTAGTCTGACCAGTTTGTTTTGAGATGTTTGTAATTTTGTTTTTAGTGCCTTTGAGGTGCTTTGGTACCATGAGGTGCAAGCATAGTCGTAGTACCCTTGAATGAGTGCTCCTGCCAGAGTCTTCAGGGTATTCTTGTTTACCAGAGAGGAGATCCGGTACAAGAATCAAGTTCGTTGGTTGACTTTTTTGGACTCTGTTTTGCCCATGTGTAATGATAGTTTGTTATCAGCGAGCCATATGCAGATTTTGCCTAGTTCTGAGTTGAGGGTTTTTTCAACCTGTAACTTGTTCTTGTCAGAGACCAGCAGGGCTGAGTCGTCCGCAAACAGGAAAAAGTTGCAGTCACAAGCTGACGACATGTCATTTGCATTGATTCTGGCCCCATGTAGAGCAATACTTCCTCATGAATAGATGAACTATGGGATACATAGCAACCATTGTCATATCTTTTCAAAAGTGCTTTTTAGCATGATTGCAAAAGAAAAGGTGAATGAATGACACAGGTAAAACATTGCTCACTGAGGCCACCTTCTGTTCAGTAACCACATTGCACTCCTAGTATCTCACTCAGTCTTAAAAGTTCTATAATGTAAATAAGAATTTGTTCTTAATTGATACTGTTTGTTTTCATCACTTGTGTTTGTGTTAAACTAGCACAATGGCTCACAGGCCATTGTCACTCTTTTTTTGAGACAATGGCCCCACCGTTATGCTTTTATTTTAGCATGCTAACGTGATGAATTAACTGGCTTGGCTGGCGCTTTTATTTTGAAGGCAAAACTTTTCCACAGCAAGTCTTATTTAAGCCTAATTAAACAAGCTTCGCACAGCTACAGATTTGCCGCTATCGACCGATGTACAGCCAATGATCTTCGGTAGCTACTGTACAGCGCGTAAACGCCATTATCGTTTCGTTAGGCACACAGGCGCATTCAAATATAATATTTATTTACATATATTATATCTTAGGAAGTGCATCATTATTACTTTACTAGGACCCCAAACCTTGATCTGCAGTTGATTATATCCTGTGGTTTTCAAAAAGAAAATGGCGGCTTGCTCATTTGTCAACTCTCTTTTTCAACCTAATGTTGAACCTAAAATAGGTTTCTGACAACTAGTATGAAATATAATATTTTAATTTAATATGAACTTACTTCGATGGTACAGTGTAGGATAATGCACTGTAGATGATATGATAGAGAGTATTTGTTCTTAGTGTTTGTTTTAACCTGTTTGGAATACCAGATGGGTGGGTTTTATCACATCAAGACAATAGCATCAGGTAATCACAGAAAAGTATGGTAAATAGTTTTACACAAGTCTAAACCTTGTGGCACTCATTGCATTTCCATGGTGGGGCTTCTCCCTAAACCTAGATGACAGTAGACATATTTGTAGCTGAATCACATTCTACCAAATTAACCAAATATTGTTTTGCGGTGGAGTATCTGAGAATTATTTGCGAATAGTATCTGACCCAGGTTTGTTACATAGTAATAAAATGGTTTTAACAAATAAACCCATGATTTTCAGTTCTAAGCAGTATCGAGCTGTGATTTTCTTATTGTGCGTGCCATCATCGTGGAAACAAGACAAGGTTGAAATTCTGGATGAATGCATAACGGCTGACTTTATTCAGTGTCTTTACATTTTGTTAAATCTATGCTGAGTCCAGCAGTGAGAGGGGGGGGGGAAAGAGAGTTTGTGAGTGAGAGAAAATGTATGAAAGTGAGAGAAAAAAGGGAGGGGGAATAATCACTTCAGATTAGCTGTGAAGGGAGATATGGAGAGGAGTATGATAAATGAGACACGTGAGGAGAGAGGACAGACAACTGTATTAGGCGTTGGTTGCCAGAATGTCTTCGATCCATGGGAGCAACGTGCAGAGTTTGACGTAGACACCGGGGGAGTTGGGCTCGGCACAACCTCGACCCCAGGACACCAGACCGTGGACGTTCCCCGAACACACCAGAGGACTGCCAGAGTCGCCCTGAGACAGACAGACAGACAGACAGACAGACAGACAGACAGACAGACAGACAGACAGACAGACAGACAGACAGACAGACAGACAGACAGACAGACAGACAGACAGACAGACAGACAGACAGACAGACAGACAGACGCAGAGAGAGGGAGTGTGTCAATACAACTACAATGAATGGTTTATTTCGAATAATATAAAATAATCAAAGAATAACAATGAAAAAATACAAAGAGGATTTACTGTAAAAAAAAGAAGAAAAAAAAGTTAAATAAAATAAGGAATAGGGCGGCCGGGTAGCGCAGCGGACTAAGCGTCTGTCTACCACCACAGAGACAGTGGGGATCGAATCCAGCTGTGGTGCCTCCGGCTTGGTCGGCCGTCCATACTGACACAATTGGCAGTGTCAGCGGGTGGGAAGCCGACGTCTGGGTACTATAGTCAACTAAGATTCATTCTTTTATTTTAGTTTTCATGTTGAATGTGTGTTATTTCTGGGGGAATTATAGAAGCACATCTCTGGCGTCACAATAATATTTGCAGATTTGCTCTTTGATAGAGTTGTCAATTGAAACAGACATAATCAATTATAGTCCACGAAATCCCATCGCTGTCAGTCAACTAGGAATTTTTAGCGGGCAGGAGGATGTACTGTGTAGATCCCTCCACATACTATAGAATGAATGGAGCCATTGTGAGAGAGAACTTACATTGCATGCGTCTCTGCCTCCCTCCATGTAACCAGCACACATCATTCTGGCGGTGATCATGCCAGGGTAGGCATTCTCACAGTCCTGGTCCTCCACTACAGGAACCTCCAGACACTGCAGACGGTGAGGCAGATTGACTGGAATAGATGGAGATAGAACACACAGATAGACAGACAGATAGATTTGAGGTTCAGGTTGATTCCACGAGTATGTCCAAAGTATGGACTTTGTGCAAATATTAGGGATGCTCGATATTGGCTTTTTTACCGATACCGATATACCGATATTGTCCAACTCTTAATTTCCGATACCGATATCAACCGATATCAACCGATACCGATATATGCAGGGTTTCCCCCCCCAAAAATGGAATAATTTCAGGTAATTAACATTACATATCTCTTGTTGTGGAATTAACACAACATTATGCATACTTTTGACAATAAATAAAATCAGAATTTGTTCTTACTTGCTTGCCTGGGTAAATAAAGGTTATAGAAATGTAAAAAAAAAAAAAAAAAAAAATTGAAAACCGATACCGATATTTTCCGATATCACATTTTAATGCCGATATCGGCCGATAATATCGGTAGGCCGATAATATCGGACATCCCTAGCAAATATCCATGCGAAGGTTCTGTGTGATCAAGGTCAGTATTATGAACTCACCCTCCTCTCCCATGGCAGTGTTACCCCACCCAGACACAGAGCAGGAGACACCTGCATCTGTGCACCCCTCGGGCAGGGAGATGGGCGCCACGGCCGCGGTCACCGTCACAGGGTGGTAAAGCTTGATCAGCATGATGTCATAGTCCAGAGTCTGGTAGTCGTAGCTGTGGGCAGAAAGAGGACCAAAGGGTTTGAGTTAAATCCTGTAAAATAGGACAACAGAATCAATCATGCAATCGTGGACAAAAAGTGTAATGCACAACATAAACTGAGAGAGATGAAGAGCCATATACGTTTTCAGAGGAACACTGTTTTCAAACTTAATTATCTAAAGATGGTAAGTTGAGTGTTCTGTTCACTCATAGATGAAGACAGTCGAGGTTGAGTGGTTTCTTGTGATATATCACATTCTCACTCCAAGTTATATCTTCCCAACTGCAAATACATGTCCAAAAGATTTCAAAACAGACTTATATGGTTCTTCAGTGCAATAGTTGAATTAAAGTCGGCCATTCCTGTGCCCCAGGACAATTCAGTCAATATTTATGAACATGCACCACATCTCCTGGAGCTAGATATCAGAAAGAGAACGTCCCTGATGTCACTGGCATGGGGCTGGTCCCTGACTTTGTGGATAAAAGACGTAAAATGTTGATTTCTCACACCCACATGAAGTTTACCTGTATATTTTAGAGTTTCTAACAGGCCTGGACCAGAATTCAAACATCTTTAGGATGTAAAGAGTCCCACCCCCCAAACAATCAGTTTATTGGACACTGATTTTACATCCAGGAGGTGACATCACACATATGCGAATAATACCCCGATTTGATATGGTCAGAAATTCACGGATTCAGCCTTTAAGTAGACCAGTAGTCACAATGGTTACAGGGTCACAAAAAACGCCATCATATTTTAGAAGTTAGAATTATTATGCGACGGAGAGCACCCACTGCTCATTGATGAGCACGCCGCCGCAGAAGTGGTAGCCGTAGTTGAGAGATGCCATGTAGGGACGGGAGGCGTGTGGCTTTTTCCCAATCCAACAGTGCAAAAATGCGGAAGCATTCGTCACCGCACGCCACTACGGTAAAGCGCCTTTCTTTTCAGGCCCGCTTTGGGAGCTGTCGCGCGGAAATAGGCTGTCTATTGCCATTCTCTTTGACAAACTCTAACCTTAACCAGCTCCTTAACAGCGCCTAAACTTAACCGTTCTAACCTTAACCAACTCCGAAACAATGCCTAACCTTAACCTTAACCATGCCTAACCTTAACCATAGAAAGAATATTGCCATTCTCTTTGACAAACTCTAACCTTAACCAGCTCCTTAACAGCGCCTTGTAGTGACTGTACATAATTCACACGGAACTCGTTGGGAATGGTAGTTCCCCCCGGACGATTTATAGGGTGGCACTTCCGGCCACCGGCATTCTTATTTTACTGTCGATACGACTACGTCGATTTGTTGTTACGCTGATGAATAAAGAAATTGAGTTTAGCTTCGAGACACCGCCTCCGACTCCTTCTTCTCAGCGCTACACTGGTGACCCTGACATTAGTCTCGAGGAAGTTTCCGAGACGGAGAATACGGCGAACATGGCAAACAACGCTGGTTTTCTCAGACTGCCTGAGTTTTGGGAGCAGTCGGCGGCCGCGTGGTTCGCCCAGGCGGAGGCGCAATTCGCCCTACGGGGAATCGTGGAGGACGCCGCTCGATACTTCCACGTCGTCTCGAGTCTGAACAACACTACGGCGGCGAGGACGGTAGGCTTCATTACCGCTCCGCCGGCCCGGGATAGATATGAGGCGTTTAAGACGCACCTGCTCAGGATTTTTGAGTTGTCGCCGTCTGAGCGGGCCCGACGTTTGTTGGATATACGTGGCTTGGGAGACAGCAAGCCGTCGGCGCATATGGAAATGATGCTGAATCTACTGGGCGCCGAGCAGCCGAACTTTTTATTTAAAGAGCTGTTCCTCAGACACATGCCGCCACGGGTACAGACGGCGCTGGCCAATACAAACATTGTGGATCCCCGTGCTCTGGCGGAGGAGGCAGATCGGTTCTACCTGGCCACGCAGCACTTAGCCCCAGAGGTGCTGGCCCCGACACGGGCGCACATGCCCAGAGGGGGAGGGGCGAAGATGGAGAGGGGCGCCGCGGCCGACGGCAATAATGACACAGGCCTGTGTTATTTCCATGCACGCTTCGGCGCGAAAGCAACGAAGTGCCGCCCGCCTTGTACTTTTGTCAGGGCGGGAAACGCCAACACCTGCGCCCAGTAGCGGCCGTGAGCGCAGGTACGTCGAACAGGCTACTCTTCATTAAGGACACACTCTCTGGTCGAGAATTCCTCTGCGACACCGGGGCACAGAGGAGCGTCCTACCGGCGACGGTGGTAGACACCGCCGGCGGGGGGGGGGGTCCGCGACTGACGACCGCCAACGGTAACCCGATCCGCACCTACGGCACGAGGACCGTGGAGTTGTGTTTCGGGGGACAGCGGTTCACGTGGGAGTTTGTCACGGCCGACGTCTCGTTCCCACTACTCGGGGCGGATTTCCTCTGCGCACATGGGCTCCTCGTGGACGTGAGGCACGGCCGCCTGGTAGACGCCCAGACGTACGCTTCCTTGACTTGTGTGCGCAATGAAGTGGTATACAGCGGGCTGGCCAGCTCGCTCGCAGAAGGTGACGTGTACCAACGCCTACTGCGGGAGTTTCCCGGCTTGACACAGCCTACGTTCTCGGCCGCGACCACCAAACACGGGGTCGAGCATCACATAGAGACTCAAGGAGCTCCCGTGTACGCTAGGGCCCGCCGGCTCAACCCTGACAGACTAGCAGTCGCTAGGTCAGAGTTCGCCAACATGGAGAAGTTGGGGATTGTCCGACGCTCGGACAGCCCCTGGGCCTCGCCGCTGCACATCGTGCCCAAACCGGACGGGGGATGGAGACCGTGCGGGGACTACAGACGCCTCAACGACGCTACCACGCCAGACCGCTACCCGGTCCCCCACATCCAGGACTTCTCGGGGCACCTGGCGGGTAAGCTGTTCTTTTCGAAGGTAGACCTGGTACGCGGTTACCACCAAGTGCCGGTGCACCCCTTGGACGTCCCGAAGACGGCGGTGGTAACACCCTTCGGTCTATTTGAGTTCCTACGGATGCCGTTCGGACGGAAGAACGCGGCACAGTCTTTCCAGAGGCTAATGGACTCGACGCTCAGAGACATGCCGTTTATTTTTGTCTACCTGGACGACATCCTCGTCGCCAGCTCCTCGCCCGAGGAGCACCTTGAGCACCTACGATGCCTCTTTACGAGGCTGGGCCAAAACGGCCTAATCATCAACCCGGCTAAGTGTCAGTTCGGGTTGACCTCCATACGGTTCCTCGGACACCTCATCGACAGGAGGGGGGCCGCCCCCCTCCCGTCGAAAGTGGAGGCCGTTTCCGCTTTCCCACGACCCCCGACGGCCCGGGCGCTCAGGGAATTTCTCGGGATGGTGACGTTTTATCACCGGTTCATCCCCCGGGCGGCCCACACCATGCGGCCGCTTTACGAGGCGCTGAAGGGCAAGTCCCCCAACCAGCCGGTCGACTGGACGGCCGAGAGGACGACAGCCTTCGCGGCCACCAAGGCGGCCCTGGCGGGTGCAGCCATGTTGGCTCACCCGTCACCGGGGGCCCCGGTCGCCATTACCACCGACGCGTCAGACTACGCGGTGGGCGCAGTGCATGAGCAATACGTTGACGGCGCCTGGCAACCGCTGGCGTTTTTCAGCCGTCAACTGACCCCCAGGGAGCGCAAGTACAGCGCATTTGACAGAGAGCTCCTAGGTCTCTGGTTGGCGGTGCGCCATTTTCGTTTCATGCTGGAGGGCCGGGAGTTTACGGCCTTCGTCGACCACAAACCCCTCACGTTCTCCATGTCCAAGGTGGCTGAACCGTGGTCCGCGCGACAACAGCGCCAACTCTCGTACATTTCCGAGTACACGACAGACATACGGCATATCGCCGGGAAAGCCAACGTGGTCGCAGACTGCCTATCCAGGGTCGTCATCGGAGCTGTGCAACTGGGCCTCGACTACGTCGCCATGGGCTCGGAACAGGCCTCCGACCACGACATCCAGGCCCTCAGGACAGCGGATACCAGTCTGCGCCTCAGAGACGTCGCGATTGGCGGCTCGGGCGCGTCCCTGCTCTGTGACCTCTCCACCGGGCAACCCCGGCCGCTGGTCCCTATAGGCTGGCGCAGGCGGGCTTTCGAGGCTGTGCACGACCTGTCTCACCCCGGTAGGAAGCCTTCGAGCAGGTTGGTGTCACAGAAGTTTGTGTGGCGGGGGCTCAAGAAAGACGTGAGGGCCTGGGTCGACGCGTGTGTGTCCTGCCAACGGGCTAAAGTGCACCGACATACCAAGGCCCCGCTTGTGACATTCGTGGTTCCCGAGAGGAGGTTCGACCACGTCAATGTTGACCTCGTGGGCCCGCTTCCTTCCTCTCACGGGTTTACCTACCTGTTCACTATGGTGGACAGGACCACCCGATGGCCGGAAGCCGTTCCCCTCGCCTCGACGTCTTCTTCCGACGTGGCCCGCGCCTTTATCAGCACGTGGATCGCACGTTTCGGGACCCCGTCTGACCTCTCCTCCGACCGGGGCTCGCAGTTCACCTCAGAGCTCTGGAACGCGGTCGCCAGCGGCCTGGGGGTTAAGCTGCACCGTACAACCGCGTACCACCCGCAGGCCAACGGGCTATGCGAACGTTTCCACCGGTCCATGAAGGCGGCGCTGCGCGCAGGCCTGACGGACGGCAACTGGGTGGATAAGCTGCCGTGGGTCATGCTCGGACTTAGGAGCGCCCCCAAGGAGGACCTGCAGGCCTCGTCCGCGGAACTGTTATACGGCCAGACATTGCGCGTCCCGGGGGATTTCATTCCGGACGCGACAACCCCTTGGTCCGCGGCCAGCCAGCGTTCCACCCTGCGAGAAGCGGCTCAGACCTTCGCCCCGATTCCCACGTCGCAGCATGGTACCCCCGTTTCCCGGGTGCCGCGCAGCCTGCACACGGCGGAGTATGTTTTTGTTCGCCACGATGCGCACCGGGGGCCCCTACGCCCCCCTTATGATGGCCCGTTTAGGGTCCTGCGACACGGTAACAAGGACCTCATGGTCGACATGGGCGGTAGGACGGAGACCGTGTCGATAGACAGGATCAAGCCCGCTCACATAGACGTTTCACAGCCTTTGGAGTTGGCCCTTCCCCCCCGCAGGGGTCGTCCGCCGTTGCCCCGGGTGCCACCGCCCACAGAGCCACCGGCGGCCTCACCGATGCCAGCGCCCCCGGGTGTCGGTGAGGGTACGGGCGCTTGCGACGCTTTCCCCTCTCCGCCCCCGGTTTTCCACGCTCGCCGAGGCCGTTTCGTGCCCCCGGGTGTCGTGGACGGCGCGGGCGCTTATGCCACTCCGCCCTCCCCGCCCCCGGCTTTCCGCACACGCAGGGGCCGGGCAATTGTTCCCCCACGCCGGGGGGATTTTGACTATGGGTGAATTCTGGGGGGGCTTGTGTAGTGACTGTACATAATTCACACGGAACTCGTTGGGAATGGTAGTTCCCCCCGGACGATTTATAGGGTGGCACTTCCGGCCACCGGCATTCTTATTTTACTGTCGATACGACTACGTCGATTTGTTGTTACGCTGATGAATAAAGAAATTGAGTTTAGCTTCGAGACACCGCCTCCGACTCCTTCTTCTCAGCGCTACAGCCTAAACTTAACCGTTCTAACCTTAACCTTAACCTTAACCATGCCTAACCTTAACCGGCGAAAGAATACACGCACCTGAGCGAGCACGCCGCCGCTGGGCGCTGCGTGAAGGAAAATGAAAGGCGCATTACCGCACGGCACTACGGTACCTCCGATGACGAATGCGGAAGCATTTTTGCACTGTTGGATTTGGAAAAAGCAAAAGGCGGACGGCGGTGAGGCTCACAGTCCTCCCCTCCAATGATCCTCCCATCCTCACGGGGCACTGCCGCTGCAGACACGGGAGAGAGAGAGAGAGATTTTGATTTTATTTTATTAGGGATCCCCATTAGCTGGTGCGATAGCAACCAGCTAGTCTTCCTGGGGTCCACACACAAAAAAACATAATATACAAAAACAATCACTATTGCAAAAACTAAATTATTAAAAGTCAGTACACACAATGCATAATGAAACTACTGTAACAATTAAGATAGCTACAATTACATTAGTGTAAAACAAAAACAAAAAATTACTTTACAGTGTTAAAAACAATTTAAAAACAATTTAAGATTCTTTTAAAAAGTGAATCTACTGTAAATGCAGCAGAGGTTCCGAGGCAGGCCATTCCAAAGAGTTAATGCTCTAAAAATAAAAGATCTCCCCAAAGCGCTGGTTCTAGGACCTGGCAATTCAAGCTGCCCACTACTGGAACCTCTAGTGTAATGCTCGTGCGCAGTATTACTAATAATCTGATTATGTATAAAAACAGGAGTTTTACTGCTCATGACCAACTTGAACAGCACAAGTATATTAAAAGACAATCTATTTTCAACGTTAAGCCAAGAGAGGCGGGCATGCATACGGCTCACATTAGACCTTAGTGAGCAGCCTAGTACCAACCGTGCTGCCCTGTTCTGGACCACCTGGAGCTTCCTGAGGTCACCACTGGCAGCAGATGACCACATTGCAGAGCAATAGTCAAGATGACATAAAACTAAACGGGCAACAAAAGAAGCACATTTCCTGGAAATACCAATTGCTCTTCACATTTTTAAAACAATATAATTAATATGCCAAGACAGAGTGCAATCCAGCATCACTCCAATGAGTTTAGTACTTTCAACTTGTTGAACTGCTGAATTACACAAGTTTAAATGAAGCTTTGGATTTGTAGATAACCTGTGCCTTGTTCCCAGCACAATACATTTAGTCTTGGAGATATTAAGGACAAGTCTATTACATACTACCCAGTCATGCACAACTTTAAGTTCTCTACTCAAAACTTCATTAAGTACATTGCATGATGGTGCAGCGTAATACAATGTTGAATCATCTGCATAAAGAACTGTTGTAGCACATTTGGTAGCCCAAGATAGGTCATTAGTAAATACAGAGAAGAGCAAAGGTCCTAGGCAACTTCCTTGCGGCACGCCACACTCTAGACCTCTGCTACTGGACAGGCTGCCATTTAGATACACCTTCTGTGATCTAGAGGACAAATAACTTAGTATCCACTTTAAAGCAGAAGAGTTAAAACCATAACATTTAAGTTTCTCAACCAGTAGACAATGGTCCAGCACATCAAATGCAGCACTAAAATCTAACAGCACAGCTCCCACCAACATAGAGTTATCTATAGCTTTAAGCCAGTCATCAGTCATCTGTATCAAGGCAGTAGAAGTAGAGTGACCAGCTCTATAGGCATGTTGAGAATCTGTTGCAAGCTTGTTTGAAACAAAATACTCTTGAATTTGTGAATGCACCAACTTTTCCATGATTTTGCTCAAGGCAGGTAAAATACTTACAGTATAGGTCTAGAATTTCCCTCATTAAAAGCAGCTTTGGTATCCTTAGGTAAAGGAAAAACCTTAGCCTCCTTCCACATCTTTGGAAATAGGCCCACATCCAAACATCTATTCATAATATGACATATAGGAGATGCTATGATACCAGCAGTCATTCTCAGCACTTTACTATCCAGGTTATCTAGGCCTGCTAACTTACTATCAGGAAGAGAGAGAGAGAGAGAGAGAGACAGCGATAGAGAGATTTAGAAGGGAGAGAAAGAGAGAGAGATATTTAGAGGGGAGATAGAGAGAGTAAGAGAGAGAGAGAGATTTGTCTTAAGGCCTGCATAACTTTTGATATTTTACTATGTGTTACCACAACCGGTTTTACGTGTGTGTGTGTGTGTGTGTGTGTGTGTGTGTGTGTGTGTGTGTGTGTGTGTGTGTGTGTGTGTGTGTGTGTGTGTGTGTGTGTGTGCGTGCGTGTGCGTGTATTATACTGTACAGTATGTGTGGGTGTACTGTGTATGTGTGTGCGCCAAAGTGGGCGTACATGGAGATGCGTGCTGCATGCATGTGAGTGTTAATGTGAGTGTGTATAATGTATAATGTATAATATTGGTCTATTTACTATATGGGTGTATTTACCAGCAGCTCCCACCAACAGTATCAGGGCCAGCAGTTTCATAGCGTCTGGTGAAAGCTGAATCAGAAGACACCTGGACACACCCTGGATTCCATTTATATTCTACCCTCCTGGCCCAGCTCCCTTCTTCCCTCCCCCTGAACCTTGATGAACCTTTCTGTCCTCGAACACTCTGCCCCCCCCCCCCCCACCGTCCTATCATGTCCCCGTTCCCCTATCTGCCAAGGCCCCCAAACACCTCTTCTGTACATCTATACACCTCAATTCCACACATTGGGCTTGTGATGACTATCAGCAATCAGGCTTTTGGACCGCCGCCATCCCTCGTTTATTTTCCAAACGTTGCCCTTGAAAGTAAAGCCGCCATGAAATGTGAGTGAATAAACATCTGTGATGTTGGCACTGAATAGTAGCAAACTATTTGTTTTTCCACATGTCTGCAAAAGATTGTAAGAGGTCTCACAGCAGGTAATTAATGCTAAACACTCCATGATGCAACACTCCATGATCACAAAACTCCAGACCAGACACACACAAAATATGTATATAGTGTATATGGTCTTCTTTTAAGGTAAGATTACATGTAGCCCTCTACCAGTGTACAGTATTACATACAAATTCTATTATATTATGTTTGATTATATTCATACAATACACAGCACAAAATCATGTTCCACATCCTGACTTTGCTTGACTAGCTATTTTACCATCACGGTTCAGGTTAGGGAACACCACCCAAATTAAGAATTGAATACGTTATTAGCAAAGTACAGTATTTGTGACCGAAGTAACACTCTTGTGATGTCATCAGGTATAACATATGGAGCTGTTCTATAGACAATGAATGGGAGTGATTTTGTGGACCTACTAAATCTTTGTTTGAGTTTTTATAACTAAATGAGCTTAATTCTATAGTAATGTTCTCAGCTCTGAAACAGAACATTTTGCTGTATACTCATATTCGCCTGGGTGCTCTCAGTGTCATCTTTACCGCATCTTCTCCAATTCATCTATGAAGCAGCTTCAGACTTTATACCTGATCACATCACAAAATTGCACAGAATTAGGAGAGTTGTTCATGTTCACTGATATTTATTAACTGACTTAGATCACAGGAATAACATGCATAATCCTTGGGCGTAGTTCCCCTTTAATGGTAGGGTAGGATAAGATAAAGATAAGAAACTTTATCATTATGTAGCCACCTGAATATGTCTGACTATTAATCTAGTAATCTTTTGCATTCCCTGTGTTCACGAGGACGTTGTAACCGGGTGACCGCTCTTGATCATCCCTACCCGGACATGGACACTTAACGTGCGGTTCTCTTTGATCCTCCCTACCCCGACATTGACTATTAACTTGCTGCTCTCTGATTCTCCCTATCCTAAACATTGACGCTTCATAGTGAGACAGGATACAGGTGCCGCCAGGGGGCCGGACGACGCTTACGGTTAGCCTGCCGTTGGGTACTAACCGAAACCTTCTGTAGCGCCTTCCGAACCTGTTTCCACGTCCTGCGACAGCGAGCCACATGTGCCTGGGCCGAGGGCACCTCCGCCTCCTGCTCCTGCTCGGGAAACAGAGGAGGTTGAAAACCATACTGGCACTGAAAGGGAGACATACCGGTAGAAGAGGAGAGAAGGGTATTATGCGCGTACTCAGCCCAAGCCAACCTCCTACTCCACGTTGCCGGACTACCGGCAACGTAACATCTCAAGACCCCCTCCAAATCCTGGTTGACCCTCTCCGTCTGCCCGTTCGACTGTGGATGGAACCCAGACGACAGACTGACAGAGGCGCCGAGGCCGGCGGCAAACGCCTTCCAGAACCTGGAGGCGAACTGAGGACCCCGGTCCGACACGATATCTACTGGCAGCCCGTGGACCCGAAAGACATGCTGTATAATTAAATCAGCAGTCTCCCGGGCCGAAGGAAGCTTGGGGAGAGGGACAAAGTGAGCCGCCTTAGAGAACCGATCCACCACCACCAAGATGGTGGTGAATCCGTCCGAAAGGGGAAGACCAGAAATAAAGTCCAGAGATATGTGTGACCAGGGTCGTTTAGGAATAGGAAGTGGTCGGAGGAGACCCGCCGGTGCCCGTCGAGAGGTCTTACTACGTGCGCACACCGGACAGGCCGCCACAAAGGAACGCGTATCCCCCTCCACTGTCGGCCACCAGAACCTCCTACGGATAAATTCCAGGGTCCTGGTTGCCCCTGGGTGGCTGGTGAGGGATGACGCATGTGCCCACTGTAGCAAGCGTGAGCGCGCCACCTTGGGAACATACGACCGTCCCGGAGGACCCTCACCAGGATCGGGCTCCCGCGTTAGCGCCGACCTTACCACCTTCTCTATGCCCCAAGACACGGGTGCCAAAATCAAGGCCGGTGGAATAATGGGATGGGGCTGCTCCTCCCGACCAGGAAGATCAAACTGGCGCGACAACGCGTCAGGTTTGATATTCTTGGAGCCGGGTCTATAGGAGATGGTATATCGAAATCGTGTGAAGAACAACGTCCACCTGGCCTGGCGAGCGTTAAGGCGTTTAGCCCCTTGGATGTAAGCCAAGTTCTTATGATCAGTCCAAATAATGAAAGGATGTGCCGCCCCCTCTAACCAATGTCTCCACTCCTCCAGTGCCAATTTGATCGCCAATAACTCCCAATTACCCACGTCGTAATTACGCTCGGCTGGTGACAGACGGCGAGAAAAAAAAGCACACGGGTGCACTTTCCCATCCTTTAAGCATCTCTGAGAGAGCACCCCCCCCACCGCGACGTCAGAGGCATCCACTTCCACAATGAACGGAACCTCCGCGTCATGGCGGATCAATACAGGAGCGGGTGTAAAACGACGTTTAAGATCGCAGAAGGCCGACTCAGCCCTAGGCGACCATTCAAAGCCAGGGAGAGAGGCCTTAGTGAGAGCTGTTAAGGGATTGGCTAAGGCGCTAAAATTGCGAATAAAGCGTCTGTAAAAATTTGCAAAGCCCAAAAACCGTTTGAGCGACGAAGGCCGTGGCCAGTCCAAAACTGCACTCACCTTGGCTGGATCCATGCGCAGATCGCCCTTCGTCAACACAAAGCCCAGGAAGGACACGGTGTCCGTGTGAAACACACACTTCTCAGCCTTAACGAATAGTTGATGCTTGAGGAGACGGTCTAGCACCTCCCGAACGTGCATTTGGTGTTGCACCATATCGCGAGAAAAAATCAGGATATCATCTAAGTAGACAAACACCGACACCCCAATCAAGTCTCGCAGCACGTCGTTAACCAGGGCTTGGAAGACTGCCGGAGCATTAGCCAAACCAAAGGGCATGACCAAATACTCATAGTGCCCATTGGGTGTGTTAAATGCAGTCTTCCACTCGTCTCCCTCTCTAATCCTGACCAGGTTGTATGCATTACGTAAGTCAAGTTTAGAAAAGACCTGTGCCCCCTGTAAGCACTCAAAGGCCGTGTCCATGAGGGGTAAAGGATATCGGTTCTTGATGGAAACGTCATTCAATCCCCTATAATCAATGCATGGGCGCTGATCCCCATCCTTTTTATCAACAAAGAAGAAGCCAGCGCCGGCAGGGGAAGTGGAAGGGCGTATGTGCCCCGCAAGCAATGCCTCCTCTATGTAGGTGTTCATGGCCAAGGTTTCGGGGCGTGAGAGAGAGAACATTCGCCCGCGAGGCGGGGAGGTACCGGGTAGAAGATTAATGGGACAGTCGTATGATCTATGAGGCGGAAGTGCTTTAGCACGCGTCTTGCTAAAAACGTCCGCCAGGTCCCAATAGATCTCAGGCACCCCTATTAAATCGGGATTAGAGGGTAGATCAGAATCTGCCACGCTCCCCACCATCCTGGAGAAAGAGGGAGGAGACAAAAGAGAAGAGGGGGGGGGAGACAAGGGTTTGGGCAAACTCCCGCTGACGATCGACTTGACGTCGGCCGCCGTTGAGAGTTCGCCCGTGCTCCAATTAATGACACGAACACATGATGACAACCAGGGATGACCCAACACCATGACAGAATAGGGGGAAAAGATGACAAAAAAAGTAACCCATTCCCACTCCCCACCCTCCACCCGGATGTGTAAGGGAACTGTGCGCTGGGTGACGCTCCCACTGCCCAGAGGCCGACCGTCCAGGGCATAAACTGGTAAGGAAACCCCTAAATCCTCCACTGGGGTTCCCCACTCCTTCACCAATCCCACATGAATAAAATTGCCCGCCGCCCCTGAGTCAATGAGAGCCTTAGTTCCCCTAATGTCACCCCCACAGTTGATCGCCACCTCAAAAAATGTACGAGAATCCGTGGTTTTGGCAGGAATGAGCCCACCTGCTGGCGCCTTTTCGAAGCCCGACGGCGCACCTTCCATCCCCGATTGGCGCCGAGCCGATACAGCCTGGACCCGACAGCTGCCGAAGCGGTGACCGGTGCGGCCGCACCGGAAGCAGCGTCGCTCTTTGATGAAGCGCTGCCTCTCGTCGTCCGAGAGCGACAGCGCTCCAAGCTGCATGGATTCATCACCCAGTGGCCCACTCGTGTAATGCATGGAATTATCAACACCAGGAGAAGAAGGAAAACATACCTGGGGCTGGGTGTTGTTGACATGCTCCTTCTCCCTCTCCCGGTGCCGATTGTCCATCTTGATGGTGGTGTTGATCAGCACTTCCAGCTGCTCGGGGATCTCACGCGCGGAGAGCGCATCTCGCATCCGCGCTGAAAGTCCCCTGACGAACAGAACCACGCAGACGCTCTCCGCCCAAGCTGTCTCCCGAGCCAAGATCCGAAAATTGATAGCATAAGCTGCGACCGTGCGGAGGCCCTGCCGGCAGTCGAGAAGACGACCACCAGCCTCGAAGATCGAGAGTACCCGGGAAGTATCGAATACTCTTCTCAATTCCCGGGTAAAGGCGTCCAGACTGTCGCAGATTATCGCCCCTGCCTCTAATTCCGCCGTAGCCCAGGAGAGAGCTTGACCGGTGAGCAGTGTGATAATATACGCTACCTGCGCTGTCTCCGATGGAAATGATCGTGGTTGCAGCCGGAAAACAAGTAGACACTGGGTGATGAATTCCCGACAACCATCCGGTGATCCGTCATAGCGAGCGGGCGCCTGCAGATGTGGTTCGCGGGACCGCTCCTGGACCCCGAACACCCCCCGACTCTCCTCTGCGTGGAGCGCTGCTTCTCCCGCCGCCGACTGAACACCAGCCACTCCTTCTTGGGCTTGTCGGGCTGTGGCCAACGCCGACTGCGCCACCGCTTGGGATGATCCGACGACCCCATTGAGTCGGATTAACTCGGCGCTGACCAGCTGCTGATGTTCCTCCATCCGTGTCTGGGCTGCTCCCTGCGTCCGGAGCATCTCCATGATGGCCTCCATGGAATTCTGATGGTCAGGTCTTCTGTCAGAATGCAGGTAGGTGAATTCCAATGGGTGAAGGCAATCACAGAGACAGAGAGTGTTTACTCTTGAACAGGTTCGACTTTAATAGTAAGAACACAGAGTAAATTCTAAGAGAGAACAAGTGCTAATAGCACAAGTGGAAAATAAGGTAAATGGGAGCTTATTGGAGGTCCAGAGTAGAACCGTCCGCGTTATCCCCGAACGCAATTAGTGAAGACCTGACAATGGACAAGCAGAAGAGAGGTATGTTACATAGACACCAAATACCAACATTCCACACACACCCCCGTGACAGCCAATCAGGAACCACCCCTAAGTGACAGCACTAATTGACAGGGAAATGACAGGTGACAAGCCCAGTGACATATGCCAGGAATGTGGGTGGTCACCGACCGAGGTCGGTGTCCAGAACGTAACAGCTGGTGGTCACGATTGGGCAGGGAGCCACAGGTGAAGAAGAATGAGTTCAGAGCGCTGTGCAGCAGGGAGGGGCTTCCTCTTCAGCGTTTCCACGGAGGAAGAAAGACATCTGTAACGAGAGCTCCAGAGACTGTGCTTTGAACTAACGCTGGCAGCAGTGTATAGGGGCGCCCCAACCATTTCAAGCCGGCTTTACAGTAGCTAGGACTTTTATTTGCTAATGTGGGCCCACTGTTAATTTCTTTTGAGTGTGATAATAATGTGTTGTTCTTTATAAAATTCCCATTGAACTCCTTTACTCCTGTGGAGAGTCACAGCCACGTGACCCCACAATCGCCATCTCGTCCCCCAGTACAGACGCCATTAAGACAATGGAAAATGACCGCCCAGGATGACAGAGTGGGTGTGAAGTGCCACAGAACAAGTGACACTTTTTGACAATGACATCCTGAGTCGTTCCAATATAGCCGTATATACCTATTTTTCACATGTAATCATATGCTTCATTATTCAATTATTCAATTGATGATGGACAATGATCTCACAGGATGGCAGAGTGGGTGTGAAGTGCCACAGAACAAGTGACACTTTTGGACAATGACATCCTGAGTCGTTCCTATATGACCAGTATAAATCTTTAAACTGAACTCTGGAAAAATAGCTCTATGATGGCTCTACTTATAAAAAATGGAACTGAGCCTTTAAATGTCTCCATAGAACAGAGTGTAGTGTTATATACAGTACACACTCTGTAGTGTTATATACAGTATACACTCTGTAGTGTTATATACAGTATACACTCTGAAGTGTTATATACAGTACACACTCTGTAGTGTTATATACAGTATACAGTACACACTCTGTAGTGTTATATACAGTACACACTCTGTAGTGTTATATACAGTACACACTATGTAGTGTTATATACAGTACACACTCTGTAGTGTTATTGTGAAGTGTCACAAAACAAGCGACACTTTTGGACAATGACATCCTGAGTCGTTCCTGTGTGACCAGTACAAATCTTTAAACTGAACTCTGGAAAAATAGCTCTATGATGGCTCTACTTATAAAAAAATAGAACTGAACCTTTAATATCTCCATAAAGAGAGGTCTGTTCTCCACAGTTCTTCACAGGCAAAAGGGAGGAAACCTGCGGAATGTGGGCCCCAGTGAAGGAGATAGAGAGCTGTAAGATGTTAACCCTTTCAGACGGGAAGGGTTGCTGGTTGAAGTCTTGAATCAGAAGAGGAAGGAGAGGAGAGCAGACTATAATGACTATAATGTAATGTAAACTAATGTAATATAGTACACCGAGTACTGTATTGTACCTGTAACCTATTGTACCTGTATATATCTGTATATGTATGTGTTGGGCTATGTAAGATATATTACGGCAGTCTGCCTCGTCCTCGTCTCAGAACGAAAGAGGCCCCATGCAGTAGGGAAGTGACCGGCTGGAATGCAAGGCCAAGAAGAGGGAGCTCTAGTCAGAGGGGCATTGTATTCTTATGAATTACTTGATTTGATATGTAACTGCAAAGTAACTAAATAACTGAAGGAGGGATATGACACGTACTGTACAGTGATTGGAGCTATGTACTGATGATGGCGTGACGTGACGGACCTTATAAAAAGGGCCAACTGGCGAGAGCACAGCGGATTTTTTACACTGAGCTGGAGAGAGAAGAAGAATGGTGCCTACAGACTTTTTTGAGAGATGAGAAGAATGCTGCCAGACACGGGGCACAAGCCGTGCAGAGATGAGATGTTTTGTTCTGTGCATATTTTAAACTGAATTGGGTGCTTTCCACTTCAGTATCTTTTTGTAACTAGCTTTTTCTAATTAAAATTACCTCTTTTATAAATATGATTTGTATCCTTTCTTCTGACCAGACGACCGGGTAAGCATGAAATGTGTTTTGCATTGTAACTTCACCCCATGCATTTTTTGATTAATGATGTAAAATAGAATAATAGGCTTTATCCCTACGGAGTAAAAGGAGACTTATGATTATGCATTAAGGACTAAAGGTGCATTCTGTATAATGGGATTATCAAGTAAAGCCATATAGTGATACTACGTGTACATAGGATAGGGAAAATGGACCTCATCTAAGTAAAGAGAGTCCTTCCCAGTGCAAATAGAATAAAAATATACCCCGCAACTCCATTTAATCAACTGTATTACTGGAGGGGACGGGGGGTTCCTGGTCGTAAACCGAGGTCAGATTGATTATCCCATAACTCTTTAGTCCGAATCCCAGCTTCAAGCAGCGTCCCGCGAAGCGTGAGACCTCTAGGACTCAATTTGTCTATAACGTTCAGGGCTTAAACTCAGCAGACCTCGGCTCACACACAGGAACCCCCCGTCCCCTCCAGTAATACAGTTGATTAAATGGAGTTGCGGGGTATATTTTTATTCTATTTGCACTGGGAAGGACTCTCTTTACTTAGATGAGGTCCATTTTCCCTATCCTATGTACACGTAGTATCACTATATGGCTTTACTTGATAATCCCATTATACAGAATGCACCTTTAGTCCTTAATGCATAATCATAAGTCTCCTTTTACTCCGTAGGGATAAAGCCTATTATTCTATTTTACATCATTAATCAAAAAATGCATGGGGTGAAGTTACAATGCAAAACACATTTCATGCTTACCCGGTCGTCTGGTCAGAAGAAAGGATACAAATCATATTTATAAAAGAGGTAATTTTAATTAGAAAAAGCTAGTTACAAAAAGATACTGAAGTGGAAAGCACCCAATTCAGTTTAAAATATGCACAGAACAAAACATCTCATCTCTGCACGGCTTGTGCCCCGTGTCTGGCAGCATTCTTCTCATCTCTCAAAAAAGTCTGTAGGCACCATTCTTCTTCTCTCTCCAGCTCAGTGTAAAAAATCCGCTGTGCTCTCGCCAGTTGGCCCTTTTTATAAGGTCCGTCACGTCACGCCATCATCAGTACATAGCTCCAATCACTGTACAGTACGTGTCATATCCCTCCTTCAGTTATTTAGTTACTTTGCAGTTACATATCAAATCAAGTAATTCATAAGAATACAATGCCCCTCTGACTAGAGCTCCCTCTTCTTGGCCTTGCATTCCAGCCGGTCACTTCCCTACTGCATGGGGCCTCTTTCGTTCTGAGACGAGGACGAGGCAGACTGCCGTAATATATCTTACATAGCCCAACACATACATATACAGATATATACAGGTACAATAGGTTACAGGTACAATACAGTACTCGGTGTACTATATTACATTAGTTTACATTACATTATAGTCATTATAGTCTGCTCTCCTCTCCTTCCTCTTCTGATTCAAGACTTCAACCAGCAACCCTTCCCGTCTGAAAGGGTTAACATCTTACAGCTCTCTATCTCCTTCACTGGGGCCCACATTCCGCAGGTTTCCTCCCTTTTGCCTGTGAAGAACTGTGGAGAACAGACCTCTCTTTATGGAGATATTAAAGGTTCAGTTCTATTTTTTTATAAGTAGAGCCATCATAGAGCTATTTTTCCAGAGTTCAGTTTAAAGATTTGTACTGGTCACACAGGAACGACTCAGGATGTCATTGTCCAAAAGTGTCGCTTGTTTTGTGACACTTCACAATAACACTACAGAGTGTGTACTGTATATAACACTACATAGTGTGTACTGTATATAACACTACAGAGTGTGTACTGTATATAACACTACAGAGTGTGTACTGTATACTGTATATAACACTACAGAGTGTGTACTGTATATAACACTTCAGAGTGTATACTGTATATAACACTACAGAGTGTATACTGTATATAACACTACAGAGTGTGTACTGTATATAACACTACACTCTGTTCTATGGAGACATTTAAAGGCTCAGTTCCATTTTTTATAAGTAGAGCCATCATAGAGCTATTTTTCCAGAGTTCAGTTTAAAGATTTATACTGGTCATATAGGAACGACTCAGGATGTCATTGTCCAAAAGTGTCACTTGTTCTGTGGCACTTCACACCCACTCTGCCATCCTGTGAGATCATTGTCCATCATCAATTGAATAATTGAATAATGAAGCATATGATTACATGTGAAAAATAGGTATATACGGCTATATTGGAACGACTCAGGATGTCATTGTCAAAAAGTGTCACTTGTTCTGTGGCACTTCACACCCACTCTGTCATCCTGGGCGGTCATTTTCCATTGTCTTAATGGCGTCTGTACTGGGGGACGAGATGGCGATTGTGGGGTCACGTGGCTGTGACTCTCCACACCCCCTCTGCCATCTCGGTACCTTGTTACCCTGGTAGCCGGCGGGAAGACTTGCATCTGTTGTTCCCTGGCTGGACGGCTCGACAGGATAGGGGTCACGTTGTTGCTTGGTATCCGGCGGGAAGACTTGCATCTGTTGTTCCCGGCCGATGCACCCAGGTTGTTGTCGTCTTCGTCATCTTGGTCATCTTGGTCATCTTGGTCATCTTGGGGTCACCTTGGTCATCTTGGTCATCTTGGGGTCACCCCCTCTGACCTCTTGGATCTTTCCCATAGTTTGAGGTAGGTTGATTTGTCACTTCTCGGGCGACCCCCACGGGTTCCCGAGAATTGTAGCGGCAGTCCTCTATTGAAGTGTGGTTGGCCTGGTCGTGTGACCCTGTCCGTAGGTCTCGCAGGACATCACAGATACAGTCCACAGAGGACTCATTTCTTCTCTCTCTTTCAGGTCCATTCAGGGCTCTCGTCGCCCTGTAACCTGGGTCCAGGCCGATGTCTCTCTGTCCGGTCTGGGAGGTCTAGGAGGTCTAGATGAGGACCTTGAGGATGCTCTGGAGCTTGACCTATCGTGTGACCCTGTCCGTAGGCCTCGCAGGACATCACAGATACAGTCCACAGAGGACTCATTTCTTTTCTCTCTTTCAGGTCCATTCAGGGCTCTCGTCGCCCTGTAACCTGGGTCCAGGCCGATGTCTCTCTGTCCGGTCTGGGAGGTCTAGGAGGTCTGGGAGGTCTGGGAGGTCTGGGAGGTCTGGGAGGTCTGGGAGGTCTAGATGAGGACCTTGAGGATGCTCTGGAGCTTGACCTATCGTGTGACCCTGTCCGTAGGCCTCGCAGGACATCACAGATACAGTCCACAGAGGACTCATTTCTTTTCTCTCTTTCAGGTCCATTCAGGGCTCTCGTCGCCCTGTAACCTGGGTCCAGGCCGATGTCTCTCTGTCCGGTCTGGGAGGTCTAGGAGGTCTGGGAGGTCTGGGAGGTCTGGGAGGTCTGGGAGGTCTGGGAGGTCTGGGAGGTCTAGATGAGGACCCTGAGGATGCTCTGTAGCTTGACCTATCCCGGTCTTCCTCCATTTCCGATTTCTGACCTGAGTCAGTATATTCCTTCTTGCCATTCGCTGCGTCGTCCACTGACTTCGGGGGACAGCCCCCCCTGTCTAAGAATGCGGCACTGGTTCAGGTTTTGTCCCTTTACCAGCGCACCTTTACCAGCCCACATTGTTCACAGGCCTTTCGGACTGTTATCGCTCTTTGTTTGGCTTTATGTATGAGAATGTTGTTAGTTCTCAGGTATACCAACATCCTCCTACTTCCGGCATGTCCAAGGTTATCATATACCTGTCTGATCATGTGAGTAGCCTCGTCCTGTTCGCAATGGCTAGTTAGCCTGCTATTCGCTCCTATTCGCAATGGCTATTTCAGCCTGCTCGCAATGGCTATTTCAGCCTGCTATTCGCAATGGCTATTTCAGCCTGCTATTCGCAATGGCTATTTCAGCCTGCTATTCGCAATGGCTATTTCAGCCTGCTATTCGCAATGGCTATTTCAGCCTGCTATTCGCAATGGCTATTTCAGCCTGCTATTTGCAATGGCTATTTCAGCCTGCTATTCACAAAGTAGAGTTTTTTCTACTTAAGTTCTGACTTTAAGTAAGCATTTAGTTACCTCAAGTCATGAGTAAACCTTTTTACCGTATTTCACAAAAATATACTTTAATTGTGATTCTTTCTTTAAGTAGAACCTTCTACGTTTTTGACTGTAAGAAAACATTACGTAACTTTTTAGTCATGAGTAACCGCTACTTCAAGTCGTTACTTATCAACCCTCTCTTGTTCCTGATAGATTTTTTACCAATATACTTTTGGCTGTCTGCTGCGCTCTGCAGACCATCTACGTCACCAGTGTTCCAGATCTCGAACATTAGGAAGAGTCTTGGTTGGAGAGGTTCTGCCGATAAGACCAATCTTGAGTAAGGTTGACTCAAATCTGTAACTAATTCTACTCCAGAGACACCTGACAGCAGTTATTTCAGTTAATATTCTTTCGGCTGTTGATACCTATTTAATTAGTATACAGCCCAACTCACTTGAACTCATGTTCTAAGCCCCGGAACCTCCAATCCGTTTTGACAGACCTATAAACCAGTGACTTGGCCGCCTAAGCACCACAGCGTCCTGTATGCTGAGGCTTCCAAGTCTCCACAAATCTGATAGGCCCGTCGGATACGGAGACCCTGATGCTCGCTCTGTCCTCCCGCGTCAAGGTGCTAAGCTCGATGAGAGTTTGCAGAGTCTCAATTTGTTACCCATAGGCGCTGGTGAGTGTACATCTCATGCAGCTGATATGGTTGGTAGGGTGCTAACCTACCAAATGGTTGCTGTCAGGAAATCCCTTCTGAATGAAATAGATTACAAATTCACTTTACTTTACTCTGGGTTTAGAGCAAGGACGGACATCTTTACATATTATACTTAAAATATATACAAAATGCATGTAGTATTCTATATCATGTTCCTTCCTAAATGACAATAACACTACATATTCTTCCTCTTGACAGATGAGCGGTATGTCAAGTGCAGTTTGCACTTGCTTGAGTGTCACGTGTCAGGGCCCCCGAAGGTAATTTCTCCCTTTGTTGCCCTCATCTCTGCTTGCTGTTCTGGGGTTAGTTTCTCCCCCATGTTTCTCCCGTCAAGTGCAGGTTGCACTAGCTTGAGTGTCATGTGTCAGGGCCCCCGAAGGTAATTTCTCCCTTTGTTGCCCCTATCTCTGCTTGCTGCTCGGGGGTTAGTGCGGCCTACTCGTCTGGAGGTAGGTATAGGTAATTCTTCTTCCGGGATTTGAATTCCTCCCTTGTTGCCTTCCTTTCTGCTTGCTGTTCTGGGGTTAATGCGGCCCACTCGTCTGGAGGTAGGTATATGTAATTCTTCTTCCGGGATTTGAATTCCTCCCTTGTTGCCTTCCTTTCTGCTTGCTGTTCTGGGGTTAATGCGGCCCACTCGTCTGGAGGTAGGTATATGTAATTCTTCTTCCTTGTTCTCTCCTTGGTTGTTTTCGGGGGAGGCTCCTGGGAGGCCCCCCTTTTGTCAGATAGCATTATGACTTGGTCATACAGCCTACACTCGATACGTAGCTGGTCTTGTGACCATGCTGCGCATCGGGCTGCCAGTAGGTTACCCCCTGGGACTCCTCCGAATAGCTTTTCAAGCAGAAAGCATGATCCCTGCATGGGTGTTCCATTCATGACTGATTCGGCTGCAACACTGAGAGACATGCTCCCGTCTCGCACCTGTGGGATCAGTCTTTCCACCATGTTATCCCCTGGATCTTGACCGGGGGTGCTTACTCCTCTTTCCATCCGTTGCGCCATTGAGGCCCTTTCGGGAATCTCCAGTCTTTTGAGATGTCTCAAGATGCGAACTAGCTTCTCTTGTGCTAGCTTTGGTTGTGCCAGCTCCTCCTGAGCTAGCATTGGTCGCTAGCTCCGGCTACTTCGCCTGCTGTTAGCTCCTGGCTTTGTTAGCCTGTGGTGAGCTAGTTGGCTCTCGTCTGGCTACGGCCAGCTCATGGGTGTTAGCACTGGCTTGTTAGCCGATGTCGTGCTAGTTAGCTTCCGTCTGGCCAGCTCATGGGTCTTCCGTCTGGCTAGGGCCAGCTCATGGGTGTTAGCACTGGCTTGTTAGCCGATGTAGTGCTAGTTAGCTTCCAGTTCTGTGAACGGTCTTTTTGACTGCGCTTCACATCCAGTCTCTCCTCCTTACAAACAGTGTCTCTGGGCTAGGGAGCCCTCGCTTTTCTGTGAACGGTCGTTTTGACTTCGCTTCACATCGTCTCCCCTCCTTACAAACAGTGTCTCTGGGCTAGGGAGCCCTCGCCTTTCTGTGAACGGTCGTTTTTGACTTCGCTTCACATCCAGCTCCCGCTCCTTACAAACAGTGTCTTTGGGCTAGGGAGCCCTCGCCTTTCTGTGAACGGTCGTTTTGACTTCGCTTCACATCCAGCTCCCCCTCCTTACAAACAGTGTATTTGGGCTAGGGAGCCCTCGCCTTTCTGTGAACGGTCGTTTTGACTTCGCTTCACATCCAGCTCCCCCTCCTTACAAACAGTGTCTTTGGGCTAGGGAGCCCTCGCCTTTCTGTGAACGGTCGTTTTGACTTCGCTTCACATCGTCTCCCCTCCTTACAAACAGTGTCTCTGGGCTAGGGAGCCCTCGCCTTTCTGTGAACGGTCGTTTTTGACTTCGCTTCACATCCAGCTCCCGCTCCTTACAAACAGTGTCTTTGGGCTAGGGAGCCCTCGCCTTTCTGTGAACGGTCGTTTTGACTTCGCTTCACATCCAGCTCCCCCTCCTTACAAACAGTGTCTTTGGGCTAGGGAGCCCTCGCCTTTCTGTGAACGGTCGTTTTTGACTTCGCTTCACATCCAGCTCCCGCTCCTTACAAACAGTGTCTTTGGGCTAGGGAGCCCTCGCCTTTCTGTGAACGGTCGTTTTGACTTCGCTTCACATCCAGCTCCCCCTCCTTACAAACAGTGTCTCTGGGCTAGGGAGCCCTCGCCTTTCTGTGAACGGTCGTTTTGACTTCGCTTCACATCCAGCTCCCCCTCCTTACAAACAGTGTCTTTGGGCTAGGGAGCCCTCGCTTTTCTGTGAACGGTCGTTTTGACTTCGCTTCACATCGTCTCCCCTCCTTACAAACAGTGTCTCTGGGCTAGGGAGCCCTCGCCTTTCTGTGAACGGTCGTTTTTGACTTCACTTCACATCCAGCTCCCGCTCCTTACAAACAGTGTCTTTGGGCTAGGGAGCCCTCGCCTTTCTGTGAACGGTCGTTTTGACTTCGCTTCACATCCAGCTCCCCCTCCTTACAAACAGTGTCTTTGGGCTAGGGAGCCCTCGCCTTTCTGTGAACGGTCGTTTTGACTTCGCTTCACATCCAGCTCCCCCTCCTTACAAACAGTGTCTTTGGGCTAGGGAGCCCTCGCCTTTCTGTGAACGGTCGTTTTGACTTCGCTTCACATCCAGCTCCCCCTCCTTACAAACAGTGTCTCTGGGCTAGGGAGCCCTCGCCTTGGGTAGGGCCAGTTCGCTTCCTGTGGGCAAAGCACGAAATTATGCTGCACTTGTAACTCCCCCCAGAGCTCTATAAACATTATGTTACCCTTTAGTTGTGAGTAAACGTTGCTTTAATCACCAAGATAGAGCTTTCTATTCATTTGTGATATCCCCGAGTAGAGCCTTCCACTCGAGTCGCCAGTAGAGCTTTCTACTTTAATTTTAGCCAAATCTGTGATTTAATTTTACTCCAGAGGCTTTTGACAGTAGTCCTGTCTTCTTCGGCCGTTTAGCACCTATTTTGGTTAGTATAAATGCACATCGCCAGGGACGCCATGTTGAGTACCGGTCGTAAACCGAGGTCAGATTGATTATCCCATAACTCTTTAGTCCGAATCCCAGCTTCAAGCAGCGTCCCGCGAAGCGTGAGACCTCTAGGACTCAATTTGTCTATAACGTTCAGGGCTTAAACTCAGCAGACCTCGGCTCACACACAGGAACCCCCCGTCCCCTCCAGTAATACAGTTGATTAAATGGAGTTGCGGGGTATATTTTTATTCTATTTGCACTGGGAAGGACTCTCTTTACTTAGATGAGGTCCATTTTCCCTATCCTATGTACACGTAGTATCACTATATGGCTTTACTTGATAATCCCATTATACAGAATGCACCTTTAGTCCTTAATGCATAATCATAAGTCTCCTTTTACTCCGTAGGGATAAAGCCTATTATTCTATTTTACATCATTAATCAAAAAATGCATGGGGTGAAGTTACAATGCAAAACACATTTCATGCTTACCCGGTCGTCTGGTCAGAAGAAAGGATACAAATCATATTTATAAAAGAGGTAATTTTAATTAGAAAAAGCTAGTTACAAAAAGATACTGAAGTGGAAAGCACCCAATTCAGTTTAAAATATGCACAGAACAAAACATCTCATCTCTGCACGGCTTGTGCCCCGTGTCTGGCAGCATTCTTCTCATCTCATAGAGCTATTTTTCCAGAGTTCAGTTTAAAGATTTGTACTGGTCACACAGGAACGACTCAGGATGTCATTGTCCAAAAGTGTCGCTTGTTTTGTGACACTTCACAATAACACTACAGAGTGTGTACTGTATATAACACTACATAGTGTGTACTGTATATAACACTACAGAGTGTGTACTGTATATAACACTACAGAGTGTGTACTGTATACTGTATATAACACTACAGAGTGTGTACTGTATATAACACTTCAGAGTGTATACTGTATATAACACTACAGAGTGTATACTGTATATAACACTACAGAGTGTGTACTGTATATAACACTACACTCTGTTCTATGGAGACATTTAAAGGCTCAGTTCCATTTTTTATAAGTAGAGCCATCATAGAGCTATTTTTCCAGAGTTCAGTTTAAAGATTTATACTGGTCATATAGGAACGACTCAGGATGTCATTGTCCAAAAGTGTCACTTGTTCTGTGGCACTTCACACCCACTCTGCCATCCTGTGAGATCATTGTCCATCATCAATTGAATAATTGAATAATGAAGCATATGATTACATGTGAAAAATAGGTATATACGGCTATATTGGAACGACTCAGGATGTCATTGTCAAAAAGTGTCACTTGTTCTGTTCACAGAACTGGAAGCTAACTAGCACTACATCGGCTAACAAGCCAGTGCTAACACCCATGAGCTGGCCCTAGCCAGACGGAAGACCCATGAGCTGGCCAGACGGAAGCTAACTAGCACGACATCGGCTAACAAGCCAGTGCTAACACCCATGAGCTGGCCGTAGCCAGACGAGAGCCAACTAGCTCACCACAGGCTAACAAAGCCAGGAGCTAACAGCAGGCGAAGTAGCCGGAGCTAGCGACCAATGCTAGCTCAGGAGGAGCTGGCACAACCAAAGCTAGCACAAGAGAAGCTAGTTCGCATCTTGAGACATCTCAAAAGACTGGAGATTCCCGAAAGGGCCTCAATGGCGCAACGGATGGAAAGAGGAGTAAGCACCCCCGGTCAAGATCCAGGGGATAACATGGTGGAAAGACTGATCCCACAGGTGCGAGACGGGAGCATGTCTCTCAGTGTTGCAGCCGAATCAGTCATGAATGGAACACCCATGCAGGGATCATGCTTTCTGCTTGAAAAGCTATTCGGAGGAGTCCCAGGGGGTAACCTACTGGCAGCCCGATGCGCAGCATGGTCACAAGACCAGCTACGCATCGAGTGTAGGCTGTATGACCAAGTCATAATGCTATCTGACAAAAGGGGGGCCTCCCAGGAGCCTCCCCCGAAAACAACCAAGGAGAGAACAAGGAAGAAGAATTACATATACCTACCTCCAGACGAGTGGGCCGCATTAACCCCAGAACAGCAAGCAGAAAGGAAGGCAACAAGGGAGGAATTCAAATCCCGGAAGAAGAATTACATATACCTACCTCCAGACGAGTGGGCCGCATTAACCCCAGAACAGCAAGCAGAAAGGAAGGCAACAAGGGAGGAATTCAAATCCCGGAAGAAGAATTACCTATACCAACCTCCAGACGAGTAGGCCGCACTAACCCCCGAGCAGCAAGCAGAGATAGGGGCAACAAAGGGAGAAATTACCTTCGGGGGCCCTGACACATGACACTCAAGCTAGTGCAACCTGCACTTGACGGGAGAAACATGGGGGAGAAACTAACCCCAGAACAGCAAGCAGAGATGAGGGCAACAAAGGGAGAAATTACCTTCGGGGGCCCTGACACGTGACACTCAAGCAAGTGCAAACTGCACTTGACATACCGCTCATCTGTCAAGAGGAAGAATATGTAGTGTTATTGTCATTTAGGAAGGAACATGACATAGAATACTACATGCATTTTGTATATATTTTAAGTATAATATGTAAAGATGTCCGTCCTTGCTCTAAACCCAGAGTAAAGTAAAGTGAATTTGTAATCTATTTCATTCAGAAGGGATTTCCTGACAGCAACCATTTGGTAGGTTAGCACCCTACCAACCATATCAGCTGCATGAGATGTACACTCACCAGCGCCTATGGGTAACAAATTGAGACTCTGCAAACTCTCATCGAGCTTAGCACCTTGACGCGGGAGGACTTGGAAGCCTCAGCATACAGGACGCTGTGGTGCTTAGGCGGCCATGTCACTGTTTTATAGGTTTGTCAAAACGGATTGGAGGTTCCGGGGCTTAGAACATGAGTTCAAGTGAGTTGGGCTGTATACTAATTAAATAGGTATCAACAGCCGAAAGAATATTAACTGAAATAACTGCTGTCAGGTGTCTCTGGAGTAGAATTAGTTACAGATTTGAGTCAACCTTACTCAAGATTGGTCTTATCGGCAGAACCTCTCCAACCAAGACTCTTCCTAATGTTCGAGATCTGGAACACTGGTGACGTAGATGGTCTGCAGAGCGCAGCAGACAGCCAAAAGTATATTGGTAAAAAATCTATCAGGAACAAGAGAGGGTTGATAAGTAACGACTTGAAGTAGCGGTTACTCATGACTAAAAAGTTACGTAATGTTTTCTTACAGTCAAAAACGTAGAAGGTTCTACTTAAAGAAAGAATCACAATTAAAGTATATTTTTGTGAAATACGGTAAAAAGGTTTACTCATGACTTGAGGTAACTAAATGCTTACTTAAAGTCAGAACTTAAGTAGAAAAAACTCTACTTTGTGAATAGCAGGCTGAAATAGCCATTGCAAATAGCAGGCTGAAATAGCCATTGCGAATAGCAGGCTGAAATAGCCATTGCGAATAGCAGGCTGAAATAGCCATTGCGAATAGCAGGCTGAAATAGCCATTGCGAATAGCAGGCTGAAATAGCCATTGCGAATAGCAGGCTGAAATAGCCATTGCGAGCAGGCTGAAATAGCCATTGCGAATAGGAGCGAATAGCAGGCTAACTAGCCATTGCGAACAGGACGAGGCTACTCACATGATCAGACAGGTATATGATAACCTTGGACATGCCGGAAGTAGGAGGATGTTGGTATACCTGAGAACTAACAACATTCTCATACATAAAGCCAAACAAAGAGCGATAACAGTCCGAAAGGCCTGTGAACAATGTGGGCTGGTAAAGGTGCGCTGGTAAAGGGACAAAACCTGAACCAGTGCCGCATTCTTAGACAGGGGGGGCTGTCCCCCGAAGTCAGTGGACGACGCAGCGAATGGCAAGAAGGAATATACTGACTCAGGTCAGAAATCGGAAATGGAGGAAGACCGGGATAGGTCAAGCTACAGAGCATCCTCAGGGTCCTCATCTAGACCTCCCAGACCTCCCAGACCTCCCAGACCTCCCAGACCTCCCAGACCTCCTAGACCTCCCAGACCGGACAGAGAGACATCGGCCTGGACCCAGGTTACAGGGCGACGAGAGCCCTGAATGGACCTGAAAGAGAGAAAAGAAATGAGTCCTCTGTGGACTGTATCTGTGATGTCCTGCGAGGCCTACGGACAGGGTCACACGATAGGTCAAGCTCCAGAGCATCCTCAAGGTCCTCATCTAGACCTCCCAGACCTCCCAGACCTCCCAGACCTCCCAGACCTCCCAGACCTCCTAGACCTCCCAGACCGGACAGAGAGACATCGGCCTGGACCCAGGTTACAGGGCGACGAGAGCCCTGAATGGACCTGAAAGAGAGAAAAGAAATGAGTCCTCTGTGGACTGTATCTGTGATGTCCTGCGAGGCCTACGGACAGGGTCACACGATAGGTCAAGCTCCAGAGCATCCTCAAGGTCCTCATCTAGACCTCCTAGACCTCCCAGACCGGACAGAGAGACATCGGCCTGGACCCAGGTTACAGGGCGACGAGAGCCCTGAATGGACCTGAAAGAGAGAGAAGAAATGAGTCCTCTGTGGACTGTATCTGTGATGTCCTGCGAGACCTACGGACAGGGTCACACGACCAGGCCAACCACACTTCAATAGAGGACTGCCGCTACAATTCTCGGGAACCCGTGGGGGTCGCCCGAGAAGTGACAAATCAACCTACCTCAAACTATGGGAAAGATCCAAGAGGTCAGAGGGGGTGACCCCAAGATGACCAAGATGACCAAGGTGACCCCAAGATGACCAAGATGACCAAGATGACCAAGATGACGAAGACGACAACAACCTGGGTGCATCGGCCGGGAACAACAGATGCAAGTCTTCCCGCCGGATACCAAGCAACAACGTGACCCCTATCCTGTCGAGCCGTCCAGCCAGGGAACAACAGATGCAAGTCTTCCCGCCGGCTACCAGGGTAACAAGGTACCGAGATGGCAGAGGGGGTGTGGAGAGTCACAGCCACGTGACCCCACAATCGCCATCTCGTCCCCCAGTACAGACGCCATTAAGACAATGGAAAATGACCGCCCAGGATGACAGAGTGGGTGTGAAGTGCCACAGAACAAGTGACACTTTTTGACAATGACATCCTGAGTCGTTCCAATATAGCCGTATATACCTATTTTTCACATGTAATCATATGCTTCATTATTCAATTATTCAATTGATGATGGACAATGATCTCACAGGATGGCAGAGTGGGTGTGAAGTGCCACAGAACAAGTGACACTTTTGGACAATGACATCCTGAGTCGTTCCTATATGACCAGTATAAATCTTTAAACTGAACTCTGGAAAAATAGCTCTATGATGGCTCTACTTATAAAAAATGGAACTGAGCCTTTAAATGTCTCCATAGAACAGAGTGTAGTGTTATATACAGTACACACTCTGTAGTGTTATATACAGTATACACTCTGTAGTGTTATATACAGTACACACTCTGAAGTGTTATATACAGTACACACTCTGTAGTGTTATATACAGTATACAGTACACACTCTGTAGTGTTATATACAGTACACACTCTGTAGTGTTATATACAGTACACACTATGTAGTGTTATATACAGTACACACTCTGTAGTGTTATTGTGAAGTGTCACAAAACAAGCGACACTTTTGGACAATGACATCCTGAGTCGTTCCTGTGTGACCAGTACAAATCTTTAAACTGAACTCTGGAAAAATAGCTCTATGATGGCTCTACTTATAAAAAAATAGAACTGAACCTTTAATATCTCCATAAAGAGAGGTCTGTTCTCCACAGTTCTTCACAGGCAAAAGGGAGGAAACCTGCGGAATGTGGGCCCCAGTGAAGGAGATAGAGAGCTGTAAGATGTTAACCCTTTCAGACGGGAAGGGTTGCTGGTTGAAGTCTTGAATCAGAAGAGGAAGGAGAGGAGAGCAGACTATAATGACTATAATGTAATGTAAACTAATGTAATATAGTACACCGAGTACTGTATTGTACCTGTAACCTATTGTACCTGTATATATCTGTATATGTATGTGTTGGGCTATGTAAGATATATTACGGCAGTCTGCCTCGTCCTCGTCTCAGAACGAAAGAGGCCCCATGCAGTAGGGAAGTGACCGGCTGGAATGCAAGGCCAAGAAGAGGGAGCTCTAGTCAGAGGGGCATTGTATTCTTATGAATTACTTGATTTGATATGTAACTGCAAAGTAACTAAATAACTGAAGGAGGGATATGACACGTACTGTACAGTGATTGGAGCTATGTACTGATGATGGCGTGACGTGACGGACCTTATAAAAAGGGCCAACTGGCGAGAGCACAGCGGATTTTTTACACTGAGCTGGAGAGAGAAGAAGAATGGTGCCTACAGACTTTTTTGAGAGATGAGAAGAATGCTGCCAGACACGGGGCACAAGCCGTGCAGAGATGAGATGTTTTGTTCTGTGCATATTTTAAACTGAATTGGGTGCTTTCCACTTCAGTATCTTTTTGTAACTAGCTTTTTCTAATTAAAATTACCTCTTTTATAAATATGATTTGTATCCTTTCTTCTGACCAGACGACCGGGTAAGCATGAAATGTGTTTTGCATTGTAACTTCACCCCATGCATTTTTTGATTAATGATGTAAAATAGAATAATAGGCTTTATCCCTACGGAGTAAAAGGAGACTTATGATTATGCATTAAGGACTAAAGGTGCATTCTGTATAATGGGATTATCAAGTAAAGCCATATAGTGATACTACGTGTACATAGGATAGGGAAAATGGACCTCATCTAAGTAAAGAGAGTCCTTCCCAGTGCAAATAGAATAAAAATATACCCCGCAACTCCATTTAATCAACTGTATTACTGGAGGGGACGGGGGGTTCCTGTGTGTGAGCCGAGGTCTGCTGAGTTTAAGCCCTGAACGTTATAGACAAATTGAGTCCTAGAGGTCTCACGCTTCGCGGGACGCTGCTTGAAGCTGGGATTCGGACTAAAGAGTTATGGGATAATCAATCTGACCTCGGTTTACGACCGGTACTCAACAACTCCTTACCTGGTTCTCCCCTAACGCGAAGCGGAGCAGTAGATAACCCTTAAAGGAAGAGGTTTTTACTGTGTCTGTAATATAGAGTGAGAGCACTAGGTGCCCAGTGTGGGAATAACTTTCATCCATGTGGGAATAACTTTCATCCATGTGTATTGTAGAGCGAGAGCACTAGGTGCCCAGTGTGGGAATAGCTTTTCTAATTGAGTAATACACTTGTAAATTGAACTAGGTTATATAAAGGAGACGTAAATGGGATCACTGTGTGCGTGTCTTTAATGTGCATTTCGTCTAACCCTTTTCTCTCCGGGTAATGCTCATTATTGTTTAACCCTTTCCCCACCCCCTGCCTCTAGTTTATTGTGAAAGGTCTCCACTCATCATTAAGGAAGAGTACTGCTTTGGGGAGCGAATATATCATCCATTTTACTGCCATCAGGTGTGGGAGGGCTCAGGAAGTATTGGGGGAAGTGTGGGTGTGTGGGGAGCTACTGCTGATCGCCCTGGAGGGCAAGAAGGACCAGAGTACCATCCCTAGGTCAGTGAATCCTAGGCCCCATCCACTCCTGCTGCTCGACCTCCACTTCAACATTCCTGGCCTACAGTCGGGGATCCAGCTGACTCAGCTCTGCTGCGTTCCCGCTACCAGGTGGCCGTGTACAACCACTCCCATAAAGCAGGGATAATCCACCCTGCTACAATTATAATAAATAAAGATTGAACATAGGAGCAACATTCAAAGTGCTATCTGGTGTGCAAATATAATCTAGCATACAATCTAGCAGCAACACAAGATGCAAACAAGTCTCAGCAGCAGTGTGAAATAGACTAGAGTATAAACAAGTATATTATAGACATATAGCACGGTAGAGAGTTCAGTCAGTGGGGGGAATGGTACAGTATATGTATAATATGTGTGCATGTGTATGTGTGCATTTGTGTGTTCAACCATCTTCAACAATTTGACGGCTTTGGGGAAGAAGTTGTTTTTCAGTCTTGTGGTGTGTGCATGTATTGTAATGTGTGTAATGAAGTCCAGGCTACAGACTTGTACCCCAGCTGGCTACAGGTTGTCAGGATTGGGGGAGTGTAGGACACACACGCAGACACACACAAAAAGGGGAATCTTAATTAAAGTTCTATTTCATTATGGCTTTCGCTCAGCATCAGTTGCATAATATCTCGCTTCAGTGGATATGCACTGAATAAATTTCAAAATGTACCTTTACATACCAACATCCGTCTGACCACACCCCCATCTGCTGCCTACATAAGCAGGGGTGGGGCCACACACTCATCTCCTTCTCAAATTTCATCCACAAGGAAGTGCCTGTTATATACCCACTTGACGTGGAGAAAATATTTAGTCTGAGGAAAGGAAAACAGAAGAACAAGGAGATACGTTGGCATTATATCTTTATTTTCGCTCTCACTATTTTCGAGAAAATACGGCGATATTGTCTTCGTCACTGGAGTGTCTGGAAGATGATGATCATTCTAAACCTCCACCGTTTTTTTCGTATTAGGGGCTCACGTCGCTGATATACTCCCCAAACTGCAGTCCTCCTTTGCTGCGGCTGGATGGGTTTGGCCCTCCGGCCATGCAGCTGGACTGTGGAAGTCTGTTGTGAGGGACTGGTTGGTCTTCAAGCCTGGGTGAGTAATGTTTTGCTTGCGAGCGCCAGTTGTCTGTTAGTGCTATGGGGGCTAGCTGACAATTTTTACGAAAGCCGGCCCCAGATTAGGGTCCTCTGTTCGGCCTCTTAGGCGACGGCGGAGGATCTTGGTCTGAAGCCCATGATGGTCAACTAGTGGGCCGCGTCCAGGACCTGGTGAACCCAGGATTCTCTGTTGGGTACATGTTGTACTCTGCACTATCGTAATGGCTTACGGCCATACCAACCTGTACACGCCCGATCTC
>NC_140166.1:128388655-128467762 GCF_963971535.1 Notolepis coatsorum | reverse complement strand
TGTAACTGAGAAGCCGTCGGTCTTGCTGAGTTTGTTATTTGAACTGAAGAGAATGGACTCTGTTTTGCCCATGTGTAATGATAGTTTGTTATCGGCGAGCCATATGCAGATTTTGCCTATAGTTCCGAGCTGAGGGTTTTTTCAACCTGTAACTTGTTCTTGTCAGAGACCAGCAGGGCTGAGTTGTCCACAAACAGGAACAAGTTGCAGTCACAAGCTGACGACATGTCATTTGCATAAATTAGGAACAGTAGCGGTCCTAGTATGCTTCCTTGTGGAACACCACAGCTCACTGGGAGGGAGGGGGATAGGGTACTGTTTACCTCCACCATCTGTTCTCTCCCCTCCAGGTAGGATTGTATCCAGCTCACTGATAGACTATCAAAACCAATTGCTTTTAGCTTGTCAATCAGAATGGTGTGATTGACAGTGTCGAAGGCCTTTTGTAGGTCCAGCATGACCATGCCGCAGTATTTGCCCACGTCCACCTCTTGTTTGATGTGGTCGTTCAAATAGAGAAGGCATGTGTCAGTGGAGTGGGATGTTCTGAAGCCAGATTGGAATTCGTAGATTCGATTTTTTCCCGCAAGGTACTTTTCGACCTGTTCGTATACTATTTTTTCCATGACTTTCGAGATGGATGTAAGGATAGAAACAGGGCGGTAGTTGCCTGGGTCTAATTTGCTGCCCTTTTTGTGCAGGGGTGTTACTCTCGCAATTTTGAAGTCGTCTTTGTGGACGCATAGGTTCTTGTAGTATGCTATTATGTGTTCTACCCCATAATGCCCTGAGTGGGAGGGTAGTTTGTTTACCAGTGTTGTGGCTATGTTTGTGAAGAAAGAGTTTAAGTAATTGGCTACATCCAGCTTGTCTGTGATGAGCGTGTTGTCCGTCTTTATGTTTGAGAACCTGGTTTTAAGTTTTTTACTGCAGCCTAGTTGATTATTGAGTAATTTCCAAAGTTCACATGGTTTATTTTTGTTTTCCTCAGTTTTGTCATTGATGAAATTTTTTTGTGCAGTTTTGATCATGGAGTTTACGTCATTTCTTAGTCTGTTTCTTTCTAGTTTGAGTTCAGTCACGTGGGCTTGGAGTTCACTGCTCGTGCTTTTGGTAAGCTTTGACTGACTTTTACGAAACTCAGAGCATTTTTTGTCTCTGGCTTTCATAGCGGTCAGTATTTCAGTGTGCATCCACGGCTCAGCGCGATTTTTTACCCTGGTGGTTCTTAGGGGGGCCATGTTGTTTAGTATTGTTGAAAATTTGGTTTTGAAGCCAAGCCATGTTTCTTCAACCAGTGTACCATTGAGCTCATCTGACCAGTCCAGGCTTTCCAGTTCTTGGTTAAAGGCCTCGCTAGAGTAGGTTTTGAGGTCTCTAGATGTGACTGTTTTGTGACAGCCAGCCTTTTGCTTTAGCTTTTTGCGGGTACAGAATATCATATAATGATCACTTAACCTGCATGCTATAACCCCTTTATTGGAGATCTTGGACTTGTCAGAGGTCAGGATGAGGTCAATGGTAGTCTGAGTTGATTCACATACCCTTGTGGGTTGGGTGATTAGCTGGCTGAGGCCGTGCAGATCACAAAACCTACTGAAGGCCTTGAAGACGGGTGCTGCTTTACGTAGCATGTCCGTGTTCCAGTCCCCAATAAGAATTTTTTCTACGGCCTCCACCCCAGCTAAACACCCATTAAGTGTGTCATAGAAGCCACTGTGTTCTGGTCTATAGATTGTGCCTACTAGTTCCTGCTGTTATATGACAGAAGCCGTCCAATGCAGCAAAGTAGAACAAATGCTAAAAAGTCTGACAAACCCTGGATTACAGGAGGTCTGTTGAATGCTTGCAAAAAAATAAATAAAAAAAAAACGTATATAGAGAATTTATAAAACATAGAAATAAAGAGAAAGAAATTAAGTTTAAACTATACAAAAATAAACTAACTGATATTGTTAGAAAATGTAAGAAAGAGTACTATAATAATGTATTATAAAATTTAAAAAAAAAAACATAAAGGGAACATGGAATATATTAAACTCAATTATAAGAAATAAATCAACTAGTTCTGGCTTTCCAGATGAATTTATAGATGAGGGAAAGTCAGTAAGTAAGAAAAATTAGGTGGCAGAAGGGTTCAACAGTTTCTTTGTTAATGTGGGGCCCAAACTGGCACAGGAGATAACCCCGCCACAAGGGGGAGGTGTTTCTAATTATTTTGAAGAACGAAACCCATGTACCATCTTCTTGAGAAATACGGATAAATATGAAATTATTGATACTGTGAACAATTTTAAGAATAAAACATCCACAGATTGGAACGGCATTGACATGACCTTAATTAAACAAGTAATCATAGCCATAGCAGACCCTTTAGTGCATATAACCTCTCATTCAAACTGGGTGCCTTCCCCACCAAAATGAAAACTGCAAAAGTGATACCGATCTTCAAAGCCGGTGAGAAAAATCTATTCACCAATTACAGGCCGGTTTCTCTCCTTTCCCAGTTTCTCAAAGATAATGGAAAAATTATTTGCTGCACGATTGGACAGTTTCATTGATGAACACGCATTACTTATAGACAGTCAATATGGATTTAGATCGAATCATTCAACGTCATTGGCACTAATGGACCTAGTAGAAGAACTGACGAGCATAATTGATAATAAGAAGTTTGCAATAGAGATCTTCATAGATCTGAAGAAGGCGTTTGACACTATAAATCATGATATTCTGCTACTAAAATTGGAGAGGTATGGGATCAGAGGAGTCAAATGGTTAAAAAGTTACTTAGAACAAAGACAACTGTTTGTGCAGTTGGGGGAGTACAGGTCCACTCAGTCAAACATAATCTGTGGTGTGCCGCAAGGGTCAATTCTGGGCCCGAAACTATTCATACTGTATATAAATGATATAGGTAATGCGTCTAAAATATTGAGAAATGTAATTTTTGCTGACGATACATATGTCTTCTGTGAGGGAGAGAACCTCCAAATGCTTTTAAAGAATGTCGCAGCTGAGCTATCCAAGCTTAAAGTGTGGTTTGATGCAAATAAATTATCATTAAATATAAAAAATAACAAATTCATGATATTTGGTAAACGTGATATACAAGTAAATACACCGGTTTTCAACTGGAGAGGGTATTTGAGAATACATTTCTGGGTGTAATAATAGACCACAAACTCAACTGGAAACCTCAAGTCAAATATGTCAGGACTAAATTGGCACAGAGTGTTGGTGTTTTATGTAAGATATGACACATTCTAAACCAAAAAACACTGCACACTGTACACTCTTCCTACCATATATGAGCTACTGTGCGGAGGTGTGGGGTAATACCTACAAAAGCACTCTACAGCCAATATGCACCATGCAAAAAAAATCAATAAGAATATTCAACAATGTAGGATATTATGATCACACCAATAACTTATTTATAAAGCTACAAACATTGAAATGTATGGACCTAGTTGATTTCAAAACTGCCCTCATTGTATACAAAGCCAGATACAAACTAATCCCAGGCAACATTAAAAAAATGGTTCAGAGACAGGGAAGGAGAATATCTGTTTGTGGAGTGAAGTTGTGGAATAATTTACCTGAATACATACTGAGTAAACATATGGCACAATTTAAAAAGCAGTTAAAAAAATACACATTAGAGAAATACAGAAATGAGTAATGAGGATAAACAAAGTTATGTTATATTGTGTTATGTAGTGCTGTACTGTATGCATTGCCACTGCCAACATACAATGTTTCTGTAATGATTACAAAATGTGTTGGATTACTTACAGAGATAGAGCAAATAGATTTTGCTTCAATACTCTACAGCAGGGGTCACCAACCTTTTTGAAACTGAGAGCTACTTCATGGGTACTGAGTCATACGAAGGGCTACCAGTTTGATGCACTCCTCTGAACAAATTTGCTCAGTTTGACTTTAGTTATACATTATTATCAATGATAAATGAGACTCATCTTTGAGAAGACATTGACGTTAAGGCCTGTCTCTCTTTAATATCTCATCCACAAGATACAATGTAAACAAGACAAAAGTATTTTTCTGGTCTGCATCCCCTTAACAATTGTTTGTATTGAGCCGTACTGTATTGTACCCATTCTGCAATCTGCTAATAGAGTTTTCAATCAATCAATCAATCAATGATTTCTCACTATAATTATCAACAATGACTGAACAAGGTGGGAAACAGATCATATCAATATTCAACACTTTATACACCCAGGCTTGTCGCGGGCGACTCATGTGGTCCTTGGGGGCTACCTGGTGCCCGCGGGCACAGTGTTGGTGATCCCTGCTCTACAGCATCAATGATGCTAATAATGTCCTCTCTTGTCGTCTTAACGTCTTGTCGTAATAACGACTTGGAGCACTTGATCACTTGCCTCATCTTCTCCAGGTCATCTCTACTGCACTTGTTCCTTATGAGTGCAGGAGGGTCGATGCACCTGCAGAGGGAGGAATACATTCCAACATCATTAGTGACAGGACATTAGAAGACGTCGTGCTGATGTTCAATCAAATTTACAGCGTGATCACAATTTTGTTGTATACTGAGCACAAAACCATAACGCCTTACTCAAATAGCATGTAGATCTTGTGGAAGACGGTCTTCAAGAACACTCCAAATGCTGTTTTCCGGAGCAGTGGAAGGTCTCCCTCCAGTGTCTGCATTAAGTGCTGCAGATCATATTCCTCAGTGCCATGAGTGGACACTAGAAACACCAGTGGCTGCTCTATTTTAGTCTGGAGATGATCAACACAGTCCTTCCTTATTACCTCCATGACATCGGTTTCGACAAAGCCATGCTTTTTACTCTCTGACGCCATGTCATCGTCGATTCTAGTCCTCACAAAATAAAAAGGCCTTTCTCTCTTTAATATCTCATCCACAAGATACAAGCTGTTTTCTTTCACTCTCGTAGAATCCACAACGATGAACATGTCATAGCGGTCAAAGTCCATTTTCTTGATGTAGCTTCTGGAATTGAGTGAAGAGTTGTCTATGCCTGGAAGATCCCAAACCCTAAGAAGGGGGTGTTTGTCCAAGCAGGGCATTTACAAGTGAGGATTTCCCAGTCCCTGATTGTCCAGTTACAGCGATGTCCAACTTCAAATGGTGAAATACCTCCAGGACGATTTCCCGCCTCTGAGTACCATTCATTACTTCCTCCCCAGACATTCTGCTGAATAAGTGTTGGGTGGTAACGCGTTACAGTAATTGTATTACCTTTTCCCAGTCAAGAGTAGTGTAATGAATTACTACCTCAATTTGATCCTGTCAAAAAACAACTTGTCACTCCATTACTTAGATTTTTGCTAAGACCAAAGATGACAAGAACAATCAATTGTTGATCTGTAATCTATCCAAACTGTGCTCAAGGTTTAGGTGCGCATTGTGAGATAATCCAATGTCAAAAGTCATCAGTTTAAGCTGTGATTTTGAAGCCTGAAGTAGTCTTCGTTACCGAACTGCTGCGGGAAAAAGCTGCTGGTTTTCAGTTAATGAGCTTTCACACCTGAGGTGCTGTAGCGAGCACCGCTCCTGTTGAAAACAATGATCTATAGCGCCGTGCTGCACTGTCATGAAAAGCCCTGGAGGTGTGGTACCATGACGTGATCATTCACACACAGTAGCCCAGGGCCGGACTGGGGAAATAATTCATACCGGGAGATATAGCGCCAAATATAGCCCTAATCAGGCCACTTTTTAAGTGGGGGGTCTGGGGGTCCCCCACCCGGAAATTTTGTGTTACAAAGACTTAATTTCCTGCATTCTGGTGAATTTTAGTGCATGTGAATCACAAACTAATGAGCCAACAATTGCTTAGTACAATGTACTGTTATGAACCTCAAATAAAACTGTTGTGGCACTAGCAATGCTACTCTCTCCACCTTCAAAAAGAAAAAAGCAAGAGCACAACATATTTTTCTATTTACTATTATAATACAGTTAACCACTCTCTCCACCTATTCAAACAAGGCAAGAGCACAATACCATATTCACTTTACTGATGCACTACCCATCAACAGTTAAAATAGCCCTTTACACAAACATTAAATAACAGACCTTTCATTACAATACTATAATAACAGTAGCCACTGCCAGAATAGTGACACATGTATCACGTGTGGTGAGCAGTGGCACACGCATGCATGCACAACGAAGACAGAAGATTGCGTTGTCTCAATCATTTTAACTATAAAATTTGCTCAAAGTATGAGCTCACTGACTGAAATTTCCAACAGAAAGCATCAATTGTCAAATAATATTGATCACATTAACTAGACTAGATGTTTTTGAGGAAATTAGAAAGGGAACAACAACTTAACCCTTGTGTCTGATCAGATTCTTATTTTTTTTATAACTTTGCAGTGATTATGTTTGTAGCCAATGTGGCAAAGGTGTGTAATCTTTGAATTATCTTGGAATTATTTTGACTTTCTCTTTCATAAATTGTTTATTCAACTTCAGCCCCAATCATAACCACCACATATTGTTTTTTGTAATGTCAGATTTAACAACTCCTTTTGGGAGTGTGCCATCTGCCATTCCATTCGCCGCCTCCATGGTCAATCAGTTGTATCGCCTGGTCCCGCCTCCACCAATCACAAGCGGCAGCACGGCTCCATTGTGTGTGTGTGTGAGGGAGAGAGTCAGATAGTTCTCCAACTCTGTAGCAGACAGTGAACTCCTGGTTGTTCCTCACCCACCTGGTTATCTAAAAACTATCGCGCCGCGCCGCCGCCACAACTAGAAACAATGGCCTGGCAAAAAAAAATATATATATATATATATATAATATTTTTTTTTTTTTATATAATTTTTTTTTTTTTTTATCTGTGCAGGCCAGGCCACCGGGAAAACTCCCGGTGCTCCCGATGGCCAGTCCGGGCCGAGTAGCCTATATGCTGTAGTAGTGAATTCTGATGGAAGGAATAAAGTCTGGGGGGGAGGGCGTAATGGAAGTAATTTAACGAGTAAAGCTCCCAGAGAGTAATAAGTAAAGTAACTATATTACTTATGATGAGTAATGAGGCATATATCATTATATCACGCGCAGGAGTGGATTATGAGAATTAGACCATGCCTAGGGGTGGTTGTTAGGCCCGAGGCGTAGCCGAGGGTCGTTAGACCCCCCTAGGCATGGTCTAATTCTCATAACCCACGACCGCACGTGGTGTAATGGCTTTTATACAATGGCCGATGTCATCCAACCTTATTGCTATACAATAAACGTTAGGTTATGTATATAACCAAGTTCTGTTAATACTAGTGACGCTCAGCGTCATATTGCATATATCTCACTTCAGCGTATATACACTGAATACATTTCAAAATGTACCTTTACATGCCAGCATTCATCTGGCCACACCCCCATCCGCTTACCTACATAAGCAGGGATGGGACCACACACTCATCTCCTTCCCAACAAATTTCACCACAATGAAAAATCAAGGGCCGCAGCGGCGTCTAGACGCTGAGCGTCACTAGTATTAACAGAACTTGGTTATAACCTAACGTTCTGTGTCATATTAGCTCCCGCTCAGCGTCATATTGCATAACAGGAGCTGAGCGGGAGCTAGAAGCTCGACAAATGAACCCCGCTGAGGCCCCCCACAACCATCAGAACAGGGAGGGCCGAGCCCCCCCGGACCCCCCCTAATGGAGGGCACCCCCCCTATTGGAGGTCCCCGGGAGGGCGATGGACCCGACCGTGCGAAGAGGCACTCAAGCAACTCAACGCACAGGGTGAGCAGACCGTGGCCTGACGACTACACACACGACTACACACACGCACAACCCACATGCCACCCGGGAACGAACGGAGGGAACAACCTCGTTACTGCCCCCAGAATCACGGGGTCAAGGGCAAACCCAACCCCGTGGCAAGGCCGTAGCAGCGGAGCGCGAAAGAAGACCCAGACCCACTGAAGGGACTGGATCCCCTGGAAACGGGGGCCCGGAGAGGTCAATGACGCCAGGCATCAAGACCCCACCAGGCGGTCACTTAGTGACACCGCCCCCCACATCGCCAGCGTATTCGGATAAGGCCCCTCTTCTCCAAGAGCGGGCCCTTTCCCCCCAATAGCACACCGCCTGGCACACTGACCCTGCAGAACAGGCAGTCAGCATGGCCGTAAGCACACAAAAAGGTTAACCAACGGAAGCAGGCAGTGCACCGGGGAAAACCAGGCAACAGGCTGTAACCTGAGCCTGGAGCACTGCGGACGAGACAGGCGCCAAAGGAGTCAGCTGAAAACAGTCGCCCCGGCGGAAGGGGCGTATGCTGGCGTTGTTGCATGACCAAGCCTCCATTTAAAAAAAACCCACCCAGAGGGGTTGAGGCAGAGAAGGCTGACACGATTGGCAGACGTCATGAACGTGCAGGGGCACCCTCAACCGGGTAACCCGGGAGTTGACACTGCTCCAACACACCAGGGAACAAACCACCTTGGTGTTAGCCAATGCGGTGGTTGTTCCTATAACCCCTCAAGAAAAAACTCCAAAACACCGGCTATACCGCAGTGTTTCAGTTTTCAAAAAAGGATTAACCCAGGCCTACGGGTCGACGAAACATTACTCCGGACCGGGCCCGGCGATACGGGAAGCACAGGGTCACCAGAGGAGGTCAAAGACCACCCCAACAGGCCCCTCTTCGCCATGTGTGAGAGAGGAGCGAAAAGAATGGAGAACCAGCCCCAAGCACACCGTACTTGGTATTCCCAGGCGGTCTCCCAACCAAGTACTAACCAGGACCAACCTGTGTAGCGGCCGAGATCTGACGAGATCGAGCGTGTACAGGTTGGCATGGCCGTAAGCCATTACGACAGTGCAGAGTACAAAATGTACCCAACCAGGGTCTCCATAGTGCTTAACCCTGTGACACCCGGACCGACCTGGCATTTTCCCCCTGAAAAAGCCCAAGTCCCTCAGGGTACCAGAACAGCAGATCTGCATCCCCGGCGGACAACGGGTTTAACTGATCCGGACCAGCGTGACCAGAACCAGTCCCGTGCCCTAACCACGCCGACATGCCTACTCCAGGAGAAGGGGCAGATATGCGTGTTGATCTTAAACATGAAAAGAAGGCGCCACCCAGACGTTCTGTGCGAACCGCGCCCGGTGGCCCACCCCCAGGGCGTGAGACTCCTCTACATATGTTCAGATCCATTCCGTCATCATCCCCCAGGTATGAACGAGAATCCGTCGACAACCAAAACAGGTCGTCGGAAGAGGAAAAAAACCATCCCAGTTGCTTTATAAAAACGCCGTTTTAACCTCAAGCAACCAAGGCGTGCCAGTCAGTCGCCTGATTACAGAACACCCCGAGCTAGCACTATACGTGCGTCGGGACACAACCACATCAATGAACAGGCTATTTAGACCTGTCATTGAATCCCCAAGGCGCCCAGGGGAACGACAAGAGGGGTGTGATGCTTCCTAACTCCAACTCTTCTTAATAGAAAAGAAGGAAGCACCAACAGTATGTATCCCAGTCTACACAGCCGGGGGTAAACATTTTTCACATTTTTACATCCCACCACCCTCCCATAGGGAGGAGACGGAAATCCCCAGAGAGACTTCCCACGCGAGCTGTACAGATTGAAAAGAATATATTGCACCTTGAGCCATGTAAAAGTTTTGTTTTAGGGCTCTCCGGGGAGGAGGCACTGAACCCATACACACTCAATAATCGAATTGAATCGAATACACACACAATAGAGTAGGACTCCTTCTTGAGGTTCCACTCACCTTGACAATCTGAGGAGGAGGCTCTGTACTCTGAGGAGGCTCCCTCACATGGAAGGAGAGTCCCAACTCACAGAAGGCCCGAATAGGAGCTTCGTGAGGAGGAGCCCTGACCACCCCCCGAAACAGATCCATCATATGGACCTGAACAGCACACGGAAGTCCTACCAACAGAGACGCGCACAGTGACGTACTCTATGGCGGGGGAATTTCTGCGGTGCACACGCCCAATATTCCAGGGCGTGGGACCAGGAAACCCCCCCCCCCCCCCCCCCCTCACCCTGTAAGGTGCCGAACCGCAACGTGACAGGAACCTTGAAGGACCGGTGGGTTTACCCCTGACCAACAGAAAAAAGGGGGAGAAAAGGTTACCAGTTCACCCCTTTACGACCCCACACCCATGATACGATGTAATGACAAAAAAGAGTATGACGCAGTCATAGTCAGCTCCATGAAGCATCTAACAGCTTCACACAGCACATGTGCCAACCTGCTATCTGATTTTTACTAAGGAAAAAACACAGAATAGAGAGGGCCCTCTCAAGAGCCCCGGTACCAGACTTACACATGTGCTTCTGTGGCCAGCCCAACCCAGTTGTAGGTCACAAGACACACACAACCCATTATCACCTACAAAAAATGGCAAAAACACTCTACAGAGGAACGCCGTTTTTCATAATGAGAGAATACACAATTCTTGATTAGTATCGGCCACAGGCCTTGCTAAGCACACACGAAAAAGTGACCAAACAATCTTTTCTTTAGGAAAATAAAGTTTCTCAAGCGGTTAGCACAACCCCAACAACTAAGCTAAGGGTTACATCGTATCCCTACCACACAATGACACAATATAGTGTAACAACATGTCTGAGAGGAGGATGAAGAAGTCCCCAGGGAACCGGGGGGAAACACAACCCTCCTACTTTACCCTTAATACGGCCAGTTAAACAGGTAAACCTGTTAATATGTGAACACACTGTTCATTGTCATTACAGGCTGAGAAAAGAATCATTCTTTACTCATATGTCACTAAGCATAGCTTTATAGGTTAGTTTAACCCCCTTAGTTGTGAGTGCACGGTACAAGAACACACATGATGTTTCTCAACACAACAAACCAGATCATTTTCACATCTGTAATAAACAACCCGATTTGCATGGAGAAGCTAAATACCAGTGACAAGACAATTCACACATAACTCGCGTCGTATCCTAAATGTAGTGCAGCAACACACGTTTTGGAAAACATCGTTATTTACAAAACATTTAGAAGGGAAAGAAAGAAGAAGTGTACAAGGTCTGGTCAGGACCTTGCCTACCGGGAGCGCAGATCAAGTGAATTGCAGTCTCTAACATGGCACCGAAGTAAACACAGCCTCCTGTGTTTGATGACACGGGCAGCTCGCTGCTCCAACCCGCCGCTACGGTGCTCCTTGTTGACGCAGTCCTCGCCGGCCTGGCTCAGGGCAGGTTCGACGAACATCCTCTGTCAAAGATGACGTCGTAGTCAAGAGTGTTTAAAACATGTTATAGTCACAGCACGTTCAACAGTGTAGCATTAAGCTAACGGCCGCCTCGGCCGATAGCAGCAAGATAACGTTTCCTAGCCTAGCCTAGGTAAGCCACAACTAGCACGCAAGCTAATCAGCTATCACCTGGACCTGTACACAATGATATAACAAGCCACACTTAGACATGCCGTCGTTCTGAAACCCTCCTCACTGTTTAAGAGAGAAGAGAAACGAGATGTTAACACAGTTTTACAACGGTGATTTTACCAACATCCGACGGAGCCAGCACAATTCCCATCTGGGCTGTAGCTGACTTGAACACGGATCTTCCGCTAACGAACATCCATGCCCATATTTCCTCGTGAGGGTATACTCTCATGTGTATATGAAAGATGGGGCCTACAAGGTGACAGAGAAACATCCACTCGTCTAGAAAACACAGGGATCACCAGTGTTACTGGTCGTGGCCCACTAGTTAACTATAATGGGCTTCAGACCAAGGTCCTCCGCTGTTGCCTAAGAGGCTGAACAAAGGACCCTAATCTGGGGCCGGTTTTCGTAAACATTGTCAGTCAGCCCCCATAGCACTAACAGACAAGCGGCGCTCGCAAGCAACATTACTCACCAACCTGGAACCCACCTCTTCTCACAACAGTCGGTGCGTCACTACAGTCCAGCTGCACCGTCGGAGGGTTTGACCCCGTCCAGCCGCAGCAAGGAGGACTGTAGTTGGGAGACATGTAGCGGCGTGAATTCCCAATACGAAAACCGATGGAGGTTTTTAGAATGATCACCATCTTCCAGACACTCCAGTACGAAGACAATATCGCCGTATTTTCTCGAAAATAGTGAGAGAGAAAATAAAGATATGATGTCAACGTATCTCCTTGTTCTTCCTTTCCTCAGAGTAAATATTTTTCTCCACGTCAAGTGGGCATGTGAGCAGCACTTAGCTTGTGATGAAATTTGAGAAGGAGATGAGTGTGTGGTCCCATCCCTGCTTATGTAGGTAAGCGGATGGGGGTGTGGCCAGATGAATGCTGGCATGTAAAGGTACATTTTGAAATGTATTCAGTGTATATACGCTGAAGCGAGATATATGCAATATGACGCTGAGCGGGAGCTAGTATGACACAGAACACACATTAATTGAAGATTTATTGAAAAAACCATCCGCAGAAAAAGTAGTTCCCAAAAAAGAAAAATAGAAGTTGCCTCCATGTGGAAGCAGCTCAGTAAGACATCCAACAAACTAACACATCCAACTGTCTTTCAACTAAGACATCCAACAAACTAACACATCCAAATTTTATTTTTTTATTTTTTTACCTACTATCTATATAACTTCATTCTTAGATGCTTCTATATAAAGTAGGTAAAACAAAAACAAATTATTTCTTTGCCCTATAGGGGAAAAAATAAGTTTTCTTTGCCCGATAGGAGGGAATATATATATATTTTTTTTTAAAACCTACTTTCTATAGGTGCGCTGTTTTAAGTGAACGTGGATTATTGAATTGATTGATTGATTTGCTTATTGTATTACTGTCCGCCTTGTTTCCAACTGGTTAAGCTTGGCGACTCTTTCGAAGTCGCTCTCTTTCGAAGTTGGTTAAGGTTAGAGTTTGGAATCAGGGCTGGTGGTCTATCGCCCTGCTCTAAAGACAAACTCTAACCTTAACCAACTTCGAAAGAGTCGCCAAGCTTAACCAGTTGGAAACAAGGCGTACAGTAATACAATTTGCAATCAATCAATCAATCAATTCAATAATCCACGCTCACTGAAAACAGCGCACCTCCAGAGACTTCCGGTTTAGCGCAATATGTAGCGCACGCATTTGGCAACAGCTCCGCTCCCATCAACGTTAATTTCGTTTAAAAACATTATTTGGACAATACCAAAAGAGATAAGACCACATCGTATGTATTTATAAGACCTTCTACTAACTATATCAAAAGACAACATGGGTAAGGATAAGGGAAAGACGGCAAAGAAACAAGAAACGGCAACTTCAGCGGCGCAGAGCGAAACACGATCAAGAAGACACGGTCTAGGCGACGCGGGTACAGAACCGTTGGCGACAAGCCCCGACGAGGAGAATAAAGAGGAAAATACACTGGGACCATCGACTATGGTCCCCGACAGAGAGACAATAGTTGTCAACATAACAGGAGCGACAGGAACAAGCTCCGTGAGAGATAGAGCAGCTGATCTGGATAAGATAATAGCAGACAAATCCATCGCCATCGTCACTGCACCTATACCAACAGCTGGCACAAGCAGTACAACCATACCACCCGATTTCAACTCACTGACTAACCTGATGAAATAACAGATTACACACATCGAGGAGCTCAAAGCACACGTCGATGAGCTCAAAGCACACGTCGAAGATAAATTCGATCGCATCGATGCTAAATTGGAAGAAGTCAAGAAAGCGGTCGCTGCACAGTCCGAGCGAATCACGACAGTGGAGAATTCGGTGACAGATATTACACTGGCAGTCAAAGTGAACGAAAACACCATCTGCAATGGCATGACAGAGATGGCAAATGAGATAGAAAGTGTGAAAGAAGCATGCCGGAGGGAAATACAAGAGGTTAAAGACGAAGCGATGGAGAAGCTACTCGAATCCCATCGCTACCACAGGCGAAATAACATCCGCATTGTAGGGCTTGATGAAGCAGTCAATTGCGAAGACGACAACTTTCCAACAGTGCTATCATTGATTTTGGGTAACAACTTTCCAAACAAAGTGCCGAAAGTGGACCAAGTTTACAGAATCGGTTCTCGGGAGCAAAGAAGCAAAGGGCCAAGAGTCATCATTGTTACTCTGCGGAAGACATCAATAAGAGATGACATCATCAAAATTGCTCGCATCCAACGTGGGATTCTGAAACATGGTGAACATTCAATATTTATCTACGAAGATCTAAGCAAAGAAGCCATCGCTCGACGTCTACCATACAAGGAGGTGATGCAAAAATTGTTCAAGGCTGGCCACAAGCCACGGCTAACATACCCGGCGCTGTTAACGATCGTGAAAAGGGACGGCCGCAGGATTGGATTACGCACACCTAAAGAGGCTGAGGATTATTGGATTAAATATGGAGGAGATAACCCAAGTCAGAACGTCATTGTCTGAAAACAGATAAGCCGATTCATCTCCCTCTTTCTCAGTGTATATCAGTATTAGAATGACTTTTATTGTGTTCATCAAAGTAGCAGATGATATGCAGGCCGTCTATACCAATGCGTACTGTGTATAATACGTTCCGTAATACATTATAATTTCAGACTCTGGTCTCCGGGGAGACAAGTACATATCAATGGCAATAAGATCAATCTGGAATATTCTGGCTTTATATCGACTGCCCTGGGTCTCTTAGATCATTCTGGAACATAACAACAGTCTATTGGTACTAGTATATTCTACAACCTTCTAGAATATAATGCACCATGACAACGATGGCCTACAACTCTAACATTAAACACCCGGTGTGTATATACATAGCAGATAATCAATTGACTGAAGTTCAATCAGTCCTTAATAATACTTTAAAAATCAACCACACCTAAACGTATGAACACAACAAGGTTATTCTAACAATTTAAGTAATCACTCCACTGATGAAGTGACTGGCACATTGAAGCTCTAAAAGGCTCTGCTTTTCTATTGTATCTAATCACTTAATTCGGTTCTAGTGGCTTCTCCACGTTGAATATTATTCTATCTCTCATTCCTTATCTATATCTTTTTTTTTATTATTCTATTTTTTATCTCTATCTTTTAACTTACATTGTTCTTTTCCATTGTTCTTCACATTAAGGTGTCAATATTTCTCTACAATCTTTTCCTTTTTCCTGACTTTCCTAAATGTTAGTAGAGGGTTCAAATGAATATGTCAATGAAAGTTTTTTTTTTTTTTTTTTTTATTTTACACAATATTTCATTACAGTAAGGGAAGGTGCAAGACCAAAAGCGACATTCTATTGCATTAGAATGAAAATGTTAGATCCTATGGCAATTAGCATAGGAAGATTAGGATTACAATGCTCAGTTTGGGCAATCCGGTGGACTAAGGGAGAGAGTCATTCGCGGAGGATGTGTTTTTGGAACACAGGCCTGTACGACTCTCTGGGCGAGGGGAAAATAGGGGATTTTTATTTGTATATATATGTTTTTAAGCTCGGCTCTCAACGGGACCTCATTAATTGGATGTACATCTATTGTAGCTTCGCACTCCAGAAGCATTACCAAAAACTACACAAGAACATGCATAGATTATGGCTAGTTTGAATATAATGATATGGAACACTGGTGGGATAAACAAACAACACAAACGCAAAAGCGTGCTCACACTGATGAAAAAAGAACATGTGGACGTGGCTCTATTAAGCGAAACGCACATTTTAGAGGAAGACATAGATACGTTAGCGGATAACATATACCATAATATTAGTCACTCTTCTTTTGGTACGAGAACTCGAGGTGTAGCCATAGTCGTCAGACGTAAATTAAATATCGAATTAAAAGGGGTATGGTCGGATGCTGAGGGGCGTATAACTATAGCTAGGATTGTACATAATAACAGGAAAATAGCATTGGCAGCGGTATATGCCCCAAATTTGTACGAAGTGGGTTTCTTCACTTCACTAACCGGGGAAATGTTAAACCATCCCGAGTACTCATATATAATAGGTGCGGATTTTAATGCCATTTGGAATCCAAGGATGGACAAATCTTACCTTGCCTTTTCCAGCGAACAAAAAAATTCATCTAAAGCATTAAAAGATTGGTCAAAGACTACAGGGGTAATTGATTTATGGCGCTCACTTAATCCCATGACCCGAAAGTACTCCTGTCGTTCGGCGAGACACAACACATTATCCAGAATTGATTACGTCTTTGCATCCCCGAGAATATTTGATAAATATGAAGTGGAAATGATACCCAATGCGCTTTCAGATCACTGTTATTTAATCCTGAAAGCAACATTTGGTATACTATCTTCCCGGGCCCCAAGATGGTGTTTTAATACTATGCTGCTTAACAACAAGGAATTCATTACACAACTCAAAGAAGCTCTCACAGTATTCTTACGGGATAATGCAAGCGCGGTGCAAGACCCCAGAATATTATGGATGTCGGTAAAGGGTATGATCAAGGATTTCACGGATAGATTTTCCTCCATATTGCGCAAAAATCAATGCACAAAACTGTCTGAAATGGAAACGCTTTACTCAACGTTATTTAATTCTTTAAAATACAACAACTCTACTGGACTAGAAAATCAAGTTAACATTCTAAAAACAGAGATCAATGCAATATACAGACAAAAATCGGAAATGCAAATACGCAGCACAAGACAACAGCAGTATTTCCAAGGTTCTAAACCCAGTCACCTATTAGCCATGCGATTATGCGATTATCTGCAAAATTTGCAGATATAACTGCCATTAGAAAACAACAAGTACTTGTAACAGACCCCAAAATAATAAACGATACATTCAAAGAATTCTACTCCGACTTGTATAATTCAGAAACGACCTTTGATCAAAACAAATTAGACACATATCTTAATCAAATTATTCTCCCTAAACTTTCGGAGGACGACGCTAAACAGTTAGAAGCACCGATCACATTAGAAGAACTCAAGAAGGCCATATCCGGAATGAAAAACGGTAAGGCTCCGGGAAAAGACGGTATCCCATCAGAAATGTACCTTTCTTGTTGGGACATATTTGGACCCTTATTACTAAATATGATCTTATACTCAGTCAAGGAGGGGAGCTTCCATAAACACCACAATATCGCACTCATTTCAGTCCTTCTCAAAAAAGACAAGGACCCCACTGAGTGCGGTAGTTACAGACCTTTAAGCCTCCTCGGAACCGATGTCAAACTGTACTCTAAGATATTAGCCATCAGATTGCAAAAGCATATGACGTCTTTAGTTCATCCGGACCAAACTGGCTTCATAAGAGGTCGCGTGATCAATGATAACATAAGGCGAATACTGCACGTACTAGATGCAGACAAAGAGGACACCACACCTAAGGCGATGCTATCCCTGGATGCTATGAAAGCATTTGACAGGCTGGAATGGTCGTTTCTATGGGCAGTATTAGAAAGGATGGGGTTAGGAAAAGGATTCATTGATATGATTAAAGTACTATACAAGGACCCATCGGCCATGATTACAACAGGCACATTCATCTCCGAAATCTTTCCGGTATCACGCTCAGCCAGACAGGGTTGCCCTCTTAGTCCCGGACTATTCGATCTATCATTAGAGCCTTTAGCACAATATATAAGACAATCCCAATACATAGAACCAATCGTAATCAAGGGCACACAACATAAAATTAGTTTATATGCGGACGACGTAATATTGTTCATGCAAAACCTCAACACCACATTGCCGCATCTACTCAAGTTGATAGAGAACTTTGGTGATTTATCGGGATTTAAAATAAATTGGCCGAAGTCGGCTTTCCTTCCTCTTAACATCCGAGCAAAAAAAGACACAACCCTCCCAGGTGCGATACCCATGGTTAAACATTTTAGATGCTTGGGTGTGGAAATATTTCCCACCATAAGGCAAACAGTGAAGCACAATTACACAAAAATACAGAACAAAATCAAAGACGACCTGGATAGGTGGGCAAAACTTAAAAACTCAGTACAGGCAAGGGTATCAATAGTTAAGATGGATGTATTACCAAGAATCAACTTCATCAGCTCAATGCTACCGTTACCTCCTCCAGAGGGCTACTGGAAAAGATTACAATCCTCCACATACAAATTTATTTGGAATAACAAACCACCTCGCATAAAAAGATCCACCGCACAGAGAAATAAAGCAGACGGTGGCATGGCAGTTCCAGATTTTTTACAATATTTTAAGGCTTTCACATTAAGACCATTGACAATATGGTTTGATCCCCAGGCTTTGGTATCTTGGAGAGAATTGGAAGAAAACATAGTAGCCCCACAGAGACTGAATGACATAGCACACACTAAACTTTCAATCAAGCACTGTGAGCGGGAATTTGGCCCCATAATTACCCATGCAATCAGAACATGGCGAGAAACACACAAAAAATATCCTAACCCTCAAAAATGGCATAATCACACTCCCATATTCAATAACAATGCACTCTTAATGGGAAAACGTCCTATAAGATTCCCTATATGGGAAGAGCAAGGCATACACTCATTAGGGGATATTTTTAATAACCAGGGCTTCTGTAGTTATGGAGAAATATGCACAAAGTTTAACCTCACCGAGTCCACATGGCTTTTTTACATACAGTTACGCCTATGTTTGAGGTCTCACGGTGTTCCATTACACATGCAGTTGAACACCACAGATACCACAAATTTTTCTATGAAAGAGAAATATTGGGAGGTTTTGTATCAGGTTTTTATTATCAATTACTAACGTCCTCGTATGAAACCCTTTGTCGTAAATTAAATTGATCAAAATGACCCGTATAAGCATTACAGGAGGGATCAAAATCATCTAGCGGTTTCTGGAAAAGGCCATAGGAGAATTCAGTCAAAGGCTAACAGTGCAACCTTTCACCCTTCACCTAGCAGCTATAGGAAAAAGCCCAGAGTACCATAAAAATAAGAACAGATCAAATGGCAAACAGATGAAACCTCTTTCCCCACACAACAAAGTGGGATGGAGGGCCCAATACTTAACTTTAAGTCAGGCCTGAAGGCCGGCACCAGAGTTCTGTTTACTTTAGCTAAACAGTCCAAACAGACCTTTCTGGAATACCCACTGTTAGGTTGAGTGGGTACTATATTTCCATCTGTATGAGGGTCGAATTCAGGGACACTTGGGTAAATCATTCGAAAAGGAAACTAGTTCACATCCCCTCTGTAAGGTCACCTTGTAACGAGCCGAAAATAGTCATGTCACTTCCTTATTGGTCAGGGAACCCAGTTCTTTCGTGTTAAGCCAATTAGGAGTCTCCGTTCTGTGACATCACGGGGCAGAGACTCGACCACTGGGCGGGGTTTGGGTGATTCCTATATTTACCACAGATCTGAGACATGGAGAAAAAACGCACGGAGACCAGCAGACCACGTCGACGCACGGAGAGCATCATCTTGAGACGACCCCCAAAACCTACGCTGAAAACCTATCCAATCGAGACGTGCTGCAGATGCTTTTAGACAATAGAAAAGTTGGCGAGAACTTTAAGCTGTGTGGATCTTCCAATAAACGACGGCCAGACTGTCTTTGTACCTTTAGCGCCTGGCTCCGACTCCAAATCATTTATAAGACAATTGAACAGAACGTGTGAGTACAACAGCAGAGATACTATAGAGATCCACTATACGATCCTAAGACTTTAGTAGATAGATTCATTAAAGAGACACGTTAATCTGGCGCCGTGACTGCCGGTCTGTACATCCGAACGGGACCCAGGACAAGGACAACAGAACTTCAAAAACTCTCAGAGCAGAGCAACGACGTCTGACTACACCATCCTCGAGCAACAACAACCAGCAGAGGTCAAACGGTGAGTTGAAGATGTGTCTGTGTTGTCGGGGTTTGTTTGGGCAGATTTCGAACAGGGGTAGGGAATGGTTGCATTGGCGCGATCGAATTAAACGATTGAGCGCACAGCCGTATTGGCACTAATGAAATGAAGGGGATTGGCGCGATCGGGTTGGACAATAATATAGTTCAGGTCGCGCACTGCTGAGGGGCTAGAGGATTGCGCCAGGTTAGGCGACAGAGACTCTTGTTTAGAATCGTAGGTTCAAATGCAATGACAAAAACTGGAGACGTCTGGTTTGTACGTTGCTAAAGACAAATCGACGTCGTACGAATCCGTTTAATTCTTACGGAACAAGAGATCTGGAGCGCGTAAGGTAGTCCTCTTAAACCTCGGAAAAATTTGCACTTATGCACTGGGGGGTTATAAAGATCTGCGCTTATGTTCGAACTAAAAAACTGCACTTAGAAGCGATGAGGCATTATATAAGGACTTTGGTATGTAACAATGTATATATGTTGTTTAGATGAAATAGGATGACACATGCATGGTATCATGGCTATAATCAAACGTACGTCATCATAACGCTAAACGTCGCGGATTACTATATTACAACCAATACGGAATAAAGCCGTTATATACCCGGGAAGCTACTGCTATACAAAGCAGGGCTAATACATGCTAAGCTACGTTGCAAGCTAACGGGGAATGTTTGGGGCTAATAATGTTTAGTACGACTGATGTGTTGAGATGACGGAACTTATAGCTTCATCCATGGTGGCTGAAAGGCTACCAAATGATGCTGCATGATGTACAAGGTTAACCAGTGCTAAGAATGATTATGTTGCTGAATGGAAGTATGAGTGTAACTGTGTGGATGAGAGAGGATGTGTGTGAACGAGTCTGCTAGAGGTTATGGAGTGGATGCCGGTATTTTTGTATCATTATGATAACTCTAGGGGCGGGTACGGCCGCGGGGACACCATAGCACTGTCCGCAAGAACGTCGTACATACCGTATGGACGCTGCGTTGCGATATCGAATGAATTGAGTGAATGGCGAGTGAGATGGAACCAAAAGGATGTGTCACGTTATTTGAATTTTTTTTTAAATCAGTGGTAATGAGGTCGTGGTTGAATGTGGTAAAGATCAAAGAAAGCAGGGTTCTTCTTCTGCTTTGAGGAATAAATGGCAGATTGCGGCCACCACTGATGACGTCACTAGGAGCATCTGCTTGGTGGGGGCCTAGAGGGGGTGCGTTAGATTTGAAATACGGGGCTGGATCGGGAGCGTTGGATTTAAAATACGGAGCCGGCCGGGGCCGGACGGGCGTGCAAACGAGAAAATGATACTGTAAGGTTTATGGACGAATGCTTAATAAATTAAAAATTATGTTATAAAGTATGACTGGGTTGTGCAAAACGTCGCGATGTGTTGTGCTGCTCAAATCAACAGGTTAGTGGGCCGTATAGGAAACGCTATTGTAAGGGGCTAGGCTAAGCTAACTAGCCGTGCTGGGCTGATCGAGCTATAGCAACATTGAGCTAAGCTAATGGGGCAAACGGTATTAAGCTAATGGTGTTAGCAGTGGACAGCAAACTATGCTAACATGCTAAAGCTACCTGTGCTAACAATGTTGCATGCTGGGAGTCTCGGGGAATATCGCGTGATACTATTTTGGCTGACAGCGAGACCTTGTGTGTGTAAACGTGACGTAAGCATGTGGCGACGTCTCGCAGGAAGCCGGCCTGCAAGACGAACTACAATTCGGTGCAGGGGATTCTGGGTGTTGGGGTTAAAATTGAGTGGGCACGTGGGCTGGCGTTGTGGAGGTGTGGCTGCGTAATGACGCACGTGTTGTTAGAAGGTGGGGGGCGCCTCCTGCAGGATGTTTGGGGGTACTGTGGTGCAATAAGGGTGATGGGCGAAAAAGGGCAGCAGGGGGCGATATTGTCTTAGGAATAAATATAGCCTATTGTTCCCACAGGCCCCCTGGTATAAATGTGCGGGGTGCTTTCAAATCTGTTGCCCTGGTGTGCTCCCTCAAGAAACCCCCCCTCCCTCTCCTCTCCTCTCCTCTCCCTCCCTCCTTCCCCCTTCCCCCCCTCTCCTCTCCTCTCCTCTCCTCTCCCCTCCCCTCCTCTCCCCTCCTCTCCTCTCCTCTCCTCTCCTCTCCCTCCCTCCTTCCCTCTCCCCCCCTCTCCTCTCCTCTCCCTCCCTCCTTCCCTCTCCCCCCTCTCTCCTCTCCTCTCCCCTCCCTCCTTTCCTCCCTCCCTCCCTTCCTCCCTCCCTCTCCTTTCCTCCCTCCTTCCTCCCTCCTTCCCCCTTCCCCCCTCTCCTCCCCTCCTCTCCTCTCCTCTCCTCTCCTCTCCTCTCCCCTCCTCTCCCCGCCTCTCCCCTCCCTCCCTCCTACCCTCCCCCCCTCTCCTCTCCTCTCCCTCCCTCCTTCCCTCTCCCCCCCTCTCCTCTCCTCTCCCCTCCCTCCTCTCCTTTCCTCCCTTACAGTCACACTCACGTCTCTTTCTCTTCCTGTGTGGTGCAGTGTGCACAGCAGCAGAGGTGTGGTGATGCTGGTTAGTGTGAACCCCCCTCCCCTCCCTACGTGCCCCTCCTCTCCTCTCCTCTCCTCTCCCTCCCTCCTTCCCTCTCCCCCCTCTCTCCTCTCCTCTCCCCTCCCTCCTTTCCTCCCTCCCTCCCTTCCTCCCTCCCTCTCCCTTGAACCCCCCTCCCCTCCCTCCTAGGAGTACCCCCCCCTCCCTACTCCTTCCTCCCTCCCCCCCTCCTCCCTCCCTCCTTCCCTCTCCCCCCTCTCCCTCCCACTCCTTTCCTCTCCCTCCCTCTCCCTCCCTCTCCTCTCCTCTCCTCTCCTCCCTCCCTCCCTTCCTCCCTCCCTTTCCCTTCCTTCCCCAGGAGTACCCCCCTCCCTACAGTGATGCACCCTCCCCCCCTTTCCCTAGGTGCCTCCCTCCCCTCCCTTCCTAGTGTCTCGTTCCCTCATTCCCGTTTATACTATGGTATATGCCCCCCGCCCCGCTGTAGGATTGAGATATCAGTTCTCTCCATGAAGTGGTGTGAGACCCCGTGCGGAAATAGTGCGCTTTTTTGCCCCCCCCCCCCCACACGCTGTTTCCTGTCCTAGCTCCTTTCCTAGGTACGTCACTCCCTCCCTTGTGGTATACTCCCTCACGGGATGTTCCCTCCTTTCCTGTCTAGCATGACGTACTCTGGTCTTGCCGGGTCTCCTCTCCTCTGGGGAAATTGGGTGTGCTCCCTCCCTCCCGGGCCTTTCCCAGTGTGTGTCCCCATCCCCGGCCCGGGGGCGCTTTCCCACCCCCTCTCTTCCACTCTCCTGTTAGGGATATATTGGAGGGTTGGTTAGGGGGAGAATAGACCGGGGTTATGTGTTGTATGGTGAACAGTTTGTAATGAGGGATGTTGTTGGCTGTTGTCTGTGGGGCGTTGCAGGGAGAGTGGGAAAACGCGCAGCAGGAGGAGAGAAGCAGGGATAACGCGGAGGAGAGCGGGCCGGTAAAAGGATGGTTGGTTTGTCTAGGCGTGCGGAGTGCGTGTTGGTGTTGGGCACTCTGGTGACGGTGTTCTTGTTATTTACGGCAGGAGTTTTGTATTATTTTTCGCCCCAGGGGCCGGAGCTTATAAATATAGATGTGGACAAGCGGGAATTGCGTGAGCCTCACACGAATGTGTTTATAAAAATAGCAAGGGAAGTGGCGACAAGTGCGAATAAGTCTGATTGTTATGTGTGCGGCCTAGCACCGGAGTCTGCTGCAGCCGGTTTACCGCTTATGGCCCACCCAGTCACTGAGTGTCATAACTCTGTGTTGAGGGGATTTAATTTGCCTTTCCTATGTAAGGGAGTAAGTGAGGGGAGGATGGAGGCGTATCATAAGACGGGGCGGTTGCTAGGGGGTGAGACGGGGCAGGCTAGTTTGGATGTTAGGCCTATTCCGGTGGCAGTTAGGCCGGAGGAGTTTACAAGATGTGAGGACGGCGAGAATGGTGTGTATGTGGGCACGCTGGGGAATTGTGTAGGGGGGGTGAGCCTGGGGGCTGCAAAGGTGGCTGCACGGGCTCCCCCAGGTACGTATTGGATTTGTGGTGAGATTGCGTATGCAGCGTTGCCGGCGGGTTGGAAAGGAAGATGTGCGTTGGGGTATCTGGTGCCGGCAATGAGGGTAACGGATGTCTTGCCGACGCACCCTGGGGCGAGGAAGACGCGGGCTGCGACTCATGCGGATCGTTTTTTCAGGGTGGCGCTTCCTGCGTATGGGACGTATGCTAATATGAGGGAGATTGATCGTTTGGCTGCATTATTTGAGGACATGGCGGCCACAACAACAAAGGGGTTTAGCCTAGAAAATGAGGAGATGCGGTCGTTGAGGTTAATGGAGATGCAGACAAGGGCGGCTATGGATTTTTTGTTGGCAGCTTCGGGGGGTACGTGTGCGTTGATTGGTCAGGAATGCTGCACATATGTGCCCGAAAATGATGAGATAGGGATGCCGGACGTGATAGCACATTTGAGGAACATTACGAGGGATATCCATGACTCTCGGGTGAGTTCGTGGGAGGATTGGGGTCAGGAGCAGTTGGGGTATATAGGTTGGGTGATAGTTAAATACGTTCTCTATGCAGTGGTGATATTTGTGATGTTGGTTGTGTGTGTGTCGGTGATTAGAGCATGCTTTGGGTATCTGACTAGGACTCTCTGCGCAGCCGGTCCGGCGGTGGAGAAGTCACTCCGCTCGGCTGCACCTGATATGACTAAGATAATGGCGGTAGAGGAGGATGACGAAGGGGGCCGAGCGGAGGTGGGCGTTCCGTTGGTGCCAAGGTACCATGAGTACGCCCTGTCTGTCATTTTTTGATCTGGACTGCTGGACAGTCTGGGTCGATGGGTGGGGGATGGGGTGTGCAGGGGGGTATGGTGCTGGGGGGACGTGCCTGGGGATATTATAAAAGTAATGTTGTTTTTGTGAATGAGTTTTGTTTCCATAAGTAGGTACACGGAGAAGGAATGGGTTGAGAGTTGTTAGGTCCCTGGGGTCTGGTGCTGAGTCTGTACGGTTATGCATGACCGTTTAGCAGGGCACTGGGCTTCCTGGGGTTAGTGACAAGGTGGGGTGCCTGGGCGTTAACTACCTTGTACCTGTGGTGAGGTTATCCTGTCCTCTGTGGGGAGTCTGTAATGGACGCTTCGGAAAACAGAGGGTGGGGCCTCGCGGCGTGCAGGGAGTGATGTCGGAAGGTGCGTAAAAGCAAATGTTAGTGGACACGTGTCTGAGGAGGACAAATGTCCACTGGGGGGAAGTAGTATTGAGAAATGGAAACAAGATGATTGAATGAAATGTGTAATCAAGATGGTGACACTAATCAAAGAATTTTGTGATTTTTGAGGTGAAACAGAATATTGGAGCGGGACCACAGGGAAAACATCGGAAAGCGGAAAATCAACGAAGGAGGGATCAACATAGAAGCGGAAATAAGGGAGTAGACACCGGAAACGCAAACATCACTGTCAATCACAACATCTCTCAAAAATTTGAAAGAATTGTATGAATTAAGTAAAGGATTATTCATACTGTTGATAAGAAATCTCTCAAAAATTTGATGTGGTATGAATATTAGATAGAAGATATATTCATACTGAAAAAACGGAGTAAAGTGAAATTCCAGTTGAAAAATTTAAAAGAACTGTTGTATTTTGTGCTCTATTTTTTCAGCAGTTCTGCCAGGCAACAAGGGCACCGCAAGTCAGGTAAGACTACAGATCACCAGTGAGAAGGGAAAGAAGAGAATAGACAGGGCTACAAGTACCGTTAGCGGTTGTTCGAGTAGGAGATAGTCACAAAAACATAGACACCTACACTTAGACAGGGAATACAAAGATCACTCTTGCCTGCTGCCATTTAAAAAAAAAAAAAAAAAAAAAGGACACAGAAAGAGGAATTAAAAACCTCTAGTACATGAGAAGAAGAAACGCATATAGAAAAATGACAAAAGAGGCGAATAAAGATGTGAGTACACCAATTGGTTGGATGGAGGATACCCCGATACAAGTGCTTGCTAAAAATAATCCTTACACAGAGGACAATCCTTACTATGTGGAAAGACTTATTGAATTATCAACCAAATGGAATAAAAGATGGCCAAAAATCACAAAACCCTGGCCTATTGAGGGCTCTTTTGATTTAGAAATAATATCAGATCTGCATGCTCTAATTAGGACATATAGAACGGGGGAGGAAAAAGGGGGAAAGATGACAATCAGAGGGAAAAAACGCATGCAAGAAATGGACGCCTTATCAAAATTCGCTCGGGAAGCTGAGAGAAGGAAGAGTATGGTTGAGGACAGTTCGACTGTCAATAAGGAGGCCCTGCCGACAGAGGAGCTAGCTCCCATCCTGATCACTCCCCAGGCCCCTAAAAGGACAATAGTCACCTCCCAAAGAGCAACTGAGGTAAATATAGCACCTCTACCTTATGCCAGCAGGAATAAGGAACCAATCTACCCTATCCTGCCTATGATAGACATGGATAGCCAATACGAGATAACCAACAATAGTGGCCGTAGAACAGAGATGGGACGGGCAGTGACAACAATCACCCTAACGCCTGAAGCAGACGAAACAGAGGGGGAGAGAAGAAGGGAGCGAGACGTTCAGTCCCACAGTATTCCTTATCCCAGGGCGGCGAAGAGATATCAAGACGAAGAGAGACATCGATGCATACATGTACCGCTCACTGCCGCACAGAAAGACATACTCTGGGCGGAAGGAGAGGGACGCCGAAGCGACGACATCAGGGCTTGGGATGACCAAATAGAAAGTCTATACGATAGAGATCTCAGCCCCAGAAGAGACTATCCCCAGGGAAAGTCAAGACAAGCTCCCATCCGGCGTCGGCTCTCCCCCCCCGCAACCCGCAAATACGGGGAAGACACAGGGGACGAGGAACAGACATGGGAGCCCCCGAACAGGTACCAGGAGAAAGACAGAGAACGAGAGGAAGAGGAGAGAAAGAACAGACCCCTCAGAGAAGTGACGCCGAAGAGGTTACCTGCTCCAAAATTCACTACACCATTCTCCGTGCCCGCACCTACCCTCGAAGAAAGAGACCAGCTGCAGAAACTGACGGCTACCATGGAGGAATTAAAGCGACGACATCATGGAATGAGTAAGGAAAACCGAGAGATGGAAGCACAGATACAGTCCTACCACGATGACCAAGACACTGAGTCCGAGGGATACAAAGCAAGCGCCGAACGCTGGAGAAGGGGCACCACAGCACGACAAGAATTGGAAGAACAAATGACAAAAGCAAAGGATGAAATCAAAGCGTTGAAAAGGTCGGAAGAAAAAAGAGTGACCAGATCCAGTACCCGAGAGCCTACGGTCAACATACAACCTTTGATGATAAGACATCAGGGATTGGAGTACCAGCCATGGAATGCTTCAGACATGTCCCAAATATCGGAGAAGTTGCCCTCCCTCCAGAATGGGGCTTTTCCATGGATTGCCAAGCTGGAGGAAATAATGGTAGGCCAACAGCTGGCTATCGGCGATGTCAAGCGACTACTCTCTCACAAAGTAGGAGTCGCTGGCATGGAAGAACTACTAACCAAGGCTGCCATGGTGCGGTATGTAGTGTCTGGAGCCCACGACCAGGACCTCTTCGCCGCTCACCGAGGAGCACTGTGGCGGGTCCTGCGGGAGACCTATCAAACCCTGATGCATCCAGACAAGATCCACATTGGTGCGTTGGGACCTGATACCCCCCCCAGAGAGTATGTGGCAAAGGCCTACGCCACCTGGAGAGACATGACTGGCCAAGACCCCGCACAAAATCCAATGGGAGAGGCGATGCTAAGAGAAAAAATACAGAAGGGCCTCTCCAGCGAGGTGAGACAAAAACTGAACGAAGTGGTATGCCTGGGAAGCCTTCCTTTAGATGCATACATGGAGAACGTGAGCCATCAAGTGGAGCTGCACAGGAAGAAGGAGCAACAGGCCAAAGACAAAGAAACGGCAAGTCAGCGAAAGCTCATGTACCAACAGCCTGTCGAGGCAATCAAGGTGGTAGAGTACCTCCAAGCCATGGTACAATCCACACAGCCCAGAGCCGAAACGGGGAATAGCGGACAACTGAACAACCAGGAAACAGCACAGCCCACAAAACAGGAAGCACCGGCACCCATACAACAACAGAATCAGCGGGGATCGAACTGGCAGCCCCGAGGAGGGAATGGACGTCCAAGAGGAGGATCGTCTGGATGGCCGGCATCGGTTGAGTGCTGGTCTTGTGGATAACTCGGCCATCTTGCCCGATACTGTGACAAAGGGTGGCGAGCCAGCCCCAGGGGTCGAGGAAATAACAGAGGAGGTGGCCGAGGAGGAAACGGCCGACTCCAGGATCAGTGGTACGGACCGAACCAATACCAGACCCAAAACCAATGCCAGACCCAAGACCAGAACCAGCAACAGAACATGGGCCCAGTAAATCCATCCAGGGGGCCGGAACAGATGTTCTGACGAGGCCCAGATAGTTCAATGGGGGGGTGCCAGCTGTCATTGTCACACTTAAGGGAGGAACCAATAGTGCACGTAGCGGTGAATAATAAATCTGTCAGGATGATGGCAGACACCGGGGCGGCGTACACTGTGGTCCAACTTAAAGATGCGACACACCTGCCCATGTCCGGTCGATATGTACGGACCATTGGATTTGAGGGAATAAAAAAGCTGATTCCAGTGACAGAACCTGTCACCCTGAAGTACAGAGGCAAAGAGGCGACTGTTTCCATCTTGGTCTCCGACACCGCACCCATCGGCTTACTGGGCAGGGACGGCCTTGGTATGCTGGGGATGAACATTCTATGCACGCCTGATGGTTGTGTAATCGACGTCCCAGAAGACCAATACTATCAAATGATGCAAAGGACGGACCCCCGACCACCGGAAGTATACTGGTTGGGGAACCTAAGCCAGGAATTGCTCGGACCAGCGTTGGAATGGGAGACATTCATCACCGCCAACATGCCAGCGGCAAAGAACCCAGAGACACCATACCATTGCACCCTACAGTACTATAAAGATGCGGATGAAAGACAAGCCGAGGAGTGGATGAGAAATCAACCAGAGGAGGTGCAGCTCAACGCCACCAGCATAGTGATGGGTCCCCAAGGAGCAGCAATACGGCTTGCACGGAGCAACTATCTGCAAAAGGAACACGAGATCACAGACAGCGTTCCCCACGTGACGCTAAAAGTGACAGACTCGTGCGACCAACAACACATCGGAAGGATGATGAAAGAGGCAGAAGGAATAAAGTTCGAACAGACGACGGAGAACCGACTCATATGGATAAGCCCGGACAAACGGTTCATCAAGATAATGATTCAAGGCACAGGGATGGGACGTCCCCAGACGGTGCAGCTGTCACAGGAGACAGTAGAAGAAACCCCCCAGAAATTGAGCCTCCAGGAGGAGATGATGGGGGCCATACCGGAAGTGCTGTGGTCAAAACATAGCACCGACATTGGACTGATCAAATCTGCTCAACCAGTGAGGGTGGAGCTTAGACCAGGAGCAACCCTGCCCTGGAAAAGTCAGTACCCACTGAAGGAAAAAGCGGTGGCCGGAATTGAGCCACAAATCAAAGGACTTCTAGAAGCCGGAGTACTACGAAAGACAAAGAGCCCCAAGAGCAACACGCCGTTGCTGCCAGTGGAGAAACCTGACACCTCGTACCGTCTGGTACACGACTTGAGGGCCGTCAATGAGGTTTTAATTGACTATCCCGCCGATGTCCCAGATCCCCACACACTACTGACATTCATCCCGCCGCAAGCTGAGTATTTTACGGTTATAGATTTGTGTAGCGCCTATTTTAGCGTACCTTTGAGCAAAGAGTGCCAGCATTTTTTTGGTTTTACCTATAAGAATGAGCATTATGAGTACACTAGGCTCCCACAGGGATTAAAGCATTCCCCACACATCTTTAACAAGATCTTGAGAGAGGATCTGGACGGGTTGGACCTGAGATTAAAATCCAGAGTCATTCAGTATATGGACGATATTATCTTGTGTGCCGACGATCAGACAACATGTCACAAGGAATCTATCGAACTATTGCAACTACTAGCAGAGAAGGGACACAAGGTGTCTTTGAAAAAATTGCAGTACTGTCAACCTAAAGTAGCATATCTAGGTCAAACGATTTCAAAAGGCCATCGAGCTATTACAGAGGAACATTTGGTGGCTATTAAGAAAGCTCCAAAGCCAGTGACTGTAAGACAGATGATGATGTTTTTGGGAATCGTCGGGTATAGTTCCACTTGGGTGGAGAATTATACAGAACTAGTAGGGCCTTTAAGAGCTATGATAAAAGTTTGCGGAAATGATAAGTTGAGTGCTAAAGTAACCTGGACTGAGGAGGGCCTGAGGGCATTTGAGACCATAAAGACCCGTATGTTAGCTGCCCCGGCCTTGACTTTGCCTGATTATACCAAGCAGTTCATACTGTATGTCTCTTCCTCTTCAGATCAGAGGTATGCATGCGCAGTACTGGCACAAAACACCGGAGTGGGGATCCATCCACAACCAATAGGATACTACTCCATCGCCTATTCAGAGGTGGAAATGGGAATGCCTCCGTGCTACCGAGATTGCGCCGGAGTCTTCCTGATGTACGAGAAAGCTGCAAGTATCATGATGGGGTATCCAGTCAATATTATGGTAGGACATGCGATCCAAAATGTGTTGGAATCTGGTAAATCTGCACTAACGATACCCCGTCTGAAAAATTATTACAGGATTTTGGAACAGGAAGATGTTACTTTGACTAGGTGTTCCATAGTGAACCCAGCGCAGACCCTTCCTAAGCCTGAGGATGGAGAACCTCACGACTGTGTGGAGGCCGCTGAGAGGTACTCCAGACTTAGAGCTGACTTGCAGGCTTTCCCGTTTAGCAGTCCTGATTTGGAACTATGGACAGACGGCTCATGTTACAGAGTTGGAGAGGACCTAAAAGCAGGTTACTCTGTAGTAAAATCACAAGGTGATGGGTTTGTCGTAGCAAAGGCCGAAGCCTTGACACAACCCTGTTCAGCTCAGCTGGCGGAACTAGTCGCTCTGACTGAAGCGTGCAAAATGGCAGAAGGCAAGAGCTGTAATATCTACACGGATAGTAGCTACGCACAGAATATCAGTTTTCTCTACGGAGCGGTGTGGAAAGGGCGAGGTTTTAAGAGAGCAGATGGTACCGCCATAAGACACTGTAGTCAGATAACCGATTTGTTGCAAGCAATAATGAAACCCAAACAAATCGCGATTATCAAATGTGCTGCCCATCAGTCTGATGAGTCTAAGGTGACCAGAGGTAACAACATGGCGGATGTTGCTGCCAAGCAAGTGACAGGTGCGGACAGAGCAGGTAAGGTATTGGTTATCACACATGAGGTGGAGTTGGAAGATAAGATTACTTACAAAGATGTTTTGACCTTTCAGGAAGAGGCGAGTCAGGTGGAGAGAAATCTCTGGTCAGCAAGGGGGGCTAGTAGAGATGGGACAGGTTTGTGGCGGAACCATGAAGGACTTGTGGTTGCACCAACTGGCCTGGTCGGACTGCTGATCCAAACTGCGCATGAGTTCTGTCATGCACACCGGAGAGAGGTGAGTAGAAAAATAGAAGAGTATGGGTTTTGGGCGCCAAACCTGCTACGGCAGATTGATTGTGTAATAAGTAGATGTGCAATTTGCTTGAAGAACAATGCACGCAGAGGGATCGTTGTGTCTCCGGGACACATCCCCACCCCAAATGGCCCAATGAGAGAACTTGTGATTGACTATGTAGACATGATAAAACGATTAACCAAAAAAGGTACATTCTTGTCGTGGTGTGTCGATTTTCAAAGTGGGTGGAGGCTTGCGCGACTAAACATAAGGATGCTGCCTCAGTGGCTAAGTTCTTATGCCGTGAGGTAGTAAGCCGTTACGGAATTCCAGATAAAATCTGCAGTGATAATGGAAAAGAATTTGTGGACAAAACTGTACGTTTAGTACTCCAACAGATGGGGATAAAACAGCGTTTCGGGTCCGTTTACCACCCTCAGAGCCAGGGGGCTGTGGAACGCATGAACGGGGTACTTAAGAACAAATTGGTTAAGATCTGTCAACACACCGGTCTAAGCTGGCTGAGCGCGTTACCGTTAGCATTGATGGCTTGTAGATCTAGCGAGATCCGGGGCCTGCGTTTAACTCCGCACGAAATGTTGTTTGGCCGATGTATGGTTGTGCCCGGATTGCGCGCAGCAGGAAAAGGTCCGAGTTTGGATATTCTAGACCACGAGATGCGTGAGTACGTGAAGTACATGTCAAAGCTCCACGGGGCAATCTATGATTATGTCTCTAGTAAACGAGAGACAGAGGAGGAGGAGGATAGGCGGAATGTTCCCCAGATAGTACCAGGGGACTACGTTTATGTTAAAGTGTTCAGACGCAAGTGGTATGGAGCGCGGCGGGAAGGACCGTACGAGGTCGTAAGAGCTACGGAAAGAGCGCTACAGGTAAAAGGATCTTCAATGTGGTTTCACCTTTCGCATTGCGTAAAAGCCCTGCAAGATGGGCAAGAATTGGAATCCGAACCCCTGTTCATTGATCAAGAACAGGAGGAAAGGCACGACGAAGGGGAAAATGAAGACGATTATGGGGAACCAGACAGAGGCGAACATGATGGTCCCTCTAGGGGAAATGAAGGATTTTTGCAGGAGCCAGACAGAGGAGATCATGAATTGGAATTGGAAAATGATGATTTTTCCTCTGTGGATTTTGGCGGAGTACCAACAGCGGAACCAAGGACGCTGGAGGAGAGAGCGATTAGCGCAACTGCAACGAAAGAGACACGGCCAAAAAGGGTTATCAATAGACCTCAGAGGTTTCAGTGAGGATAACTGGTAGAATTGCAGCTAAGAGGAAATAAACCTCAGAAGGTCTTTTGCGAAGGAGAAATTCAGTGTTTATATGTTTATGGTTTAAGTCTCCTTCGTGTTTGATTAGAACTGTTAGTCTTATATTGGTGTGAGGTAAATCTTTTCTTGCAGAGTCCATTACACAAAATAGACATATTTGGTAATTACATGGATAATGTATAGTCTTAAACGAAATAAGCTGAGAATGGTACGATCATCTTTTTGTATAAAGAGACGGACCTAGACTGGATGTCATAATAATAACTGATAAATGTGTATAACTGTGCAAGAAGAAGAGGTAAGAGAAATTTTGGATTTTTTAAATTTTTGGAAATTTTTAGAAATTGTTTATATTTTATGGAAATATTATATCATTTTGATTTTGAAATTTACTGGTTACATAATGAGGGTAGACCCCTCAGAGAAGGGATTGTCGTAAATTAAATTGATCAAAATGACCCGTATAAGCATTACAGGAGGGATCAAAATCATCTAGCGGTTTCTGGAAAAGGCCATAGGAGAATTCAGTCAAAGGCTAACAGTGCAACCTTTCACCCTTCACCTAGCAGCTATAGGAAAAAGCCCAGAGTACCATAAAAATAAGAACAGATCAAATGGCAAACAAATGAAACCTCTTTCCCCACACAACAAAGTGGGATGGAGGGCCCAATACTTAACTTTAAGTCAGGCCTGAAGGCCGGCACCAGAGTTCTGTTTACTTTAGCTAAACAGTCCAAACAGACCTTTCTGGAATACCCACTGTTAGGTTGAGTGGGTACTATATTTCCATCTGTATGAGGGTCGAATTCAGGGACACTTGGGTAAATCATTCGAAAAGGAAACTAGTTCACATCCCCTCTGTAAGGTCACCTTGTAACGAGCCGAAAATAGTCATGTCACTTCCTTATTGGTCAGGGAACCCAGTTCTTTCGTGTTAAGCCAATTAGGAGTCTCCGTTCTGTGACATCACGGGGCAGAGACTCGACCACTGGGCGGGGTTTGGGTGATTCCTATATTTACCACAGATCTGAGACATGGAGAAAAAACGCACGGAGACCAGCAGACCACGTCGACGCACGGAGAGCATCATCTTGAGACGACCCCCAAAACCTACGCTGAAAACCTATCCAATCGAGACGTGCTGCAGATGCTTTTAGACAATAGAAAAGTTGGCGAGAACTTTAAGCTGTGTGGATCTTCCAATAAACGACGGCCAGACTGTCTTTGTACCTTTAGCGCCTGGCTCCGACTCCAAATCATTTATAAGACAATTGAACAGAACGTGTGAGTACAACAGCAGAGATACTATAGAGATCCACTATACGATCCTAAGACTTTAGTAGATAGATTCATTAAAGAGACACGTTACCTTCAACTAGACACTGTCTGGAGGAGGGATATTCCAGACCTGGAAAGTGACTTTGATTGGCAAGAAGCATGGGCAAATGTCCGTCTTACATCAAGGAACCCGGACCATCAACAAATCAATCTTAACTATATTCACAGGACATACTTGACTCCTATAAGACTGAACAGAATGGGCCTGAAACAAGACTCAAAATGCACCCAATGTACAAATGGAGACGAAGGGACATTTATGCACATGTATTGGGACTGCCCACCAGTTAAGGCATTCTGGAAAGATGTGACCCATCAATTATCAAAACTCGTATCTTGGAATATACCAGTACACCCCTCTGTATTACTTTTAAATGATGTTTTTGAGTTTGCAGTAAATCCACAGCTAAAGAGATTGGTCTTATCGGGTATCACAGTAGCTAAAAAACTGATCGCATCACGCTGGTTTCAACCGGAAAAAATGTGCCGGAAAGTTTGGTCTCTTACATATCTCGATGTGATATATCAAGAAATATCTACAGCAAGAATTCTGGGTCTCAACGAATCCAAAATGTCAATGTGGGTAGAAGTGGTGGAGAGAATAAAAGCTAGCTTATAATGGTAGTGTCTGTTAGGAGTGAGGGATAATGGAGGTACTATCCAAGGAGGGGTCCGGGAGGGGGGGGTTCGAGCTGGAGCATATGTGTGTAGGGTTTTAGAAAATAGGTATTAGGGGTATGTTCTATATAAACATTTATATAATTGTAATTTCGCTGGATATACACTGTATACGGTTAAAATGTTATTATAGACTTTTTTTTTTATCTTGTTTCTGTACTTGCATGTAATTTTAACCACCTTGACTGTTAGTTTCATTATGCATTATGTGTTGAGTACTGACTTTTAATAATTTTTGTTTTGCAATAATAAAAAAAAAAAAAAAAAAAAAAAAAACGCACCTCCCAGCTGCTTCTATAGAAAGTAGGTACTTTTTTTAGATAAATGTGCAATTAATCAATCAATCAATCAATTTGCGCAATTTTTATTTTGTTCCACAATGACTCATGACCCACTAATTACATAATCCAACATTGTGTAAGAAACTAACACATTCGCCGTGACAGAATCGTTTTTGATTCAGTCTTTATGACCCTATCAACATATCCATTCGTAATGTTTACTGTCCGCCATCTTGCTTGCATTTCTAAAAACTGGCACGGCGGAGTGATATTAATTCGGTTGTGGGCGGGTCCTGGGACCAAGAGCGTGGGGTTATGACAAATACCCACATGTAACTTACTGTTTCAGCCAATCAGAATCGAGAAATGTGCATGCCATTGTATATTACTTTTTGAGTAATGCACCCAACACTGTATTGAATAGCCTAAACCAAAATCTTCTTCTCTTGGTGAAAATACTTGTTTCTGGTTGCAGTTGGAAGCAGTTTTCATCAACACAGATAAAATAAACATCCACTTGAAGTGATGCAAATGGTCATTACTTCCTGAAGCCACATTATTTTAGTCTCCAATGCAACTAACTGAGCATTTGGTGTCAACGTGCACACACAAAAACACATCTACTGTACAGTACTGTATCTGTGAAACTGGTTTGACCATGCAGACTTAAATTTTTGCTGCTCAAGAATGTTGGGGAGTGGCAAAGCGACTTCTGACGGCGGGACACATGCATGGAGCCGTGACAACTTAGCTGAGCTCCATCGACTCATCTACATTGATTTGGTGGTCACTTCCGTGCTACAGTATATCCAACACCAATTGCAAGCAGGCATGCGTTGCTCATGGGACGACTGCATGATTTTTTCCCGTAACCGCAGTTTGCGAAGACGCTCTCTGATTGGCTAGCCCGCGTACAGCGAAGACCCTCTCTGATTGGTTTAGCTCCGAAGGGTCTCTTCCGCCTTGTACATATATATATCTCTGCTTCAAAGTGGTTATGCTTTGGCCCTCTTTCGAAGTGGGTTATGCTTAGAGTTGGGTTTAGGGTTAGCTAAACCAATCAGAGAGGGTCTTCGCTGTACGCGGGCTAGCCAATCAGAGAGCGTCTTTGCAAATGGCGGCTACGAAAAAAAAATCACTCGGGACGACTGGTTGCACTATGTTTTAATGACGCCACGTGCACGCGCGCTCCCGGGCGCGTGCGCGCACTCCCGCACATGCGCATAAATGTTCCCTTGCATGCGCAGACTAAAGACAGTGCCTAATGGCCTCTACAAATGGAATGTAACTCATTTCATTCACAAGTATTTGAACACACCTGACGACCGGTCGTATTGTTATGCAAAGTAGTACTTAGTGAGTTGGCGCATCAGTCGAGTGCAGCGCATTCCTGTGTGCACACGCGTGCACATCCGTGCATGTGCGTGCGCGTGCTTCTGCTCACAGACTGGTTGAACCCCGTCCCATGAGCAACGCATGCCTGATTGCAAGAAGGAAGGGGATGACATGTCACTTAAGTAAAGCCTGACAACAGGACAGGGACGGCAGTATAGTGTAGTCTATAAAGGTACACTGAGTACATAGTGTACTGCCTGCAACATTTAGAAAATTATAGTGTACCCTCGCATTTATTTTTAACAATACTTGCACTCTTAAATCACCATTTATCTTTATTGTACTATATTCTATTGTGCTATATTTAATTTAGTTTATATCCCATTTAATATTATTCAACCTCTTTATTTACAGTTGTACAGCCCTGGCCATTTTATTTTATTTCATAATTATATAATAATAATAATAATAATAATAATAATAATAATAATAATAATAATAATAATAATAATAATAATAATAATAATAATAATAATAATAATAATAATAATAATAATAATAATAATAATAATAATAATAATAATAATAATAATAATAATAATAATACTATATAATCTATTTTATATAGCGCTTTTCCAGGTGCTCAAAGACTATTTACATGGGTAGGAGAGACAAAATGATGGCACATTTTTTTAATAAAAATAAAAAACAGAACAAAAATAATACATGACAAAATAAAATAAAACCGACAGAATTAGAGGTCAAAAGCAAGATTGAAAAGGTGGGTATTGAGGGCTGATCTAAAAGATGTCAGGGTCATCACGGATATGGCTGGGGAGGGCATTCCAGAGGGAGGGGGCAGCAGCAGCAAAGGCCCTGTCGCCCCAGGTCCGGAGCTTGGTCGTGGGAGGTGTTAGGAGGTTGGCATCTGCAGACCTAAGGCGACGGGTGGGCGTGTGACGGTGGAGGAGGTCGGACAGGTAGGGAGGGGCAAGGTTGTTGAGGGCTTTAAATGTGATGAGAAGTATTTTAAATTGTATCTGATTGGGAGCCAGTGGAGGTCGTGGAGGACAGGGGTGATGTGATCAGAGCGACGGGGCGGACCTAGCACATTTGTCACCCTAGGCGAGCTTCACCACTGCGCCCCCCCCCCCCCCCCCCAAATCAAAACATCTTCACCCTTTTCACTGCCGCGCTACCAAACGGTTAACCCTTTTCACTGTGACAATACACAGAAGGTTAACCCTTTCACGACCGTCGGTTGTGTGATAGTCTAGGAGGACGAGGATGGAGAGGGAACCAGAGTCGGCAGAGAGGAGTATGTCGTTGGTGACCTTGAAGAGCAGTTTCGGTGCTGTGTCTGGTGCGGAATCCGGATTGAAAGGTATCATAAAGGTTATTGTTGTCGAGGTAGGATTTTAATTGGGAGGCAATGGCTCGCTCAATTATTTTTGAGAGGAAGGGGAGGTTGGAAATGGGGATTGAACATTTTCATTCAATCAATCAATCTGCACGGTGATTGATTGAATGAAAATTTTATTAACAGATTGCAGAATGGGTACAATACAGTACGGCTCAATACACACAATTGTTAAGGGGATGCAGACCAGAGAAAGACTTTCGTCTTGTTTACATCAGGGTCCCCCATTTTCAATTCATAATGAATTTTAAGTAAGGGTGCAACTTGCTCCGTGCAATCCATCCTTTGTGGATCTAGCCCCTTGGTTTTGATTGGGGCGAGCTGATTGAGACAGGAGGAGAGAGTGTTGTTGTAGATGTTGACCAGGTCTGTAGGGGAGCCATGCTGTAAGAGGGAGGCATCAGGGATGGTGTCAGTCAGTAGGGAGGAGAGAGAGGAGGGGTGGATGGATTTGAGATTACGGAATGTTATGGAACGCATCTGCTTGATTGGGGCATTATATTATATTGTGCTCAACTTAGTTCATATTTCATTTAATCTTAATCCACCTCTTTCTTGTATTAACTGTCTGTTAATGTATGTCCTTCCTGATTCTGATTCTGATAATAATCCAAGCTTTGAAAATTAAATAGAAAATCAGTCCAAAGCATTTAAATCTCCCGAGCTGTAAAAGCTGTAAAAGTAATTGGCTTTCATATACCCATTACTGAATGCTCTATGTTATGTGTGGATTAATGTATTATTATATATCTGTTGTGAAGGGCCAGATTAAACCGAATATATATATTTATTTATATATATATATTTAATTGTATTTGTATATTCTCTAATATTCCCTGATATCCCTTGTATATTCCTTGTACAATATGCATTGAATATCCATTCTAGCCTACTGAACATCCCATAATAGTCTCCATTCTACTATTGGTCGAGACCTTGGTGCCAGGCTGCCATACCCCCCAGACCCAGTTCAAACGTACCGCTCAACATGTACGAACAAGTCCTAGTTCCGCGTAGGAATCTGGCTACCGCACCACTAACGGTACTATTTGTTCATAGTGCGTATATATACTGCGCTACTAAAGTAGGACTTCCTTTTCAGTCCAGTTTCTTACCCTCCAATAGAGTGACAGACGTAAAGCCTCCCCGCGACGCCACGTGTGGGAGTAAGGCCAAGTTCGGCCTACCATCGGTATTGAGACATCGTGTATATTAATATTTGAATAGTCATATTTGGCACTATATCGTCGAGTTGGACGTAGTCTATTAAGCTAATAATAGTCTGTTAATATATAGTGCTTCGTACGGTGAGAATACTACCGTAGCCAGCACCCCATCGTTTCGGGCAGAGAACTGGCTGCTTATCCAGGATGGTCGACCCCATGTGAGATTGCATCTGAGGAGCCCCAGAGCCGACGAGCGAGTGGACCTGTATACCGGATTATTCTACCGACGACAGCCCGCCTTCCCAGGCACGGATTATGCTTTGTGTACAGTGATTATTCCATGGATAAAGACCCCCGACACTGCCGTGTGTTGGAACCCCCCCCCCTGGAGAGGACGCAAGGTGAGGAGGCGCTCTGCAAGACGAGGTCGCTTCACGTCTCTCCTCCGTGGACCGGAGAGAGCCGGCCCACAGAGAGTCCAGCTGCTTTCATCTGTGGTCCAAGGATCGCTGGCGCATTGAACTGCACTACTGTGGGTTCACCCAGGATACCCTTAGCCGGACGAGGCAGCCAGACTCTACCCCCCCCCCCCTCCTACTCCTGTTGTCTTACAAGCGACCGGATTAACCCCCCTAGTGTATCCAGTCTTATAATCATTAAAGTATCATTGCTGTTATTCCTTAACTATTCCAGGTCGTATATTTACCACCTGCGCCATCAGAGATTGGACATTCTCTATTGATATACCGACGAATACTCTTTGCCATAAAAGTGCATACTATTTCAATTCATAAATGTAATTAAGTGATTAAGTGCTTGCTCTACACACCATTGCTGTGTAGGAATAAATACATACTTCGACTTCGTACATTTGTGTTGGATCCGTTTCATCTACGTGAGAGTGTTTATCATAATATATTTATGCCGAGTACTGGGTGGCCGAATATAAAGTACAAAGGTAGTGGTAGTAAGTATCATATCTAGTAATACAGTCAGGGAATTGTACCCCTCAGTTACAATTGGTCCTTCGAGCCGGATGGTAATTAGTGTAATATTAATATAGTGTTATTAATATTGAAATGGCCTATGATGAACACTCCACGAAACGATCCTCCTAACCAACGCCCGCAGCGCGAACGACGGCTCCCTCAGTACTTAGAGGCTTACGCTGTCAGTCAACAACCTAGTCTTCTACTAACAGTAAACGCGGTAAAACTAGAAAGTAAAAGTATGTCTAACCCCAACGCCCAGACTACCCCGACCATAGAGGCCCCTACGGGTTCTAATGTAACTGACCAAGTTCACGGTGGGGACCAGTGGGAACCAGACATGACTTCACACCCCGCCAGTACTGAAGAAGTAGTCCCCGATGAGTCCCGGGAGGAATACAACGCTACCGAGAGAGAACTCGGCACGGAAGAAGACGGGGAGAGCACCGTGGAGATAGAGCTCCAAGGCTCCGCAAGGAGTACCCCGAGGGAAGGCTCCCCTATACAACCGCCTTCTCCCAGCGAGGCAGAGAGGACCCTACAGCAGGCCTTCCTCATCAGCCTGAACGCCGCTGCTGAACGCGACCGACTGCAGATCCAGCAGCGGAGCGAAGAAGAGCATATACGTCTAGAAATAAGACGCATTCAGAGGGAAGAGAATGTGGCCCGAGACCGAGCAGACAGCCAGCGAGCAGCTGCTGGTGCTCTACGGGACGCAGAGCGCGACAGACAGCAAGCGCAACTAATAGAACAGCTGATCAGACGGACAACACCCTCTCCCTCCGCCAGAGGCTCCAGGAACTCGTCTAGACACACCTCCAGGGCGGCATCCCCTAGCCGAGTAAACAACCCTGAACTTGACCAACAGACGAGGTCTATACCCCCCACAGACCACCTCCCCCCACCGGTCCAAGCGAGACCTAGCAACCGGGACTTCCTGGCGAGAGAAGTCAGCAGCCTACGGCTAGATACATTCGGACGGAGCACCCCTGGCTCCAGAGAAGGAACCAGACGACTAAATGATGGAAGAAGATCGGTGACTGTGATGCACCAATCGGAGTCAGTACCGAGCAGCAGGAGCCACAGTACCCCCTCCAGAACGGAGAAGTGGAAGATAGTGTGCCCCTACTGTGAGAAAGAACACTGGCTAGCGCAATGTGACTCCTTCCCCAAGCTGAACGCGGAGGAAGCAAGTCAACGGATAAAGTCCAACAAGCGCTGTTTTCGCTGTGCGCGCTCACACATGGCAGCCGAATGCCGCTTAAAGAAAAGGTGCACCAAGTGCGATGGAGCCCATCTGGACATACTTCACGACAGTAACAGACGGCGCCCTTCACCCGCACCATCCAGCAGCAAAGCGAGCGTCATGTACATCGATCCCGCCAGCAGCAGTGGAGCCCGAGTACTCCTAAAAGTAGTGCGTGTGACACTAAGCTACCAGAATAAAGTCCTGGACACTTACGCCGTCCTCGATGACGGGTCAGAGAAGACCCTTCTGCTCGCCTCCGCTGCGGCCCAGCTAGGGCTGCGGGGAAGCGAAACCCAAATGACAATTCGGACAATAAGACGAGATTTGAAGACGATAAAGGGCGAGAATGTCTCATTCTCTATCGCAGCAAGCGGCCAGCCTGAGCGACGGTACCAGATTACAGACGCTTTCACCAGCCAAGAAATAGGACTGTCGCGGTACACATACCCCGTCGCCAAGCTGATGGAGAAATATGCACATCTGCGCAAGTTACCGATCCCGCTCATAGACAATGCTATGCCGACCCTGTTGATAGGCTCCGACCATGCAGACCTCATTGTCCCGATAGACCGGGTTCATACCGGACCCCGAGGCTGTCCTGCAGCAGTCGAGACCCGTTTGGGATGGACTCTCCAAGGCCCGCTCGCCAAATCTCTCAACCGAAGTACAGCCACTAGATGTCTCCACTCCCGAGTCACAGAGGGAGAAACCGCACTCCTGCAACACGTAGAGCGGCTATGGACCTTGGAACAAATGCCCTTTAAGAACGGAAAGAAGGACATTCGCTCTAAAGATGACATTTACGCCATTCACCTCCTCGAGACAGGGACCAAGAGAGTCCCGGTCAACGGCGTGTTGAGATACGCCACGCCACTCCTGCGGCGAGAAGGAATGCCTACTTTCCACGCCAAGACAGACGCCACAGAACGGTACCTGCTGAACACGGAGCGGCGCTTAGCCAAGAACCCCGCCCAAGAGAGTGTATACCGCGCTGAGATTGAGAAGCTCATCACAGCGGGACACGTCACAAAGATGGACATTAAAGAGGCTGACCAGACCACTGAATCGTGGTACGTGCCTCACCACAAGGTCCATCACAACGGTAAAGACCGCATAGTATTTAACTGCAGCTACCAGATCGGATCCCAAAATCTGAATAAAGAGTTACTGCCCGGTCCCACACTCGGCCCCTCCCTACTCGGCGTTCTACTCCGCTTCCGCCAGGAAAAGGTGGCCATCAGCGGGGACATTAAAGGAATGTTCCTGCAGGTGAGATTAGTAGAGGAGGACAAGCCCCTGTTACGGTTCCTATGGAGAGAGAAGCCAGGAGATGAGCACCCAGCCATCTACCAATGGGAAGTCCTCCCCTTCGGAACGACGTGCAGCCCCTGCTGTGCTACATTTGCACTACAGAAACATGTAGCAGAGGACCCAGCAGCGGACGAAGAGGTCCGACACAGCGTAAAGAACAGCTTCTACGTAGACAACTGTCTACAAAGCCTTTCAACCCAGGAAGAAGCCGAGGCTCTCCTGATTAAACTCCGCGCCTCATTGATCAAAGGCGGCTTTGATCTCAGGCAGTGGGCCAGCAGCGATCCGCAAGTACTGCGCAGCCTCTCCTCCGAGGACAAGGCAGCCAGCAGCGAGACCTGGATGGCTACAATCCCGGGAGAAGCCCAGGAGATGACCCTGGGATTGGTGTGGCGATTCAAAACAGATTCGCTTCACTACAGACACAAGCCCCTGACTACAGAGCAGGGAAGGCCGGCGGCGGCGCCGACCACCAGACGGAGTGTGTACACAACACTCGCCCGACAATATGACCCGCTAGGATGTATTCTACCGTACACCACCAGGGCAAAAATGATTGTACGAGCATTGTGGGACAAGGACCAGGGCTGGGACGACCCTATTCCCGCACACCTTGCATCCACCTGGAGAGAGTGGGAGATGGAGCTCCACTCACTCCCAGGCGTTAATATGCGCCGAAGCTACTTCCCACCCACGGTGAGGCCAGAGACATGTAAAATGGACTTACACGTCTTCAGTGACGCCTCAGAGGTCGCATACGGATCAGTAGCCTACTTGCGGGCCCAAGAAGAGGGGGGAGAGATCTACACAGCATTTGTTCTCGCCCGCTCGAGAATAGCCCCACGCAAGCAACAATCTATCCCACGCCTAGAGCTCTGCGCAGCCCTAGCCGGAGCGCACCTAGCCACGCTCATCCAACGTGAGCTCACCATACCGGTGTCTAGAACAATCCTGTGGTCAGATTCCACGACAGTACTCGCCTGGATCAAATCGGACTCATGCAAGTACAAAGTCTTCGTGGGAGTCAGAGTCACCGAGATTCAAGACTTAACCGAAGAGTTAACCGGAGAAACAGAGTGGCGCTACGTTGATACAAAACAGAACCCAGCTGACGTCATCACCCGGGGAATGCCCCTGGATGACCTCACCCGTCGCAATGTCTACAGTGACGGCCCAGCATTCCTAAAGCTCCCGGAAGGAGAGTGGCCCACGCCTATCCCGAGGGAAGCCAGTCAGGAGGAGGCTGAGAATAAGAAGCCTGTGTTCTGTGGATTGAGCACTGTTATCTCCGCAGACCCCAACATAGATGATTGCACTACCATAGAGAGTGCACAACAAAGGACATTCCACTCAACGGGTATGGACTGCTTTGGCCCGCTGCACATAAAGAAAGGAAGAGGAACCGAGAACCGGTGGGGTATTGTATTCAAATGCATGACCACCAGAGCGATACACATCGAGCTTCTCCCGACCATGAGCACAGACTCATTCCTTATGGCCTTCCGTAGATTCACATCACGGAAAGGAAGACCGTCTACACTATTGTCCGATCATGGGACAAACTTCAAAGGCGGCGAAAGAGAGCTGAGAGAGAGCTTCCAAGCTATGGGCCCAGAACTTAAGACCCACCTCGCTCCAGCACAGATTGACTTCCAATTCAACCCCCCAAACGCACCCCACTTCGGTGGTACTTGGGAACGGGAAGTGCGTTCCATAAAGACAGCCCTGTACGCAGTACTTGGGGCCCAGACTGTGGCGGAAGAAGTCCTAATGACAGTCCTCACGGAGATTGAGGGAGTATTGAACTCTAAGCCCCTCGGCTACGTCTCCAGCAATGTGGCGGATATCGACCCAGTTACCCCCAACACACTCCTGATGGGGCGGCTAGATCCCGCGTTACCCCAGACAATGTACCGGCCTGAAGAAGCGAACGGCCGACGAATGTGGAGGTACAGCCAAGTATTAGCCGACAAGTCTTGGAGCAGTTTCCTACTGCACTACCTACCGTCTCTACAGACCCGCCAGAAGTGGGTAAAGGAGAGAGACAATTTGACAGAAGGAACAGTCGTCATGATTATTGATCAATCACTGCCCAGAGCTATGTGGCCGGCCGGCCGCGTAAGCAAAGTGATCACCGGTGCCGACGGCAAGGTCCGAGCAGCTGAAGTGCTTGTCCAGGGTCGCACTTACACCCGTCCCGTGGCGAGGCTCATAGAACTGCCCCGACTCCCAGACACAATCGATGATGACCATGACCCTATAACCCTATGACTTTGTGAAGTTGACTGACCCCTACAGCAAACCCTTATGTGTAAATAGACAACGCGATTAATCTGTCTCTGCTTAACTGATTAGGTCTGGGACCAATCAGGGGGTGGCTGTTGTGAAGGGCCAGATTAAACCGAATATATATATTTATTTGTATATATATATTTAATTGTATTTGTATATTCTCTAATATTCCCTGATATCCCTTGTATATTCCTTGTACAATATGCATTGAATATCCATTCTAGCCTACTGAACATCCCATAATAGTCTCCATTCTACTATTGGTCGAGACCTTGGTGCCAGGCTGCCATACCCCCCAGACCCAGTTCAAACGTACCGCTCAACATGTACGAACAAGTCCTAGTTCCGCGTAGGAATCTGGCTACCGCACCACTAACGGTACTATTTGTTCATAGTGCGTATATATACTGCGCTACTAAAGTAGGACTTCCTTTTCAGTCCAGTTTCTTACCCTCCAATAGAGTGACAGACGTAAAGCCTCCCCGCGACGCCACGTGTGGGAGTAAGGCCAAGTTCGGCCTACCATCGGTATTGAGACATCGTGTATATTAATATTTGAATAGTCATATTTGGCACTATATCGTCGAGTTGGACGTAGTCTATTAAGCTAATAATAGTCTGTTAATATATAGTGCTTCGTACGGTGAGAATACTACCGTAGCCAGCACCCCATCGTTTCGGGCAGAGAACTGGCTGCTTATCCAGGATGGTCGACCCCATGTGAGATTGCATCTGAGGAGCCCCAGAGCCGACGAGCGAGTGGACCTGTATACCGGATTATTCTACCGACGACAGCCCGCCTTCCCAGGCACGGATTATGCTTTGTGTACAGTGATTATTCCATGGATAAAGACCCCCGACACTGCCGTGTGTTGGAACCCCCCCCCCTGGAGAGGACGCAAGGTGAGGAGGCGCTCTGCAAGACGAGGTCGCTTCACGTCTCTCCTCCGTGGACCGGAGAGAGCCGGCCCACAGAGAGTCCAGCTGCTTTCATCTGTGGTCCAAGGATCGCTGGCGCATTGAACTGCACTACTGTGGGTTCACCCAGGATACCCTTAGCCGGACGAGGCAGCCAGACTCTACCCCCCCCCCCTCCTACTCCTGTTGTCTTACAAGCGACCGGATTAACCCCCCTAGTGTATCCAGTCTTATAATCATTAAAGTATCATTGCTGTTATTCCTTAACTATTCCAGGTCGTATATTTACCACCTGCGCCATCAGAGATTGGACATTCTCTATTGATATACCGACGAATACTCTTTGCCATAAAAGTGCATACTATTTCAATTCATAAATGTAATTAAGTGATTAAGTGCTTGCTCTACACACCATTGCTGTGTAGGAATAAATACATACTTCGACTTCGTACATTTGTGTTGGATCCGTTTCATCTACGTGAGAGTGTTTATCATAATATATTTATGCCGAGTACTGGGTGGCCGAATATAAAGTACAAAGGTAGTGGTAGTAAGTATCATATCTAGTAATACAGTCAGGGAATTGTACCCCTCAGTTACAATATCTATTATTATTATTATTATTATTATTATTATTATTATTATTATTATTAGACACAAGGGATAAGCCTCTCCCCAATAATCACAGTGTACCCCCATCAAAAAGCTAGACTACACCACTAAGGGAGAGGACCACGATGCTGCACCATGCATGCCAGACTGTACAGGTATAAAACCAACACTAGAATAGGCCAGAAGTAATGGCATCTGAAATCCAGTGTGCTAGCCTGTTTTGAGAGAACCATGCCTCAGCTGGCGCCCCATAACAGATCAACAGCTGATCAATCTTGTGAATACTTGTGTGCATTTCATGTCACACAGAACTGCTCAGGCTGGACGAAGAAAATGCATTGTTCCTTCCTCCTCGTTCTGATATGGAGGGGGTAGGAAGGCATGCAGGGTGATTAGATTAGATGGAATGTATTTGTCATTGCACAAATACAAGTACAGAGTACAACGTGTGAATATGTAGAGTATATATTATATTATCATATGGATTCTATATGCAAAGCTAATGTATGTACAGTATTATTATATACAGTGGTACAAGTATGGATACACTATGGTAATAAACCATAGTAGCCAGTGGTTTAACAAATAAGAGTAGGTATGGATATATAGATATAGATACCGATACCGATATTTTCCGATATCACATTTTACTGCCGATATCGGCCGATAATATCGGTCGGCCGATAATATCGGACATCCCTACCTGAATCGTATCCCTCTACATAACACTGACCGCGCTGAAGAAAGCGCACACCGAGACTGTGACCGAATACGTCATCAGGGCTGAGCAGATCATTACAGCGCTTAAGAGTGCAGGAGAAGCACAGAGTGATGGACTAATGATGGCGATGGTTATGAGAAGACTACCGGAGCTGTACAAACCGTTCACACTACTGGTGACACACGGTTCAGCGGACTGTAGAGAGCATCTTGACCGGAAACATCACTGCCTGGTATGGAAACAGCACGGCACAGGACAAGAAGGCCCTACAGAGAGTGGTGCGCTCAGCCGAGCGTACCACGGGTATTGCACTACCTCCCCTGCAGGTTCTATACAAAAAGAGGTGCAAATCCAGAGCATGCAGAATAATGAAAGACCCCCACCACCCCAATAACAGCCTGTTCCAGCTGCTGAGGTCAGGCTGCGAACCCCAGCTACTAGGACAGAGAGGCTTAGGCTCAGCTTCTTCCCCCAGGCCATCAGAGCCTTGAACAATGAACATTGAGTGCCACAGAACACTGAACTATCCACACACAAGCACACATGAGCACACACACGACATGCACGCTGTGCACGCTCACACACTAGCAGCCACTTTAACACTTTAACATGAGCGGGCACACACTCATGCCGCACACACCCACACTTATTGCCAAAAGGAAAGGCCACTTTAAATGAGTATAGCAACAGTAACAGTGTATTGCACTACCAAAGCTACCTAGCATGTCCTATATGCTCTGTAAATTACTATGTACAGATACCGAGATGTCACACCATGTTACCTGTTACCTGTTGTTGCACAATGTTGTTTTTATTGGATTCTATTATATGTTGTACCACTGTATTGCACATCGTTGCGGGCAAGACCACCCGCATTTCATTGTATACTTGTATGCCGTGACAAATAAAACTCTTGACTTGACTTGACTTGACATGTCGCTGGGGGAGTTCAAGGCCAAGCTGCGGAACTTTGAGGCCTCAGAAGACACACACCCAGTCGCCGCGGAGGCGGGAGAGAGGGTGCTGAAGGCCCGGGCGGCACCGAGAGAGAAGACCAGACCCCCGACGGAGCTGGCGTGTTGGCGATGCGGAGAAAAAGGGCACCGGAAAGATAACTGCACAAAGACTGTTTCCTGTAGCTTCTGTAAGAGCACAGGGCACACAGACAAAGTGTATAGAAAGAAACGTGACCAGATCGCTCGGTACGCGCATGGACAAGATGGCGGCTGTGGACAAGATGGCGACAACAGTGGACGTGAGACGAGTCGAGACGACGCCCGGAGAGCAGCGGGACGAGAGGACTTCATCTTCGGGGCGCAGACAACGTACGTCACCCAGTCAACGCAGCAGCAGCAGGTCCAAAGGAAGGGACTGATCGTGGACACAGGTGCGTCGTCCCACATCATCAACGACAGAAATCTATTCAAGAACTTTGACAACACCTTCGAGCCGGAGAGACACAGCATGGAGCTGGCAGACGGGAAGCGCACTTTCGGGTTGGCGCAGGGGAGAGGAGACGCACAGGTATGCCTCATAGACAGTGAGGGGCGCCGGTGTACAGTGACGTTAAAGAACGCTCTCTACATACCCTCATTCCCACAAGAACTATTCTCCTACAAAATTTTAAATGGGCTTGCACCGCTCTATCTATCCGATCTCATCTCCCGATACTCGCCCGCTCGTGCTCTGCGCTCACAAAATGCGGGGCTTCTATCGACCCCTAGGGTTAAAAAGAAATCCGCCGGCCACAGAGCCTTTGTCTACCGCGCTCCCTACCTGTGGAACAAATTACCTGCCGTCATCAGGGGCGCCTGCTCTGTCGAAGCTTTTAAATCCCTGCTTAAGACTCATCTCTTCTCTCTCTCCTTCAACCTACCTTGATCTCACCTGGTCGGGGACTGACCTTTAGATTAATCTGTGTAGTTTAGTTATGGTACAGGGTACTACATGGTACCACTGGGTAGTTTACTATAGGGTAGTTTAGTCAGGGTACAGGGTACTACATGGTACCACAGAGTACTACATGGTACTGCATGGCACTACAGGGTACTACATGGCTCTACATGGCTCTACATGGCACTACATGGCACTACATGGCACTACAGGGTACTACAGGGTACTACATGGCACTACAGGGTACTACATGGCACTACAGGGTACTACAGGGTACTACGGGGTACTACATGGCACTACGGGGTACTATAGGGTACTATAGGTTACTACATGGCACTACAGGGTACTACATGGCACTACAGGGTACTACATGTCTGCTCCTTTGCAGCACCACAAACATGGGAACTCTCTAACTCTTCCCCCCCCCCCCCCCCCCTCCCCCTTCTCTCTGAGTGCCCGTCTCCTGGCGCTGACTAAGGTGATGGATGCCTCGGGGTCTTGGCCAAGATTGCAGTGACTGCTCTACATGCACCTCCGAGGCCTTGGATCAGTTATTCACCGCCGTCTGTCCGTGGTCCTGTCAACTGATTAACAGTATTAACAGACTGTTAACAGATTAACAGTCAACGCGGTTTCATTGCTGGGTTAAGTACTTCTATTCTATTCACATAATACGCTTACTTCATATATCTACTCCATTCACATATATGCCTACCACTTGTATCTATTGCTATGTCCGCCTACTACAATCTCATGAGCTCTCTAACGCCTGTCCCGTCTCCCTGTCTCCCTATGACTTGCTGTCCTGGAGTGTTGACCGGAGTGTTGGACGTCCCGTGACGAAGGCCGGGAGATTGCGACCCCCTCTGCGTGCCCCCCTGTCTCCGGAGGTCTCGTAGTGGTGACCGGAGTGCCGGATGTCCCGCGATGATGTCGGGGAGTTCGCGACCCTCTCTGCGTCACCCCCTATCTCCCTGTCTCCGGCTGTCCCTGAGCAACGACCGGAGTGTTGAATGTCCCGTGACTAAGACGGGGAGGACGTGACCCTCTTTGCGCCGCCCCTGTGCCTCAAATAGATCCGCTATCAACTCTATCTTTAATCTTTCAAAATGTTCAGTTGCTATCGCTATTAGCTCTATCTTTAATCTTTCAAAATGTACAGTTGCTATTGCATGCACTCATCTGTGTTTCACTACACACATGAGTGCATGCTTACCAACTGTCCGTCTGCAACACTACTATCACCAACATCTAAGAAGGGAGATCCCCCCTTGAATGGCCCTTCTAAGGTTTCTCTCCTCCACACTGCCTGTGGAGCTTTTTTCCCTATTGTTAGGTTTTAGTGAGTTTTTCCTTACCTTCGCGTGGGGTATGTCTGGGAGTGCTTGCATTCTTTCATTTATTTGCATTCATCTAAAAATGTTTGGACCTTATGGTGTTCTTGTTCTGTTCTTGACTTATTGTTATGTTTTCTTCTTGACTTGTTTAAAGAAGACCTGTACGGCCCATGGGGACATTAACGTGTGTTGTCGGGCCCTATAAATAAATTTGATTTGATTTGATTTGATCTGTAAAATCTGCTACTGCGAACGGTGCCAAAGTGTTCTTCAATGAAGGTAAAGATGTTCTTGTAGAGCCTGACGGTACGCGATTTAACATAGAGGTGTACAAGAGAATGTATTATCTACAAACAGAGTGTAATGATAACGATAAGTGTAATAAGACTGTCAGTCACGATATTCAGACATGGCATGAGATCATGGGTCATTGTAATTATGAGGATTTACTGAAACTGCAAGCAGTGACAGAAGGCATGCACATTAACGGTGAAAAGCATAGACCGAACAAAGAATGTGAAGTGTGCATAAAGGGGAAGTTCACTCAATCGAGAAACAGAAGTCCCACAGAAAAAGTAAAGGTACCACTTGAGCTAGTTAACACAGATCTAGCCGGTCCAGTAAGCAACGAGTCCATAGGTGGCTTTAGATATGTACAGTCTTTTACAGATGTGTGTACAGGGGCAGTGTTTGTTTACTTTCTCAAAGCAAAGAGTGACACACTCCAGGCCACGGAGAAATTCCTTGCAGATGTAGCTCCTTATGGCAACATAAGATGCTTGAGGTCCGACAACGGAACCGAGTTCACAAATAGAGAGTTCCAATCACTGTTGAGAAGGAACAAGATAAGACACGAGACATCATGTCCTTACTCCCCGCACCAGAACGGGGTGGCAGAGAGGGAAGGACGTACTATTTTCGAAATGGCTAGGTGTAAGCTAATAGATGGTAACTTACCTAAGAGTCTATGGCATTATGCGGTACAAGAAGCCGCTTACACCAGAAACAGGTGTTTTAATAAGCACACGGGCACCACCCCGTATACAGCACTGACAGAGAAAAAGTGTAATCTAGCTAGAATGCACAAATTTGGATCAGTGTGTTATGCTTACCAGTAGGACAGAGGAAAGCTTGAGTCCAGATGTGAAAAAGGACTCTTTGTAGGGCACGACAAAGGAAGTCCCGCTTTTCTAGTCTATTATCCCGGTAAAGGGAAAGTGCAAAAACACAGGCTAGTCAAATTTGTCACAAAGACAACATGTGAGAACGAGACACAGACAGAGGAGCCAGAGCTGGACTCCAGAGTAAGGTGTGAAGAAACAGAGACACCTCAGCCTAGTGTACTTAACACAGTCGTGCAGACAGACAGTCAGCAACCCCCAGAGGATGATGACGAGGAGCACCAGAGGGTGACGTCACGTGCCTCATGCAGTGGGAGGTATCCCTCACGGGAACACAAACCCCCAAAGTATCTGAAAGACTATGTCCAGAGAGAAAGTGACGAGGATGACAGTACACTTACTAGCATTGATTACTGCTACAGAGTAGTGAGTGGAGTACCTCAGACCTTTAAAGAGGCCATGGTGTCCCCTGAGTCAAGAAAATGGGAGAGAGCAATGGATGAAGAGATGAGGTCCCTAGAGGACAACCATACCTTTGCTCTAACCAAGTTACCAGAGGGTAGACAGACAGTGGGAGGAAAATGGGTGTACTCAATCAAGGAGGGTATTGAAGGCCACGACAAGTACAAGGCCAGGTTTGTAGCTAAAGGTTACAGTCAGAGGGAAGGTATAGACTACGGTGAGACATTCTCACCTACAGCCAATCTGACCAGTGTACGGGTAGTGATGCAGAAAGCAGCTGAGGACAGTTTGATTTTACACCAGACGGATGTGAAGACAGCCTATCTGCATGCACCCATAGATAGGGAGATATATATGGAACAACCTGAAGGTTACGAGAAGAAAGGAGAGAAGCTAGTGTGTAAGCTAGAGAAATCCATTTACGGCCTGAAACAGTCTGGGCGAAATTGGAACAAGATGCTTCATACATGTCTAATTGAAGATCACTTCATACAGAACCCAGTAGACCCCTGTGTTTACTCAAGGGAGTCAAAAGCGTCAGGAAAAGTGATAATTGTAATTTGGGTGGATGATTTGATCATCGCAGCGGACAACACTAGAAACCTAGAGCAGTTGAAAAGTATTCTCTCCACCAGATTCAAAATGAAAGACCTAGGCAGGTTAAAGCATTTTCTAGGCATGGACTTCGAACAGTCTGCCAGTTGTGTAAAAATATCCCAGAAGAGATATGTGGAGAAGATCCTGAAACGTTTTGACATGCAGGAATGTAGGACAAGGGAAACACCATGTGATCAAAAACTAGACTACCAAGAGGATGCTCAGAAATTGACAAATGTAAAAATGTACAGAGAAGCTGTAGGTAGCCTCATTTATTTGACAACATGTACTCGCCCTGACCTATGTTTTGTAGTGAGTAAATTGTCACAGCATTTTGCTGACCCCACAGAGGAGCACTGGATTACAGCAAAACATGTTTTTCGCTATCTCAAAGGTACAGCAGATAAACAGCTTTGTTTCAGAAAGAGCAGCGAAGGCTTAGGGCTTAAAGCCTACAGTGATGCAGATTGGGCGGCAGACGCCACAGACAGAAGAAGTACCACAGGGTATTGTGTGAGTTTGAACACAGACAGCTCACTGGTTTCGTGGAAAACAAAGAAACAGCCCACAGTGGCACTGTCAACTTGTGAAGCCGAATACATGGCTCTAGCTATGACAATACAGGAATGTATTTATCTAGAACAACTGCTCGAAGGAATGGATACCAATGTATATAAGAAAACTGTTGTTTATGAAGACAACCAGGGAACCATTGCAATTGCTAGAAACCCTGTGTGCCGAGAGCGGTGTAAACATGTGGATATAAAATATAATTTCATCAGATCTGTCATCAGGGAAGAAATGATGACACTTGTTTATTGTCCTACAGACTGTCTCCCAACTGAAATTGAGAAGATTTGCAGAGGTCATGTTTGGAGTGTAAATATTGCCTGTTATGTAATATTGAGTGCCATATTCTTTTGATGTTCTGAACTGTATTATTTTCTTTGAAAATAGTTTTTGAAAAAGTTGTACAGTATACAAGACAACCAGAAGTGGGAGTGTTGAAGTTATGTGTTATGTATGATTGCATGTAACTGCCTAACTGTTTCCACAAGAGGGCGCTATAGGCGTAGCTATTGAAGCTGACGCCAGGTAAGAGGTATAAAAGGAGTTGTTACCTCCCCCTCTGTCTCTTCCTCCGTCGCCTCTCATAAGGAGAAGGTCTCGTGTACTGTTGGGTGCAATGTGAATAAACCACGCCAAAGGCTAAAGAGAGAAACCTTGTTGTCATGAACCTATTATTGTCGCTCCACAGCTGACTCTGTCAACACATGCTACACAAATGCTGCTCAGCTTCTGCTTTAATGTCCTTTAAAGTTTAAGACTTGCTACACTAGTCTATCGTTCCTATAGCACCCACCTGGAACTTTTAACACATTTTCTTTGTTTACATACATTAGTCGGAGCGTCACCCATCATTAGAGTTTAGCTTGGTTTAGCTATCACTAGAAGACGTGGTGGTGGTGTCCATCGCAACACACAAGTATTAGTATCCAAGTTGTACTTGAGGCAATTTTGGCAAGGGCCTTTTAATAATTAGCCTTCTTAAAATGAATTCACCAGCATTCCAACCCCAAGCATCAACAGTGTCTCCCCTGAATCCCGGCCATCCTTTCCCCCATACCCTAACATTCATTCAAGGGTCCTGCTTCATAAATCCTTCTCTGTTGTACCTGAAAGTTGTTTATATATTCACATACATGTTGTGTGTTCCTTTACAGCTACTGGACTCAATACAGAGTAATTTACATGTTTAAACATTTATCTACTATTACCACTGAACCTGACATTGTGTTGTCTGGCCTCGCTTTTACTGTACAACATGAACAACATACAAAGTCGTGCTCTTTTTCATGGTGGACAATTCTTGAGATACAACACAACTCTTTCCTGTACCATGCAGCCCAACCAGTTAAATGTGTGATGACTGATCGCATCACTTAAAACTGTACTGTATTTACTGTCATACTCAGCCTCCAGCAGGGAACAAGACCTGTTTGGTGGCATATAATAATAATAATAATAATAATAATAATAATAATAATAATAATAATAATAATAATAATAATAATAATAATAATAATAATAATAATAATAATAATAATAATAATTAGGGATGTCCGATATTATCGGCCGACCGATATTATCGGCCGATATCGGCAGTAAAATGTGATATCGGAAAATATCGGTATCGAAAAAACAAAAACAAAAAAAAAATATATATATTTTTTTTACATTTATTTAACCTTTATTTACCCAGGCAAGCAAGTAAGAACCAATTCTTATTTTATTTATTGTCAAAAGTATGCATGTTGGTTTAATTCAACAACAAGAGATATGTAATGTTAATTTTTACTTTTTTAATTATCATATTTTGCACAGATAATGCTTACATTTAGAAAGCCTTTTGAATGCATCCAGTGAAATTATTAATTACCTGAAATTATTCAGTTTTTTTGGGGGGAAACCCTGCATATATCGGTATCGGTTGATATCGGTATCGGTATCGGTATCGAAATTAAGAGTTGGACAATATCGGAATATCGGTATCGGTAAAAAAGCCAATATCGAGCATCCCTAATAATAATAATAATAATAATAATAATAATAATAATAATGGCTTGGATTTATATAGCACCTTTCACATACCCAAGGTGCTTTACAATAAGAGGGGGAGGGGGGAGAGGATAATGGTGTCATAAACTGAGAAACAAATTCCAAAAACAGAACAGAGCAAACAGAACATAACAACAACAGAACAAAACCAAATAGAACAAACAGAATGAATAGGATGCTAAGGAGCATCAGAGACCATATGCTTGGGTGAAGAGGTGGGTTTTCAGCAGGTTTTTAAAGTGGGCGAGAGTGTTCGCATTTCGGATGTCCATGTTCCAAAGGGTGGGGGCAGCGACACTAAAAGCCCTGTCCCCGATGGTCCGCAACCTGGCTTGTGGTATGGTGAGTAAGCCTGTGTCAGAGGAGAGGAGATTCCGGGAGGGGGTGTAGGTGTGGCGAAGGTTGGATAGGTATTGAGGGACAGTGGTGTGTAGGGATTTCTATGTGAGCAGGAGGATCTTGAAGGTGACATGAGATTTTACGGGAAGCCAGTGAAGGTGTATGCGGGTGGGGGTGCCAGGGTTTGGTGCAGGTGAGAACCCTGGCGGCAGAGTTCTGAACATACTGGAGCCTATCCAGGGCTTTGTGGGTCACCCCGGATAGGGCTCCATTACAATAGTCCAAACGGGAGGTGATGAAGGCGTACATGAAGGTCTCAGCCACAGAGTCTGTAAGTGAGGGCTGGAGTCTTGAAGGTGAAAAAAAATGTTGAGGTGAAAAAAGGCTGATTTAGTGACAGATTTGATATGGGGGATAAATGAAAGTGTGGAGTCCAGAATGACACCTATGTTGCAGACTTATTTTTTTCTTTTTTTTATTATGTTTTTGTTAGATTTTTTATTGGTTTTTACTACCGGGCAGTCCGGTAAAGAGAGAGAGAGAGAGGAAGAATGGGAGACCGAGCAGGGGAAGACATTCGGCAAAGAAAGCCGGGTCCGGGAATCGAACCAGGGTCGGCCGCGCCGCAGCGTGTTACGTGGTTCGCCACTTGGGGGCGCCCCAGGTTGCAGACTTCTGAGGAGGGGAGAATGGAGCAGCCATCGATGGTGAGGACTAGATCCCCAACCTTCCTGAGCAGTGCATTGGAAGCCACAACCATGAGCTCTGTTTGTTTTCTGCTCTGCTCTCTATTTGCATATGTGTTGAGCTTTTGGTCACGTAGCTCAATGTTTACATATATCTTTTCAATTATTACTCACGTGGGAGGTCTCTCTGGGGGTTCCCTGTCTCCTCTCTTTTATACAGAGCGGTGTTGACAGGGTTTTTTCCCTCAGACGCGTCATATGGGACCCATGCGGGTACGGTGCGTTAGTGTTCTGACCGTCTTGGTGGCGCCCTCTGTGATGTTTTGGATCGACACGTGTACCTACCCCCCTCTTAGGACTGGGGATGGCAGCGTGACTAGGACACGGGACTGGTTCTGGTCGCGCCGGACCAGGTCAGTTAACCCATTGTCCGCCGGGGCGCAGATCTGCTGTTCTGGTACCCTGAAGGACTTTGTGCTTTTTTGGGGGGAAAATGCCGAGTTGGCCCTGGCGTCGCAGGGATTGATATTATGGAGGTGTGTGCTTGGTCCATATTGTGTTGTACCTTGCGCTGTGCTAAGGGGCCTGGTCCTTCTCCATTCATTTTTGCCCCTCCCTTCCCCTGCTGGGCAGGGCTGGGAGGGGGCTGTCGAGGAGGTTTCTATTGAACCCCTCTGGCATCCCTGTGTACGTCCCGGTCCGCCGGGCCCAGGTCCGGACTCGTTCTCGTCGACCTGTTGGCCTGGGTTAACCCCTTCTTGAAAACTGAAACACTTGTACTGCCTGTATAGCCAGTGTATACTTGCAGTTGTGTTTCGGAGTTTTTTTCTTGGGGGGTTAAGGGAACAACCGTCTCCTGTTAAACTAAACATAGGGGGGTGGTTGATTCCCCGGTGTGTTGGTAGCAAAATCGACTCTCGGTTTTAGGCCGGGCTTGACCCCGTCTGCCTGCGAGTGTGCCCCCGCACTTTTCATGACGTCTGCCAATCATGTCAGCCTTCTCTTGGACCTCGACCTCTCTAAGGGGTCGGGTTTGTGGAGGCTGCGACATGGTGCACAGCATACCGAACGCCCCTTCCGCCGGGGTGCTGTTTTCACAGTAGACCCCTTAGGCGCCTGTCTAGTCTCCGGGCACAGGTCGAGTTATGCTCTTGGCCTGCTGCCGGGATTGAGGGATCAACCTCTTGGTGGTTGTCTCCCCGGTGCGACGACTGGCCCCACAGTGTTGTGGGGGTGTAGCCTCTGTGGAGTGCTTCAGGGCGGCGTGCTGTAGGGGGGAAGGACCTGCTCTTGGATTGGGCCCTGTCCGATATGCTGGCGATGTGGGGGGTGGTGTCACTAGTGACCGTCTGGTGGGGTCTCGATGCTACGGCATCGTTGGCCTCACCAGGCCCCCTTTTTCGGGGGGTCCTGGCCCTCAGGCTGTTCCGGGGGCTGGGTCCTCCTCCACGCTCCGCTGCTACGGCCTTGCCACAGGGTTGGGTTCTTGACCTTTGACCCTGTGATGTTAGGGGCTGTAACAGGTTTTTTTTCCTTCCCGTTCGTTCCCTAGTGGCATGTGGGATGAGTGGTCGCGGGTCCTTCTGTGTGAAGGTAAGTCCCACGATCTGCTCACCCTGTGTGTTGAGGTGCTAAACCCTCTTCGCACAGTCGGATCCGATTCCCTCCCGTCCCCCTCTAGGGGGGTCCAGGGGGCTCGGGTCCTCCCCGGTTCTGATGGTTGTGGGGGGCCTCAGCGGGTACATTTGTCGAGCTTCCGCTCTGCTCAGCTCCTGTGTTCCACTAGAGTGCAGAGCGTAAGCTATACGATAATATAACATGCGGTTATCCTATAACCATAGTTATATGAGTATATCGAGCGCTCTGCACTGACTCACTGAGGACCCCGTGGTCTTCGCCTTCGGTGGTGAAAGACTTGGGAAGGAGCTGTTAGTATGGCCACGACCCCGCTTATGTAGAGGAGCGGATGTGGGTGTGGCCAGGCGGATGGGTGTGTACATGTGGAGAACAATTATTCAGTGTTAGATTGGATAAAGGGATAGTTCCACTAGAGTGCAGAGCGCTCGCTATACTCATATAACTATGGTTATAGGATAACCGTATGTTATGATATTACATTCTGCTCAGCATAATTTGTATGCAAAATATTGTGGTTCCCTGCTTTAGTCTGTCGACACATTTCTATACTAAATGCTTTTGTAGTCCTGTGTCATACCTAAATGTCATAACAACTCACCAAAAGTGACTATTGCACAACTTTCCACCAAGGGGGGGAAACACCCCCTTAACCCCCCCCCCCCCCCCACCACACTCCCTCGTTGGGAAATCTCCCTTATTTTAATATCCCAATGTTGACAGCTATGACCTTACCTGCTACACTTAGGGTACCTGTTTAGATAAACCCAACTTCCTTTATACTTACCTGTCATACTTAGCTATATAAACTTTTATTTTTATTTTACTTCTGTTTTTTTTGTGCCCCCCCATACTAGCTCTAGAATCGCCACTGCTGACCAGGTGTAGGGTAGGCCTTCCAGAGGACCAGAGACTGATGGAGTGACTGACCAGGTGTAGGGTAGGCCTTCCAGAGGACCAGAGACTGATGGAGAGTGACTGACCAGGTGTAGGGTAGGCCTTCCAGAGGACCAGAGATGGAGGAGAGTGACTGACCAGGTGTAGGGTAGGCCTTCCAGAGGACCAGAGACTGATGGAGTGACTGACCAGGTGTAGGGTAGGCCTTCCAGAGGACCAGAGATGGATGGAGAGTGACTGACCAGGTGTAGGGTAGGCCTTCCAGAGGACCAGAGATGGATGGAGAGTGACTGACCAGGTGTAGGGTAGGCCTTCCAGAGGACCAGAGATGGATGGAGAGTGACTGACCAGGTGTAGGGTAGGTCTTCCAGAGGACCAGAGATGGATGGAGAGTGACTGACCAGGTGTAGGGTAGGCCTTCCAGAGGACCAGAGATGGATGGAGAGTCACTGACCAGGTGTAGCGTAGGCCTTCCAGAGGACCAGAGATGGAGGAGGTTATGCCCATGAGGACCGCAGTGAGCAGATGACATCAATAGCCTTCAACATCCAAAGAAAACCCCATAATTTCCTTTGCCCAGAGTCATTCAATAGACCACCGTAACACTTCCGGGATTCTGAAATCAGGGAGGAGATTGCGGGGGGTGCATATGAATGGATGTGGACGAGAGCCGTGATGGAAGTGGTTGCCGATACGGCTGTGGGGGTGCTAGAGACATGATCGAATAGACGTTTATGCGCCTCGCTCTCCTGAACACGGCGTGACCCATAACTAATCGATCAGAACTAAATCGGCAGAGAAAAAGCCCATTTTAAAGCACCTATTCCGCTTGGACATGCGCAGAGTGCCCATGGAGTCTGGACGACGCGAGATGACGCTCGAATGAATGTGGACTGTTCCATCAGAGGGGGGAGCTTCGATGGTCATGTAAGTGGCTACAGACCGCTGCACTTAAATATAAACATTAGTCTACCTGGAGACTCAATGAGGTAATTGTAGATGTCGCCATAAGACACGTCTGGCCATTTAGTGGGATCATTTTTTCATTATCCTGTTCGGCTGGCCACCGAAGCTCCCCCCTCTGATAGAACGGTCCACATTCATTCTCGCGTCATCTCGCGTCATCCAGACTCCATAGGCACTCTGCGCATGTCCAAGCGGAATAGGTGCTTTAAAATGGGCTTTTTCTCTGCCGATTTAGTTCTGATCGATTAGTTATGGGTCACGCCGTGTTCAGGAGAGCGAGGCGCATAAACGTCTATTCGATCATGTCTCTAGCACCCCCACAGCCGTATCGGCAACCACTTCCATCACGGCTCTCGTCCACATCCATTCATTTGACCCCCCCGCAATCTCCTCCTTGATTTCAATGTAACGCGGAAGTGTAGTGGTCTATAAAGACAATAATATTATTTTTTTAAATCAACATGTTTCTTTGTGATGCTTTCATTTTTATACATTTTCAAAGATCATATACTTTGAGATGGAAAACGTTGACATAATGTGGAAGTGACAGCTACAACATGTTAATAATATAACTACAGCAGAACCTCAGACTTCTCAACTGACCAATAACATAGGGTAATGTGGAAATCAAATGTATTTATTATACGCAAGGGATTTTTGTTGTTGTTGATGCATGCATATGCATTCAAACGCTTTTCAGTGGCAAATTAGACGACAGGGGATTTTACAATCTGTCTGTGTATTTATAATTTTTTGTCTTTCAGTCCCTGGTTTGAACAACCTCAAGGGATTCAGATATACTCCTATAGGCAAAAGATAACTGCATGAAGTGATAACAAAAGGATTTTGGATACATTATTTTACGTCACAAATTGCACTGATTTAATGAGAGCACATTGTGGTAAATCTAACGTTTTCACATGTTTCCAAAAAGCAAATTGTTGTATAGTAAGATGTGAAAACAGGACTAAATCGGATTGATGCCTTGTGTTTTTAATTATTTTAGTATTTTTATTTTATCTGAATGTTTCTTCCATTTCATTGTTGTTTTATTCATTTAAATTGTTTTATATATTTTTTTTCATGTAGCATTTTTGTTATATATTGTTACAATATAAAGTGCGTTACAAATTGAATTTATTATTATTAAAGTTGTAGTGTCTTTTGTAGCAGAGAAGTGTATGTTGGTTGTAAAAACATTATTAATCTAACTTAAATATATATTTTTCAATATTTAGCAAAACAACTAAATGTGTTAGGTGGTGCCCCGCTCTCTCTATACTTGCAATTATGCTCTCTGGGGATGCATAATACTTTCAATATCAATTGTAAATTATTTCCCTTAAACTTTTAATGCATGATACAATATCTGCATATACTTTCTTTATTAGATGTAAAAATTAAAACACTACTAGAATTTAATTATGCATAATTTAGTCACAAAACGTTTCTTCCTTCTGGGAAATGCACAGTATATGCCACCAAACAGGTCTTGTTCATTGTTGAAGGCTGACAGTGAAGAATTTGTAAGCGATGTGATCACAGTTATCACACATCTTAACTGGTTGGGCCGCATGGTACAGGAATGAGTTGTGTTGCATACATTTCCCACCGTGAAAAAGAGCAAGACTTTGCATGTTGTTCATCTAACTTCTAGCACATATCATAAATTGATACATCAAGTGATCTATGCACAAAAACAATATTCAGAATGTTCAGGGCCCCATTATCCCTTTTCACTCTCAAACCTTTCTCTCTCCTCTCTCTCTCGCTGCATGTCTGTGTGTGTGTGTGTGTGTGTGTGTGTCAGTGTGTGTGTGTGTGTGTGTGTGTGTGTGTGTGTGTGTGTGTACACATGCATGTGTGTGTGTGTTTGTGCTACCCGCCCCCCACCCCAGGAAACTGTAAGCCACAGACAGTGGTGAAAATCATAATCCATCATAATCAGCAGTTCATCTATGGTTATCACCTGCACACACATGTCACTATGTCACATATTAACAAATCAACAGTATACGTTACTAAAATAGGGTGTGACATAGCCCTATTCCTCGTACCTGGCTAACTGAGTTAGCCGGATAATTTTCAGCATAGCTTGACTTAAACCAGACCTTTCCGTTCCCCGACGTCGGATTTTCTAAGTCGCTATGGCAACAGATCGAAAAGTTTGAACCTGCTCCAGAGCAGGGTTTAGTTCAGTTAGCTGGATGAACCATGGCCACACCCTCGCAAAGAAATGCCAGCTCGCTTCCTGAAATAATTATCACAGTCTAGATCTGCATTATACCATTATACCAAGGTTTTTTTATTTGAAAATTTTGTTTTAACAGGCGGTCGGTCCCACATGGGCCAAAAGAAAAGAAAAATTAATAGAATAGAAATACTTTAATCATCCAGAGGGAAATTTGGCACTACAAATTGCTCACAGTAAACATTTAGGTAGACAAAACAAATCACAAATAAGAACAAAAAATTGCCTAAGAATAAAGAATAAAATAAAATACGGTCCGGGATTCACATTTCCTATGTAATGTATGTACATGCTAATATAAATACAGCAACAAATAGAGATCTACATTAAGTGTATTGTAAGTGTAATATTGACAATGTTGTTTTAGGTCGCTTTCACATATAGTTTTGGTGGACTCGGTGCGGTTCTGGTGGTGAAGTTGCAACATTGTTGCATTCTTCATTTGGTTCGCCTGCGTTCACATAGCAATCTGTCAGGCGCACCGAACTATCTGAACAATGTCACGCGGTCGAAAAGGGCGCTCGTCCACAAGGACGCGAGAAGGGGGGGTGCGGCAGGGGCTGCAGCACCCCCTGCTGGATGGGAGTGTAACTGCAACAGCAAGGTTGTTTTGGATTTTATTCCAAATTTGTAACCGAGGCTACTCATGTCACAGAGCGGAACGGCACTGCAGATTTACCCTACTCTTGGAATTCATTCAGATCGTCATAGGGGCGCTGTCTCGATAATGCAATTATTAACACTGTGTAGCCGACGCATGAACCGGTTGGGATTCGAATAGACGTGGCCTGGAAGCGTCAACGCGGAACTGGAAATCCGTTGGTAAAAAAAATAGACACAGCGGCTGCGCCCTGCCTGGGATAGTTAACTTTTGGGACGCTGAATTCGCAGTAAAGGAATATATGAACAAGCCAGCAGAACTATCCGAGCCCCCGGGAGGGTGATCGAAGACCTTTTGCATGCCGGTGATCATGTATGCGGGGAACGAATTGCAGAGGGAGGGCGCAACAGCCAGGTGGGGTAAGCTGGGCTGTGATGTGTGCATCAGAACGGTTACTTGTCTCGCACCGTCGCACGCTCAGAGCGCGGAGTTGGGCAGCGGTTTTGATTGAAAAGTTTGATTGAAAAGTTTATTAACAGATTGCAGAATGGGTACAGTACAGTACAGCTCAATACATACAATTGTTAAGGGGATGCAGACCAGAGAAAGACTTTCGTCTTGTTTACATCAGGGTCCCCCATTTTCAATTCATCATAGTATCCTCTAGTAGTCTAGTGAACGAGAGTGTTGGTTATGACGTGACAGACAGTGGAGCTGTTTGCAGATAGCGAGCATTTTGACGCGTTGCGTGGTGGCGATGTCTCGCAGACAATACAACTACAAGTATAATTATATAATATATTTTATATAAAAAAAAAATGATATAAAAAAAAAAAAAATTATCAAAAACGATCGATATCTCAGCACCCCCACTCCCCGCGGACTTCTCGCGTCCCTGCTCGTCCATTGGACACAATGGAGAGTGGAAATCCCTCCCCTTCAGAAAGTGAAATGTGGAAATACACAAACTGCGTAGCCGTGAGCAGGCGTGATAGTAGCAGAGGCGTGGCTGAGAGTGGAAATGTGTGTGTGTGTGGCTGCGAGCCTGTGTGTGTGCGCGCGCGCGCACGTGTGTGTCTGTGTGTGTGGACTGCGAGCCATGTCTGACTCCAGATCAGCGGATAACCCAAGTCTGTCCATCCACGAGACATGTTTACACAGTGTGCTTGTAATGCCGCGCTCCGTGTGTGTGTGTGTGTGTATCTGTGGCTGTTTGCCTACGTTTTTGACACAACAAGTCAATGGTGAATATGTTCGGGTGATGCTGTAGCACACACGCTGTGAGGCCTGAGTTGATCCGTGAAGAGTTTCTAATTTAATTGAATTTAGGCAGGGCCACGGTATTAATAATAAGCCGTGTTTTTTTCTTCTTCCTTCTATCCAAGATGCACAGATATATAGATAGATAGATAGATGCAGTGTGCTGCGCACTGCGGTATTAATAATAATAATAATAATAATAATAATAATAATAATAATAATAATAATAATAATAATAATAATAATAATAATAATAATAATAATAATAATAATAATAATAAGCTGCGGTGTTCCTTCTACCCAAGATGCAGTTTATCAGGTGACTTCCTACGTTTGGTCCGCGTTTGGTTCGATGAAGCCGAACCGAGACCTACGTTTTCAGGCGGACCAGAGTTCGCGCGTTTGGTTCGCGGACCGAGTTCGACGCGCATTCACACAAACCCGAAAAACCGGACTATCGAATTCTGGTCCGATAGTCCGGACCAAACAGCCCCTGTGTGAAAGCGACCTTAAAAGTAAAAGTCCAGGAAGATGGTAACCGTCACTCTGTGCTCAGTGATGCAGTGAGGCACAGTGATGCATATATAGTCTGATCACTGCATCACTGAGCACAGAGTGACAAATCAAGGCCATTAGTTATATTATTAAAGCTCTGATCTATAATAAAAAGATCTACTGCACTAACAATTCAAAACATTATGGAAATGTACTAGTGCTATCAATTCATAATTAATGGATATATCTTTAAATACAAGGACACCAGATGTGTATCAACAGTAGTTTTTTTTTCCTTATTTTCATTTGTTTGTGGTAACAGTTCACAGTATTTTGTATTTGCCTTTTAAATCTACAGTGAGCATAATGCACTTTATAGAGAACCACTGAAACATTATTCTACAGGTCATGTTTTTGTTCCCAAAACTACATTGCGGAGCTTCAAACACACCAAGACACATACACACAACATACACACACAATTGTATAACACCAAGACACATCCATGCAACATACACACACATTTTGATCACACTAACATACCAGGAGTTCTTAAACAACTAAATTAAAAGAGAATTAAAACAAAACATACAACTGCCACCCATTTAAGGTCCCGAACAGTTTTAGAAACATTGACTATCTATTATTATATATTGACTACTAGCCACTGCTGTTGTTTACCTGTTCAATAAAATGTTTAAAAATTTTGGTACAGAACTTGACTCTTTGCCTTTTTTGTCAATGCAAAAACATGTAAGATTTTGTGCACTTGAACAAATCAAGTTAGATTTACATTAAGAAATCAAGTTGTGTTAACTTGAACAAATCAAGTTAGATTTACATTAAGAAATCAAGTTGAAGTTAGTGTTGAAAATCAAGTACCCTGAACATCATTAAAGTATGTTAACATTACATAATTAAATTGTGTTTACTGTAACGACAAATATGTTGAATCAACATGTTTATTTTAAGTAATCTTAATGCGAATGAAATATGTTGGGTTCACAAGCAATAAGTAAGTGAGGAGAACGAGGAAAGGTATGTCAGTTGGACATATTCTGATCATGTGGAACCAATGTACACATTAAAATCAAGTAAATCCAACGAACTTTTTTTTTCAGTGGTCTAATCCTCACAACCCACGACTGCACGTGGTGTAATGGCTTTTATACAACTGGCACATTCATCCAACCTTATTGCTATACAATAAACACACATTAATTGAAGATTTATTGAAAAAACCATCCGCCAGAAAAAGTAGTTCCCAAAAAAAAAATAGAAGTTGCCTCCATGTGGAAGCAGCTCGGAAGTGCATCCAACTGTTCTCAGTATCACATCCAACAAACTAACACATCCAACTGTCTCTCAACTAAGACATCCAACAAACTAAGACATCCAACTGTCTCTCAACTAAGACATCCAACAAACTAAGACATCCAACTGTCTTTCAACTAGGCAGCCAACAAACTAAGACATCCAACTGTCTTTCAACTGGACATCCAACAAACTAAGACATCCAACTGTCTTTCAACTAGACATCCAATTAACACATCCAACTTTTCTTTAGTTTTGAACCTACTTTCTATAGAACTTCATTCTTAGATGCTTCTATAGAAAGTAGGTAAAACAAATTAAAAAACGTTTCTTTGCCCTATAGGGAAAAACATTTAGTTTTCTTTGCCCTATATAGGGGGTGGGGGGAGTTCTTTTTGCCCTATAAGAGTTTTTTTTATTATTATTTTTTTTAACCTACTTTCTATAGAAGCAGCTGGGAGGTGCGCTGTTTTAAGTGAGCGTCATGGGTTATTGAATTGATTGATTGATTGATTGCTAATTTTATTACTGTTCGCCTTGTTTCCAACTGGTTAAGTTTAGGCCCTCTTTCGAAGTTGGTTAAGGTTAGAGTTTGGAATCAGGGCTGGTGGTTTATCGCCCTGCTCTAAAGACAAACTCTAACCTTAACCTACTTCGAAAGAGGGCCCAAACTTAACCAGTTGGAAACAAGGCAGACAGTATTAAAATTAGCTGTTTCCAACTGGTTAAGTTTAGGCCCTCTTTCGAAGTCGCTCTCTTTCGAAGTTGGTTAAGGTTAGAGTTTGGAATCAGGGCTGGTGGTCTATTGCCCTGCTCTAAAGACAAACTCTAACCTTAACCAACTTCGAAAGAGGGCCTAAACTTAACCAGTTGGAAACAAGGCCGACAGAAATAAAATTAGCAATCAATCAATCAATCAATTCAATAGTCCACGCTCACTTAAAACAGCGCACCTCCCAGCTGCTTCTATAGAAAGTAGGTTAAAAAATATTAATCAATCAATCAATTCGCGCAATTTTTATTTTGTTCCACAATGACTCATGACCCATCAATTACATCATCCAACATTGTTTAAGCAACTAACACATTCGCCGTGACAGAATCGTTTTTGATTTAGTCTGTTATGACCCTATTGATCCATATCCTTTCGTAATGTTTACTGTCCGGTTTGTCCGCCATCTTGCTTCACTTCTAAAAACTGGCATGGCGGAGTGTTAGTAATGCGGTTGTGGGCGGGTCCTGGGACCAAGAGCGTGAGGTTGTTACAAATACCCACGTGTAAGTTGACTGTTTCAGCCAATCAGAATCGAGAAATTTGCATGCCGTTGTATAAATATAATTATTTAGTTTGTTTTTAAACTTTTTTAGTTTTGTTATAACAGTATATAACAGGGAACCGGCTCCAATGCTTCAAATTGTCTTTATACTGTGAATGATGTTCTATGGAATATGTAAGGAAGATATTTGAGTTGTACCTTGGCGTAGACACCAGGGTAGTCCCTCTCAGCACATCCGTAGCCCCAGGACACAACACCCTGCAGCTCACCATCGCACACAACGGGGCCACCGGAGTCACCCTGAGAGACACAGTGAAGTCACACAACGGTGACAGCAAACATGTAGGCCATTTCCCCCACACTTTTTTGCCTCTTGGGGATAATAAAGATTATACAACGGCATGCAAATTTCTCGATTCTGATTGGCTGAAACAGTCAACTTACACGTGGGTATTTGTAACAACCTGATTGATTGATTGATTGAAAACTTTATTAACAGATTGCAGAATGGGTACAGTACAGTCAGGGCCGCCTAGGAGAAATGCGAGGCCCTGTGCGAGATTTAAAAGCCCCCCCCCCCCCCAAAAGGTTAAAAAAAAATATATATATATATAATTAAGGCTGTCAAAGTTAGCGCGATATTATCGCGTTAACTTTGACTTCCTTTAATCAGGGCCGCCTCAGGGGGTGTGCGAGCAGTGCGGTCGCACAGGGCCTCGCGGGAAGGGGGGCCTCGCAAAATAAAAAATAAAAAAAAATAAAAAAAAAATATTTTTTATTTATTATTTTTTTAATTTTAATTTTTAATTTTAATTTTTTTTGCGAGGCCCCCCTTCCCGCGAGGCCCTTTTTCATCACAGACCTAAAATCTAGTTTTGCTTATATGCTTATATATTTCACATTAGACACGTTTGTAGAATGTGTCTGACTTGTTCCTGGGTCTGCAGACATACTCACTATTGGAGCTCAGCCTCTGGGGCTCTGCAGCAGACATACTATTGGTTTCAACGAAGGGAGTGGTTACTTACATGAAGTTACATCATGTGTACTACGCCGGCGTGAGTCAGCTGCGTTGGACTATTTCGCGCGTGCAGCTTTTGACTATTATGCTTAGTTATGCCAGCCAAGACGAAGAAAGAGGTCGGTCATTATCAGTCGGTCGGTCAACAAGGAACGTTGACGAAAGGCCTCTTGCTGGCGGGACAAATGGCCGGAGCCTTGTCATGCTATAGCCATGATGATGTCGGCTAGTAGCTAGCTTAGCTAAAGGCTAACTAGCGTGAGCTAACCTAGAGACAGCGCATACAGCCAAGATGAAGAGGATGGTCGTTTGGCAGATAAACTTCGTCAACTCCACGCGGTTGTCTCCATCCTCTTGGACGTTTGGTGAGTTTTTAACCTATTCTATTAACTCTATTGTATTCCTGCCGTGGACATCTCTCTCTCTCTCTCTCTCTCTCTCTGGAGCTAAACTGGCCGACTAGCTGTTGTAGTACTACTAGTAGCTAACGGTGTGTGGCCTGGTGTCAGCACCTGTATGTAGCCGCATAGCTTGCTTCTGCGTTAGCTAATGGTTAGCGATAGCCTGGTTGAGCTAACTGTTAGCCAGTTAGCTGTTTAGCTACGACGTTAGCTGCCGGCTGCGCTCGGCTGGGAACGTTCGTTTGATGCTATCAGTTAGCCTTGAGTTAGCTGTTAGCTTGTGCTACGACCATTGACATTAGCCGTGAGAATAGCAGGGGGTTATTTTTGTCCCGCCAGCGAGAGGCCTTTCGTCAACGTGGAGACCTGTGTTGCGGCCTCTCGCCCTGCGTTCCTTGGTGCAGGTAAGATTAATGAAAATCATGACATTACCCCACTCTTCCTTCCTTCCCCTCCCGAATGTTTTGTTAATAACGATGTTTTTTTCCAGGCAAAACATATGTTACTTCACAACATTTGGAGATACGACATGTGCTGTGTGTGAATTCATTGTCTTGGTCGTTTGTGTAGCTTGGGTAGCGTTGGGCCGTTGGCCAAAGCTGTGTGTGGCCTGGTGTCAGTAGCCTACCTGGCTAGCCTTTAGCTGTCGGCCATTGGCTCCTTGCTGCTTTGTTTTCTCTGGTATAGACCCTCTTCTCTTTGGATTTAAGTGTTGATCTTTGTCCTTTTGGATCTATGTATATTCATGTTGCCTTTGTGAAGTTATCTTTTCCTTCTGTTTTGTTCTTTCATTAAAAGTTGAATATCCTTTAGGGGGTCATCTTTGCTTATCTCTCTCATACATGCTCTCTCTCTAACACACATGCTCTCTCTCTCTCTCTCTTTCTAACACACACAGTCTGCCTATGGCGGCCTTTCTCGATGGCTAGGCTGTGCTCGCTGAGTCTGTACCTAGTCAAGGATCTTCAGTCACAGTGCTCAGGTATTCTGCCACTGTGTACTCTCTGTTTAGGGCCAAATAGCATTTCAATTTCTTTCCAATGTGTCTCTCTCTCTGTACACTGTATATTGACTGTAGAACGGGAGCTCTCTCTCGCTCTCTCTCTATATGTTGACTGTATCATGCCCAGCCTCGGGCAGCGCTATTATTTACGAATATGTTGACTGTATTATTAAAAAAAAAAAAAAAAAAAAAAAATATATATATATATATTATTTTTTGACCTTTTGGGGGGGGGGGGGGGGGGCTCACGTTTAAATCTCGCACAGGGCCTCGCATTTCTCCCAGGCGGCCCTGCCTTTAATGGCACTAATTTTTTTGTCGCGAGATTAACAGGCGGGCTGTGATTGGACCTCGGGCCCCCGTGGTTTGGGAAATCCGGAAGCAATGCACTAACGTTGATGCCGCGACAAATAATATTATCAACAAACCCCTGTTAGCACAATGCCTAGACAGGACACTATTTTGAATGGCAAGTTTAGCTTCAAAGCCATGCCAGATGGCTCTCTCGACAGGACAAAGGTAATTTGTATCTACTGTCGATGTGAGTTGAGTTACCACCGGAGTACGTCTAGTTTAAGATACCACTTGTATGCCAAACACAGTGCCATTGCAGATAGCCCCACCCCCGTTCCTCCTCGCTTGAGGCAAACAACGATGGGTGATAATATGCTGGGGAAACAGCTGGACAGCGCTACAAGCCGCAAGCTAACAACAGCGGTCGCTAAATGGGTGGCTACGGCTTGCAGGCCGATTAACATTGTGGAGGATGTCGGTCTGCGTGAAATCATACGCATCGCATCCAACGACTGGACTTATGAATTGCCTTGTAGAGCCACTACTACCAAGAAGATTGGCGGCTTGTATGAAAACGAGAGAGCCAAATTGGCGGAGGCATTGGGGATGACGAGCACAGTTGCGCTCACTGGAGATTATTGGACTTCACTCGCTAATCACAGTTACCTCGGGGTCACAGCGTATTATTTTGACGAGCAGTGGGGACTTCAGTCACATGCGTTGACTGTTATGAAGACAGAGGAGAGGCACTTTGCCAACACATGCGCGGAGCACTTCATGCAGGTAGCCCGAGAATGGAACATTGAAGATAAAGTCAGCACACTGACCACCGACAGTGCACGCAACATGATCGCAGCGTCCAGCCGACTCCCGTTTGAGCACATGCCTTGCGCAGCACACCTCCTCCAACGAGCCATCACAGTGTCTCTACAAAACAGCCCATTTGATAATGCATTGACAAAATGCAGAAAGGTAGTGGGCCATTTCAGACACAGCGCACCAAATGCAGCAGAGCTTGAGCAGCAGCAGGTTGCAAATGGAAAATCTAAAGAGGCACTCACACCAGACGTTTCAACTAGATGGAACAGCACCCTGGAGATGATCAGGCGGATTCTGAGGAATCAAGAACCACTGAGAGAGGTCCTGGCCCTACATGCAACCAAGGTCACAATGCCAACAGCAGCTGAGCTGGACAAATTGCAGAAGTTGGAGACAGTACTGGAACCCTGCAGGTGAATTATTGATACTCTCATTGATACTATGTTTCTGACTCAAAGTGTGTGTGTGTGTGTGTGTGTGTGTGAGAGAGAGAGACCTGGGAGAGTGTGTGTGTGTGAGAGAGAGCTGGGAGAGTGTGTGTGTGAGAGAGAGAGCTGGGAGAGTGTGTGTGTGTGTGTGAGAGAGCTGGGAGAGTGTGTGTGTGTGAGAGAGAGAGCTGGGAGAGTGTGTGTGTGTGAGAGAGAGCTGGGAGAGTGTGTGTGTGTGAGAGAGAGCTGGGAGAGTGTGTGTGTGAGAGAGAGAGCTGGGAGAGTGTGTGTGTGTGAGAGAGAGCTGGGAGAGTGTGTGTGTGTGAGAGAGAGCTGGGAGAGTGTGTGTGTGAGAGAGAGAGCTGGGAGAGAGAGTGTGTGTGTGTGTGAGAGAGCGCTGGGAGAGAGTGTGTGTGTGTGAGAGAGAGCTGGGAGAGTGTGTGTGTGAGAGAGAGAGCTGGGAGAGAGAGTGTGTGTGTGTGAGAGAGAGCTGGGAGAGTGTGTGTGTGTGAGAGAGAGCTGGGAGAGTGTGTGTGTGAGAGAGAGAGCTGGGAGAGAGAGTGTGTGTGTTATGGTTTGTAACCGACCCCAATCGCACAACACAAGACAGGTATGAGAGTAAGCCAAGAACTGGGCATTTATTGAAAACAACAGAAAACGGCACTGTCCCTTTAAGGGAGAACACAAATTACAGGAAAACATGAATTGGGAAAATAGGCACAGTGCCTTTAAGAGACGAGCTGGCTAAGGGGAAGGCTAAGGGAAGGCTAACGGACAGGGCCGGGGCAAGGGACAAGGCAGGAACAGGGAGGACTAGGAGGACTGGACAGGGATGACTAGGAGGACTAGGAGGACTGGACAGGGAGGACTAGGATGACTAGGAGGACTGGACAGGGAGGACTAGGAGGACTAGAGAGACTGGACAGAGGGGCGAGGGCTGGAGCTGCTTACAGGGAGGAGTAGGAGGGCGCAGGCTAGACGTCTGGAGGAGAGCGCGCCGGCTCGGAGAGCGCATCAGGCGCGGAGGTCTGAGTGGTGCGCGTCTGCTTGGAGCACGCGCCGGTACGGAGAGCGCATCTGGCGCGGAGGTCTGAGTGGTGCGCGTCTGCTTGGAGTACGCGCCGGTACGGAGAGCGCATCTGGCGCGGAGGTCTGAGTGGTGCGCGTCTGCTTGGAGTACGCGCCGGTACGGAGAGCGCATCTGGCGCGGAGTCTGGATGCGCGTCTGGATGCGCGTCTGGAGTGAAGAGCGCGTCTGGCGCGGAGTCTGGATGCGCGTCTGGAGTGCGTCTGAATGCGCGTCTGGATGCGCGTCTGGAGTGAAGAGCGCGTCTGCCGCGGAGTCTGGATGCGCGTCTGGAGTGCGTCTGAATGCGCGTCTGGATGCGCGTCTGGAGTGAAGAGCGCGTCTGGCTCGGAGGTCTGGATGCGCGTCTGGAGTGCGTCTGAATGCGCGTCTGGATGCGCGTCTGGAGTGAAGAGCGCGTCTGGCTCGGAGGTCTGGATGCGCGTCTGGAGTGCGTCTGAATGCGCGTCTGGATGCGCGTCTGGAGTGAAGAGCGCGTCTGGCTCGGAGGTCTGGAGTGGAACACTGGAATACCTCCCGTAGAGGTTTAGAAAGCGCAGTACAGTGTCTCCCTCCAGGCAAACGGCGACAGGTGGCGAAGGCTTGAGCGCATCTCACGCCGGAGATAAAACAGCATACAGACAGAAACAGAAACTCCCGTAGGAGCCTACAGACAGAGAACCTCCCGAAGGAGTTTGGTGATAGAGATATGATACGGAACGACCCGACCAGGACTGAGGGGAAGAGCGAGGGCTTTAAAGCCCAACAGGGGCGCTAATTAGAATACACATCAGGTGCGTGAAGGTAATTGATACTTGAACTAGAAGAGTGTGTTCGGCACGAACCAATCAAACAGATACTGACAGATAGTCCAAGGGTGTGGGCTGCTAAAGAGCAGACGAGGCTAAACGAGCGCGAGGGTGGGGGCTGGAGAGGTGAGGAGACAGGGAAATAAGGTCCAGGGAAGAGGCGAACCTCACAGTACTCCCCCCTCCACGGGAGCCACCGGGCGACCCAAAAATACAGACAGAGGGGCAGGGGACAAAACAAGGCAACAAACAAAAAGTACTGGGCCATGCTAGCAGGGGAAGCTACAACAAAAGTGGGGCTAGCAAAGGAACAGGGTAGCTGAGGGGTAACCAGGGTAGCTGAGGGGTAAGTAGGGTAGCTGAGGGGTAACTAGAGGAGCTGAGGGGTAACTAGAGGAGCTGAGGGGTAACCAGAGGAGCTGAGGGGTAACTAGGGTAGCTGAGGGGTAAGTAGGGTAGCTGAGGGGTAACTAGAGGAGCTGAGGGGTAACTAGAGGAGCTGAGGGGTAACTAGAGGAGCTGAGGGGTAACAGCCAGGGCACAGATAGCTACAGGGCCTATGCTAGCTGTAATGCTACGTTAACATAGAGGCTGCGCTGGCTGCCGGAGCTAGGCTGGCAGACAGGGCTGGACCAGCATGAGAGAACAAGCTAGCTGAAAGGACAGTCCTAGCTGTGGGGAACTGACCTAGCTAGCTGAAGGGGCAGTCCTAGCAGTGGGGAAAACTGACCTTGCTAGCTGAAGGGGCAGTCCTAGCAGTGAGAGAAAACTGACCTTGCTAGCTGAAGGGGCAGTCCTAGCAGCGGGGAAACTGACCTTGCTAGCTGAAGGGGCAGTCCTAGCAGTGGGAGCAAACTGACCTTGCTAGCTGAAGGGGCAGTCCTAGCAGTGGGAGAAAACTGACCTTGCTAGCTGAAGGGGCAGTCCTAGCAGTGGGAGAAAACTGACCTTGCTAGCTGAAGGGGCAGTCCTAGCAGTGGGGCAAACTGACCTTGCTAGCTGAAGGGGCAGTCCTAGCAGTGGGAAAACTGACCTTGCTAGCTGAAAGGGCAGTCCTAGCAGTGGGAGAAAACTGACCTTGCTAGCTGAAAGGGCAGTCCTAGCAGTGGGAAAAAACTGACCTTGCTAGCTGAAAGGGCAGTCCTAGCAGTGGGAAAACTGACCTTGCTAGCTGAAAGGGCAGTCCTAGCAGGGGGAAAACTGACCTTGCTAGCTGAAAAGGCAGTCCTAGCAGTGGGAAAAAACTGACCTTGCTAGCTGAAAGGGCAGTCCTAGCAGTGGGAAAAAACTGACCTTGCTAGCTGAAAGGGCAGTCCTAGCAGTGGGAAAACTGACCTTGCTAGCTGAAAGGGCAGTCCTAGCAGTGGGAAAACTACACAAAAAGTGGAGGCCATGCAGAGGGACCGGGTTAGCTGCCTGGGCATGGCTAGCTACAGGGCCTATGCTAGCTGCAAGGGCTGCATTAACATAGAGGCTGTGCTAACAGCCGGGGCTAAGCTAGCAGACTGGGGCCATGCAGAGGGACTGGGTTAGCTGCCTGGGCATGGCTAGCTACAGGGCCTATGCCAGCAGCAAGGCTGCATTAACATAGAGGCTGTGCTAGCAGCCGGGGCTAAGCTAGCAGACTGGGGCCATGCTGGTAGTAGAGGCCTAACAAGCTGCAGGGGAGCTAACGAGGCTAACAGGGAAGCAAACAGGGGAGTCAACAGGCTAACAGGGGAGCTAACAGGGGAGACTAACAAGCTAACAGGGGAGCTAACAGGGCTAACAGGGAAGCTAACAGGGAAGCTAACAGGGGAGACTAACAGGGGAAACTAACAAGACTAACAGGGGAGCTACAGGGGAGACTAACAGGCTAAACAGGGGAGCTAACAGGGGCTAACAGGGGAGCTAACAGGGGAATCAACAGGGGAACTAACAAGGCTAACAGGGGAGCTAACAGGGAACAAAAAAAAAGGCAAACTCAACATACACCGTCTGTGCTGGCTGGGGTCGTCGACTGGTCGGGTCGTACTGTTATGGTTTTCTAACCGACCCCAATCGCACAACACAAGACAGGTATGAGAGTAAGCCAAGAACTGGGCATTTATTGAAAACAACAGAAAACGGCACTGTCCCTTTAAGGGAGAACACAAATTACAGGAAAACATGAATTGGGAAAATAGGCACAGTGCCTTTAAGAGGCGAGCTGGCTAAGGGGAAGGCTAAGGGAAGGCTAATGGACAGGGCCGGGGCAAGGGACAAGGCAGGAACAGGGAGGACTAGGAGGACTGGACAGGGATGACTAGGAGGACTAGGAGGACTGGACAGGGAGGACTAGGATGACTAGGAGGACTGGACAGGGAGGACTAGGAGGACTAGAGAGACTGGACAGGGGGGCGAGGGCTGGAGCTGCTTACAGGGAGGAGTAGGAGGGCGCAGGCTAGACGTCTGGAGGAGAGCGCGCCGGTACGGAGAGCGCATCTGGCGCGGAGGTCTGAGTGGTGCGCGTCTGCTTGGAGTACGCGCCGGTACGGAGAGCGCATCTGGCGCGGAGTCTGGATGCGCGTCTGGATGCGCGTCTGGAGTGAAGAGCGCGTCTGGCGCGGAGTCTGGATGCGCGTCTGGAGTGCGTCTGAATGCGCGTCTGGATGCGCGTCTGGAGTGAAGAGCGCGTCTGGCGCGGAGTCTGGATGCGCGTCTGGAGTGCGTCTGAATGCGCGTCTGGATGCGCGTCTGGAGTGAAGAGCGAGTCTGGCTCGGAGGTCTGGATGCGCGTCTGGAAGCGTCTGAATGCGCGTCTGGATGCGCGTCTGGAGTGAAGAGCGCGTCTGGCTCGGAGGTCTGGATGCGCGTCTGGAGTGCGTCTGAATGCGCGTCTGGATGCGCGTCTCGAGTGAAAAGCGCGTCTGGCTCGGAGGTCTGGAGTGGAACACTGGAATACCTCCCGTAGAGGTTTAGAAAGCGCAGTACTTTTTTTTTTTTTATTTTTTATTTATCCTTTATTTATCCAGGAATGTCCCATTGAGATACAAGATCTCTTCTTCCAGGGAGTCCTGACCAACACAGCACACAACAAGTTTCAACATAAAACAGGGCATTAAACAAAAAACATACAATTCAAATATAAATACAGAGGGTCATTTGTGCAGTGGCAAGGAGCATAATCACATCAACAATAGCATCAGGTAAAACAGTTACATGTTTCATAAAGGGCTAATCGTAGCATACCTTTAAAAGCATTCACAGTAGGAAGTGCCTGTAGACAAAGTTTCACTTGCAGCGTATTCCATAAAAAGGGAGCATAGTGGGAGAATGCAGCTTTACCAAGCTCTGACTGCATCAAAGGAACATTTAACAGCATCCCATTTGCTGCTCGTCTGGTATTAAAAAAGCAAGTATAAAAGGACAGAAGTCTGGAGATATATAAGGGCAGCTTACCTAGCAATGACTTAAGGATAAAAATCAACATGTGTGATTGTCTTCTTTGGTACAGAGCGGACCATCCTAATGACTGATACAAAGTGCAGTGGTGGGTGCGAGAGCCTGCACCTGTTACAAAACGTATGGCAGTATGGTACGCAGAATCCAGCTTTTTAAGCAGGGAGGAAGGAGCATGCATATAGATTACATCGCCATAGTCTAATACAGGCAGAAAGGAACTCTGCACAATTCTCTTCCTGGCTTCAGACGGGAAACATTTCTTTAACCGGAAGAAAAAGCCCAGTTTAGGTCTAAGTTTTCTCAGTAGGTTCCCAATATGAACATCAAAGGCCATCTTTTCATCAATCCATATGCCCAGATATTTATAGGATGCTACTTTGTCAAGGCATGTCCCTTCCAGTGTCAGAATCGGGGGGACAGCTGTATTAGCTCGAGAGCGAGAGAAGGTCATGTACTTGGTCTTTTTTGCATTAAGGACCAGTCTTAGCCTTAGCAAGGAGTGTTGTAGTGTATTAAAAGCATCCTGTAGAAGCTCTATGGCCTGAGTTAAAGAGGAAGCCACTGTGTAAACAACTGTATCATCGGCGTATAAATGAAAACGTGCTGGGTTTATCCCATTTCCTAGTTCATTTATAAAGATGGAAAATAAGACAGGGGCCAAAATAGAACCTTGTGGAACACCTTTGTTTACAGTAAGAGCAGCTGAGGTATAATCTTCTACTGAAACACACTGAGTTCTTTCAGATAGATAGTTTTTAAACCAGCTCAAAGCCATTTTACCAAGACCTATGCAGCCAAGCCTTTGCAGTAGCAATGCATGATCCACAGAATCAAAAGCTTTAGACAGATCAACAAACAATGCTGCACAGTGTTTTTTCTTGTCCAGTGCTTCAATTATGTCATTTGAGACTAGCATAGTTGCTGAAGTAGTACTATGGCCTGATCTGAAGCCTGACTGAGACTCGTTAAGAATATTATGGTCAGTTAGAAACTTTTTCAGTTGTTCGTTTACAAGAGATTCAAAGACTTTGGCCATTACAGACAGTCTGGAAATAGGGCGATAATTATTTAGGTCAGAGGGGTCTCCGCCCTTTAACAAGGGGAGAACCATGGCCGACTTCCATGAGCTAGGTAATTCACCAGCACAAAGACTGAGATTCAAAATAGAGGTTATGGGTTCTGCAATCAGACCTGCAGCAACTTTGAAGAAGAACGGCTCTATCTTGTCTGGGCCTGAAGATTTCTTTACATCTAGGCTCATTAAAGCTTTGTGAACCTGAGAAGTCAAGATGGGGGCAAAGGTGAACAGTTGATCAGGGTCAAGTGGCGGAGGACCTGGCTCTCCTTCTGCAGCGATCATCCCTGAGTTGCTAGAATCAAAGATTGAGCCAGCAGAAATAAAATGATTATTAAAGCTGTCTGCAATATCCATTTTGCCCTTGATTTCACTCTGATTTACCCTTAAGAGATCAGGAAGGCTGTTTGGAGTGATAGAACCTGAGGAGGATTTAACAAGTTTCCAAAACTTTGCAGGGTTATTCAAATTGTCATGAATTGCATTAAGATAGTAGGCACATTTAGAGTTTTTAATCAGCTTAGTGCATTTGTTTCTTAGTGTCCTATACAGATTCCAATCTAATGGAATATTCGATGTCTTTGCTTTAGCCCAGGCAGTGTCTCTCTGTCGAATGAGAGAGGACATAGACTCATTAAACCAGGGGTTATCTTTACCGCTTATCCTAGATGTCCTAAAAGGAGCATGCTTGTCACATATAGCCAAGAAGGTGGATTTAAAATAATTCCATGCTAACTCAACATCGGTCATAAGTGAAACAATGTGTAAATCACTATTAAAAACATCATGTAGAAACGCTTGCTCATCGAAATGTTTGAATCGTCTCTTATGAATGAAACGTGGCTTTCCTTTAGGGACCTTACAGGTTCTCACACAAGCAATTGCGCAGTGGTCGCTTATATCATTACAAAACGTGCCTACTGCGGAGAAACGGTGAGGTGCGTTTGTAAGAATAACATCAATCAAAGTGGACTTCTCTAAATCTTTTTGGTTTAACCGAGTTGGCGAGTTAACTAGTTGCACCAAGCAGAGAGAGTCACAAGTGTCCTTGAAAGAGTTTTGTAAATCCGTTTGCCAGTCCCAGTTTAGGTCTCCGAGTAGAACCATCTCGGATTTAGTCCAGTTATGGAGAAGATTGGAGAGTATGTTCGTGGCTTCGCTTGTGGCAGCGGGCGGGCGGTAGCATCCGACCACTATAATGTCTGAACCATTTGGGAGCGATAGTTTAATTACAGAGAGTTCAAAGCATTTCGGTTTTGTTAGGGATTCGATGCAGGTGCAGTCTAAATGGTTTTTAACATAAATTGCAACCCCGCCCCCTTTTCCCACACGGTCTGTTCTAAAGACATTGTAATCTTTTATATTTATCATATCATTTGTAATCGACTTTTTGAGCCACGTCTCAGAAAGGATAATGATATCAGAGTCAGTCAAATCGGCCCATATTCTGATGGAGTCCATCTTATTAATCATGCTGCGAACATTAAGGTGAAAAAGACGTAATCCGTCTTTCGTTCTAAACTCCTCTGGCGTTTGCAGCTGACACAGTTCTGGGCCTGGATTCGGTTTCACGTTACCCGACATCAGGAGTAGGAGAATTAGGAGCCAGGTCTTCCTCGCTGGGCTGGTCGGCTTGCCGTCGCAAGTGCGCGCTGCATAGGGGGAAAGTCTCCCATTTCCCTGGGCCCATAGACAACGTATTCCTCGTGGCAGAACCCCGGGTAGATGAGACGTCCATGAGAGAAGGTCCTCCGCGAGCAGCGGGGTTGTCATCTTGGCAAAAACTCTTTCTGAATCCGGGGAAGCCATGGTGCCTGGGGTAGGCCACACATCAAACGCAGGTGTGTCTTGTGGGTGTTCAGCGTCGGGAGCGACACCGGTCCCGGAGATCCCCAGCACCAGGTAGAGTAG
>NC_140166.1:128256155-128381155 GCF_963971535.1 Notolepis coatsorum | reverse complement strand
AAAGATGATGTCGTAGTCAGAGTGCCAGGGCCCCCTGCTATTCTCACGGCTAATGTCAATGGTCGTAGCACAAGCTAACAGCTAACTCTAGGCTAACTGATAGCATCAAACTAACGTTCCCAGCCGAGCGCAGCCGGCAGCTAACGTCGTAGCTAAACAGCTAACTGGCTAACAGTTAGCTCAACCCGGCTATCGCTAACCATTAGCTAACGCAGAAGCAAGCTATGCGGCTACCACTGAAAAACTGTACAACGTGAGAAAAGCAATACAGGCCAACACTTCAGACAGCCGCTGTGTTTTCCTCTTCTCATACGAAGAGAGAAGGGAAAAAGAAGGCAATACACGTCCCACTACAGAGTGGTGTTTACCATAGCGGTGCCGGCAACAAGTCCAGGCCACACACCGTTAGCTACTAGTACTACAACAGCTAGTCGGCCTGTCGGAGAGAGAGAGAGAGAGAGAGAGAGAGAGAGAGAGAGAGAGAGAGAGAGAGAGAGAGAGAGAGAGAGAGAGAGAGATATCCACGGCGGGAATAGAATAGAGTGCATTAAAAACTCACCAAACGTCCAAGAGGATGGAGACAACCGCGTGTAGTTGACGAAGTTCATCTGCCGAACGACCATCCTCTTCATCTTGGCATAACAATGCTGCACGCGCTGTCTCTAGGTTAGCTAACGCTAGTTAGCCTTTAGCTAAGCTAGCTACTAGCCGAAATCATCATGGCTATATCCCGACTGAACCACATGTTAGCACAGCACTCAATATTATAACGTAGCTAAAGCTAACTAGCTGTCCCTGTCTTTAGCCGGGATGGCTAGCCTGACTGAACTGTCTAACATGCAACAACTTTCATCTTCAGTCCATCTGCCGAACGATGTCCTCTTCATCTTGGCTGGCATAACCTCCAATGCTGCACGCCCGAAATAGTCAGACGCTAGTGATGGGTCGGTCATGAGCGACTCGTTCATAATAGCCGATTCATTGCCGTGAGTGTGAGTCGAATCGCTCACGTCTGGCAATGAGTCGGTTCACGCCATCCAATTCCTCTGCGTTGTGTACTTTTAATGGTCCTGACGTCTCCGATACTGGTAGATAAGATCCTCATCTCCCCCGTTAGTGCAATCCATAAACCATACTAATTCTCCACCTCCGTAAGAATTCGACACTTCGACACCGTGACATACCTTATGAGGAAAAGCGTTGTTTTATTGCTCTAAACAGAACCTCATAATCAGATGTTATCAGATGTTATCAAATTGTATCGTCCTTGAAGAGTCTATTCTAATGATCTTTCGGTGTGTTCGTCTATCGTCCTTTTGTGATTCAGTCCAATAGTGTTCAGGCCTGTTCGTTAGCCTAAGACCATCCTCGTGGTAGCCGAAGCTACTGGTGATGTGGCATTCTCCCCCCCCCCCTCTCTCTCAATGAGAGGAGAGAGTGTCTGTGTGATCTCAGTCCTCCTCGCTCTTGGTCAGATTCTAGTCTGAGTCAGATTCTAGTCTGCCTCACACCCGGAAACACCGTTCGACTTATAGATGTTCGTCGTCGCAACGACGGCCCCGCCTTCTGGTTGTCATGCGACGTGTTGTCATGACAACTGCGTTTAACCTTTACACACATTAAACGTTTCATTCACTGTGAACCGCTCTCCCTCGCTCTGGGAGACACTCCGTCTTATCTCAGATGTTCTTCCAAGGAATGTCAACAAACACCCTCGCTGGCAGTGTATTCAATCCACTGGTCACCGTTCTGAACCAACCTCTGCTAAGCCAAACACATTTCTGCCCTCTCTGACCTGGCACCGTTAGATGCTACCATCTTTCCCCAATCTATACATCACATACATTGAAAAAGCACCCCAAATCCCTCATTCCCCCCTTTGATTCTTAATCAACCTTCAGAATCATAAATCATTATTTGGTTTTTTTAATTAATTATGCCAAAAATAGCCTGTGGTTGAAGCAAACCAACCCCATCTCTCGTGCACAAGAAACGAAGACGGCCCACGGTCAACCCAGTGATCTTGCTGCCTGATGTCTGTTTGCGCCCCCCTTCGTGCACAAAGGGAACCGAAACCGACCACCAAAACCAACAACATCCAACGACTCATCACAATTGGAGCTCCTCTGTCTGCTCCCAATAATTCTATCCTGTTGTTTTACTGTTTTCCCTCTTATCAACCTTCTATATATATATATATATCCTTCTATACATATATCTTCTATATGAATCCTCCATTTATATCTCATACTCCTAATCAATGAACACCGGACTTCTCGCTGTTGTCTCATCTCTCGATCTCCTGATTGACTCTGAAAGGAAGTCCCTGTTTGTCCATGATTCACCGCCCGTGCTCTGTTGTTTCAAAACGCTCTCTAAACAGCGTCTCCGCAGGGAAACCCCCTCCGATGTCCGCCTCGTTCTCCCCTGGGCAAACACCGCCTGCGACCGCTGGACTCCGCCTCGTCGGCCGTCTCCGCCCCGTTGGCCGTCTCCGCCCCGTCGGTCATCTTCGCCCTGTCGGTCATCTTGGTTGATTCTCATCTCCACCGCCGTCGGCCCTCTCCAGACTCTGAAAGCAGAAACACCACGACGGCAGTTTTTCTGTACACTCGACCCTGTGTTTTCTATTAGTCTACCGTGGCTTTGGGCCTGCAGCTCGTTATATATTTTTTTCCTCTGCAAGCCCCTGCCATGGCCACGCCCTTTCAGACTGTTGGACGGTGTGAGTGTCCTACAGCCCATGGCGCTATTTGTTCTCTATTAGTCCCCCACCTTCTCAACACCCATATCTAATCCTACAGGGCTGTTCCCTGTTTTGTTGTCTTCCGGCGTGACACCAGCAGCTAAACGATACCCACTCGGCGCTCTACGTTTGTCCCACGGGTGACCCCCAGCGCGCGCCAGTTCTTTCTGGTGACGTGTCCCCTCAAGACTCTGCCTATTTATTAGGTGTGAGAAGGCCCCACTGGAGATCGAACTCCCTCTTATTTCATAATTAAACTTATTTAATTAAACCGCATCTCATCTCTCTGTGCAATTCTTATTGAACCCATTCAATAATTAAACTATTTAATTAACCTGTATATCGATATTATTATTATGATAATAACATACAACCGAGCATCGCTCTAACATACAACAGAGCAGGTTGGTTCCCTGCCCCTAACTCACATACGTACTCGTACTATCATCTAACATACAACAGAGCTGTCCGTTGCTCTATACCCTACAGGGCTGTCTACCGTCGCCCTGGAGCTGTCCCGTCGCTCTATACCCTACGGGGCTGTCTACCGTCGCCCTGGAGCTGTCACGTCGCTCTATATACCCTACAGGGCTGTCTACTGTCGCCCTGGAGCTGTCCCGTCGCTCTATACCCTACGGGGCTGTCTACCGTCGCCCTGGAGCTGTCACGTCGCTCAATATACCCTACGGGGCTGTCTACCGTCGCCCTGGAGCTGTCACTTCGCTCTATATACCCTACGGGGCTGTCTACCGTCGCCCTGGAGCTGTCCCGTCGCTCTATACCACACTTTGAGTTCCTTTACAAAGTTCTCACATATACCACCGTGTATACACACAAGCAGTTGGTAATTTTGAAAAAATTAAACTCCTTAATTAACTTAAACTCTAAATATTCCCCTATGGGTAATGGAAACTCCCCAGCACTACCCCCCCCCCCCCTCCGCCACTAGGTGGCGATCTACTCCTCCTCCATTTGCTTGTATTATCCCACTGCCCCCCTAGATGGCGGCCAAAACTCAGTCTAGAGGATTGTAGGTGACGTGTCACTTCCTGATTCTAAACCCCTCGTGGCTCTGCGGCCTTTTTGACTCGGTGCGAATGGCTACTCTCTCAACGAACGAACGCTGCCCTTCCTTCCAAGGCCTAAAAACACCGCTGTTTTTCCTCTCTTTGCTATCCATTATCAGGGGACGCTTTCTCAGACTAATACTCTTGCCTGATCGGACATAATACACACTGGTACAATCTCCTTTCGACTTTCCTTCTGTTATGAAAACAGTCCCGCCATCAACAATTTTTCGATCTGATTCAAGCGCCCCCCCCCCCCCCCCCCCCTTTCCTCATCTCGCATTTACCCTCCTTAAACCAAAACTGTGCAGCCTGCCTCGTTTGCTTTTCATTCTCTGTAGATAACACCCTCGATTTTCACCATGGCTCTCTGCTCATATTATTACAGCTGGCATTCTCTCTGTGTCGAACTAGAAATGTTTACGTTTACGGATGCACATCTGTTCGTTTTTATTTGGCTTAAAAGATCAAAACAACCGTGTGCACAGTGAACTCACATCTTTCTTCTAAGCGCTGTTTCTCCTACAGCGCTGGTCCGCCTCATGACCGCTCGACTCGCCGCTCTCTCCCAGGGCTGGCCGGCCTTGCTTCGATCACGATTCTCCCACACATTGATGACTGTTGTCCACTGTCGCCCCATTATTGAAAAAGTCTTTTTCCGTTGTTCTTATCTCTCGGCAACCAACTGCTCCCGTTGTTTTAATCTCTTGCAAATCCGGCTGTCATCGGCACCAACTGTAAGATCCTGATCAAACTGGCCAGTATCACGTCTTCGTCTATTTGGCCCTCCATCCAATTCCTCTGCGTTGTGTACTTTTAATGGTCCTGACGTCTCCGATACTGGTAGATAAGATCCTCATCTCCCCCGTTAGTGCAATCCATAAACCATACTAATTCTCCACCTCCGTAAGAATTCGACACTTCGACACCGTGACATACCTTATGAGGAAAAGCGTTGTTTTATTGCTCTAAACAGAACCTCATAATCAGATGTTATCAGATGTTATCAAATTGTATCGTCCTTGAAGAGTCTATTCTAATGATCTTTCGGTGTGTTCGTCTATCGTCCTTTTGTGATTCAGTCCAATAGTGTTCAGGCCTGTTCGTTAGCCTAAGACCATCCTCGTGGTAGCCGAAGCTACTGGTGATGTGGCATTCTCCCCCCCCCCCCTCTCTCTCAATGAGAGGAGAGAGTGTCTGTGTGATCTCAGTCCTCCTCGCTCTTGGTCAGATTCTAGTCTGAGTCAGATTCTAGTCTGCCTCACACCCGGAAACACCGTTCGACTTATCGCAACGACGGCCCCGCCTTCTGGTTGTCATGCGACGTGTTGTCATGACAACTGCGTTTAACCTTTACACACATTAAACGTTTCATTCACTGTGAACCGCTCTCCCTCGCTCTGGGAGACACTCCGTCTTATCTCAGATGTTCTTCCAAGGAATGTCAACAAACACCCTCGCTGGCAGTGTATTTAATCCACTGGTCACCGTTCTGAACCAACCTCTGCTAAGCCAAACACATTTCTGCCCTCTCTGACCTGGCACCGTTAGATGCTACCATCTTTCCCCAATCTATACATCACATACATTGAAAAAGCACCCCAAATCCCTCAAGAGCCTCAGAGCCAGGAACTACAAACGTGTCTAATGTGAAATGTGGGTGGGGGACACTGTACAAACAAAACTGTACACTCTTGGTCCCAGGACCCGCCCACAACCGCATTACTAACACTCCGCCATGCCAGTTTTTAGAAGTGAAGCAAGATGGCGGACAAGCCGGACAGTAAACATTACGAAAGGATATGGATCAATAGGGTCATGAAGACTAAATGAAAAACGATTCTGTCACGGCGAATGTGTTAGTTGCTTAAACAATGTTGGATGATGTAATTGATGGGTCATGAGTCATGGTGGAACAAAATAAAAATTGCGCGAATTGATTGATTGATTGATTAATTAATTGCAAAAAATTAAAAAGAAAACATTTTACCTACTTTCTATAGAAGCAGCTGGGAGGTGTGCTGTTTTAAGTGAGCGTGGACTATTGAATTGATTGATTGCTAATTTTATTACTGTCCGCCTTGTTTCCAACTGGTTAAGTTTAGGCCCTCTTTCGAAGTTGGTTAAGGTTAGAGTTTGTCTTTAGAGCAGGGCAATAGACCACCAGCCCTGATTCCAAACTCTAACCTTAACCAACTTCGAAAGAGAGCGACTTCGAAAGAGGGCCTAAACTTAACCAGTTGGAAACAGCTAATTTTAATACTGTCTGCCTTGTTTCCAACTGGTTAAGTTTAGGCCCTCTTTCGAAGTTGGTTAAGGTTAGAGTTTGTCTTTAGAGCAGGGCGATAAACCACCAGCCCTGATTCCAAACTCTAACCTTAACCAACTTCGAAAGAGGGCCTAAACTTAACCAGTTGGAAACAAGGCGGACAGTAATACAATTATCAATCAATCAATCAATCAATCAATCAATCAATCAATCAATCAATCAATCAATCAATCAATCAATTCAATAACCCACGCTCACTTAAAACAGCGCACCTCCCAGCTGCATGGTCTAATTCTCACAACCCACTCCTGCGCGTGATGTAATGCTTTACTATCCAATCCAATTCAATCACATGTGGACATTAAGATTCATTTTGGGATTACCAGAATTATTTGAACACTGCTAATTTCTTTGCAAAAAAAAGTTTTGTAACATTTGCAAACGGTAACATACATACCACGGTAACATACATTTAATTGGTAATTAAAGTAATATGAATTTAATCCTTGAGACAAAAAGTATGTTTTACGTTTTCAGATGAACAGTGTTTTCAAACATATTTATCTAAAGATAGTAAATTGGAATGTTATGTACATTCATACTCTGGTTAAAAACAGTAGAGGTTGAGGAGTGGACCAGTACTTGTTGTATCACATGTACACTCCAAGTGATCTGGATTGACTTTACAATGGGAAATAACTGGGCTGTAAAAAAAACTGACATAGTTTCAAAGGTTCAATTATGTTCAAGCTTGAATTTACAAAACATCCCTGGTAGAAGTTCAACTAGGTATAGAAATACATATTGTCTTAATTTTAAAGTATTGATAATAAAGCATTTGACACAAATATATGTAATTTTGTATGATATGTCACTGCTAGCATTTGTTGTTTGTTGTTTTCTGAAAGACACATTCAAGATTAAAATCTTTTGTTAATGTAGACATAAGTAGGGGGGGGGGGGCATTTCCCCCAGACATCCCAACACAGTCCCCAGACATCCCAACACCAACTAAAAGATACAAAGAAATAAAAAAGGAGTCTGAATATCCTTTTTGTGTAACACGTCGACATACCTCAGTGTCTGTAAGGGACCAAGCAGCCACACGAGGAGGACACAGTGGTGTAGGCAAAAATAAGGGTTTTATTTACCCATGAAAATACAGCCAAAACAATAAGGGTCTTATTTACCCATACAAAATACATAATTTACAAACATAACATAAGTGGTCCAAATAATAAAAGGCAGGAGTAAAAACAGACCTGAACGGAACAGAAGACAATGACAACTGAGAACTCAAAACTATATATAGGCCCTGGCCAGATACATTAATCTAAGTGGGCTAATTGATAATTAATATTTTACTAAATACTATCCTACAATTCTAATTAATCTAATAAACAATAAACACACAACACACAACACAACTATCAAACTGAACAACTAATAATCTTAATTAATAAGGAAATACATATAAGGAATCCGGCCCATGGCCGGCTGATCATGATGGGAGCAAGTGGAGTGAGGGCTTGATTCAGGCGGGACGCAGGTCGCCGGGTGCGAGCCCTGTGTTCCGTCTGGGTGAGACGTCGGGATCCAGGGCGGTCAGTTGCCAGGATTTGAACAATAAGGATAGGGTTGAGAATGGCCATGGCAAAGGGAAGGGGACGGGTGGGGACAGTATGGAGTGTAGTGGGGAGGAGAGTGGGAGAGAAGGGTGGAAAAAAGTGGGGAAGAAGAGTAGGGAAAGTGAGGGGAAGGGGAGTAAGAGGAAGAAAGAGAGGGGAGATACTGTAGCTTGAGTGGGTCAGAGGATGAGGGTAGAGGAAATGGTTTTACGGAAGGGTTGAATGTAGTGGTGAGATTTGAGGGAGAAGACGGAGTTGGGGATATAGAGCCGAGACAGCTGTCGAAACTCATTAGAGCACAGTTAGGAGAGGTAAGGTACGGGAAGGTGTTGGGGGATGGGAACTTGTTTAGGGTGTGTAAGTGTAGTGCAGGTAGAGAAGGCTAGGGAAATGAAGAGCATTGGCAAAGTGAATGTCTGTAGAGTAGCGATAGTAGGGGAGAAAAGGGATGGGGGTTGCAAGGGGGTGATTAGTGGAATTCCAATTAAGGTTAGTATAGAGCAGCTGTTAGGAGATTTGAGGAGTAGCGAACGTAATGGGAAAGTTAAGAGTGTAGAAAGGATGAAGAGAGGTGTAGAGAAGGAGGAGACAGGGACGATAGTTATTCAGTTTGAGGGTGAGGTTAGTCCGAAAGAGGTATTTTTAGGGTATATGGCATATAGGGTTAGGGAGGTTGTGCCGAAACCGTTGAGGTGTTACAGGTGCCAGGAGTTTGGACATATAGCTAAGTTGTGTAGGAAGGGGCAGAGATGTGCTAGATCATGTAGTGGGCAGCATGAGTATGGGGAGTGTGACCAGGGGGTGGAGCCGAGGTGTTGTAGTTGTGGTTGGAAGCATAGTGTAGCGTATTGGGGTTGTGAGGCGATGAAACGAGAGGTAGTGGTCCAGCAGGTGAGAAGGGAAGATAGGATTTTGTATGCAGAGGCAGCTAGGAAGGTAGGACAGGGAAAGCAAGGTATGGATCAGGGGTTTAGAGAAGGGCATTTGTCAGTGCATGGAGGAAGTACAGGAAGAGAAGGAGAGGGTGTGGGGGGTGAAGTTGGATATAGTGGCCTTTGTGGCAAGAGTAGTGAATACAACAATGATGGTTAGCAGTAGGACAGATAGGTTCAAGTTAATAGTTCAAGCAGCAGTGCAAGACATGGGTATGAAGGGTTTGACATTGGGGGAAGTAGTAAGGGAGTTAGAGAAGGGGGTTGTTGTGAGTGATCAAGTAAGAGAGTTAGGGAAGGGGGTGGTGAGTGTTCAAGAAGGCCAGAGTCAGCCCATAGGAGGCAATGAGTGACTCGTAGATTAGGTTTGGATAGGGTGACGATGTTAGCTGCCAGGAGAGAGGAGGAGGGGAAGGCCCAAGAGGAGGTTTGTGGACACAGTGAAGGAGGACATGCGGGCAGCGGGAGTGACGGAGGACGACGCAGAGGACAGAAACAGATGGAAACGGATGATCCGCTGTGGCGACCCCTGACGGGAAAAGCCGAAAGAAAAAGAAGAGGAGGAGGAGGGTGACGATGTTAGGGATGGGTTTTTTGTTTTGTGTGTTAAATATAGGGAGGGCTGGACATCTACAGTGCTCCCTCTGTCCTGTGGAGGGCGGCAATACGCCTAGACGCGTAGTCCGCCGGAAACTTACAAGAAGAAGAAGACATGGTTCGGTCCACCACCCCCATCCGGCTATTTAGAGTGGACCAGTGCAGCTGCTCTGTTTGCTCAGCGCGAGGACGGCTGGCTGCAGAGTTGGAGAAACAAACAATGAACAACATGCATGCACTTAACCATGTAAGTCAAATAATAAAGAATGGATATGATATCAGTACGCAAGTCTATGTGTCGTGTGTCATTATGTGAAATAGAAATTGTGTATGTGCATCATGAATGTAAACGGGTACAAACATTAACTAACTAAACAAACAATACGGTGAGGGAACAAGTTAACATGTGCGGGTGCGGTGCACAGACGTATCCGTCACAGTGTCCTATCTAATATTATGGACTTTTATTTAAATGTTTTATAATAAAAATATCTACAGTAGGTCCCGCTACCATGTCAGAATGTAGCAGGTCACATACAGGTCAAATTGTAGTGCATGATACACGAAACTGTTATGGTTAAACACCACATACATGTTTTTCTTTTCTTTGTGTGTCTTTGCATTCCAGGCCAAGGAAACGGATTCTCTGCTCACATCTGTGCAAAGCCTACATGATCAAAACAAATAAAATACTGTATGTAACAGCTGTACAGTTCCCAAGCTACAAGGCCCCTTACCTATAAATAGATACAAATATAGAGTGCCCAAAATTGGCACTTGTCATGTGTAAACACATATGGCTCACTGTGTGTGTCCAGCACACCAAGCATAGAGTTATGTCAAAAGAAAGTCCCAGAACATGGAAACCTGACTTCTCCTGCAAATAGAACTATCCTATGCAGTTTGACATTCATTGATCATTGATGTAAGTCATGCACAGGGTTACACCAGCTATGTGTACATTCTCTCTACTATTTTCTGACCACTAGAGGAGGGCTGCAGTTCACCACTATAAACAAAAATATAAACATAAATATGCCTCACGTTACTGGCACAATCAGTAATTGCTATTGTTTTGTTAGGCATCGACAGTGACCTATATATGCTGTAAAATATAATATATAAATGTATATACAGCACTATTGTACATGCTATCATTGTCCCCACCAGACTGGTGGACAAGCTGATCAAGCTGGGTCTGAGCTCCGCTCTGAGCGCCTGGATACTGGACTTTCTGAGCGAAAGGCCCCAGGCGGTCAGGGTGGGGGGTCAGACCTCCAACACCATCACCCTGAGCATCGGGTCCCCCCAGGGCTGTGTTCTGAGCCCCCTGCTGTACTCACTCTACACACACGACTGTGTGGCCAAGTTCAGCTCCAACTCCATAGTGAAGTTTGCGGACGACACAGTGGTGGTGGGGCTGATCTCGGACAACGATGAGAAGGCCTACCGGGAGGAGGTTGAGGTACTGGAACGCTGGTGCCAGGACAACAGCCTGGTCCTGAACATTGGTAAAACCAAGGAGCTGATCGTGAATTATAGGAGAGGACAGCAGGAGACACACACACCATTGAGGATAAACGGGGCTACCGTGGACAGGGTGAGCAGCTTTAAGTACCTGGGGGTCCACATCTCAGAGGATCTGACATGGTCAACACACATAGACTCAGTCGTAAAAAAGGCGAAGCAGCGCCTCTACCACCTGAGACAGTTAAGGAAGTTCAGAGTATCTGGGAAGATACTCCAGTCCTTCTACTCCGGAGCTGTAGAGAGCATCTTGACTGGAAACATCACTGCCTGGTATGGAAACAGCACGGCACAGGACAAGAAAGCCCTACAGAGAGTGGTGCGCTCAGCCAAGCGTACCACGGGTATTGCACTACCACCCCTGCAGGTTCTATGCAACAAGAGGTGCAAATCCAGAGCCTGCAGAATAATGAAAGACCCACACCACCCCAACAACAGCCTGTTCATGCTGCTGAGGTCAGGCAGACGCCTGCGAACCCCAGCTACTAGGACAGAGAGGCTTCGGCTCAGCTTCTTCCCCCAGGCCATCAGAGCCTTGAACACTGAACTCTCCACACACAAGCACAGTAGCACACATGAGCACACACACGACACACTTATGTACAAATACCGATATGCCCTACTATGTTACTTGTTTATTGCACAATGTTATTTTATTGGATTCTATTATATGTTGTTACTACTGTATTGCACATCGTTGCGGGCAAGACCACCCACATTTCATTGTATACTTGTATGCCGTGACAAATAAAACTCTTGACTTGACTATCATACAGAGTTATATGGCGGGTAGAATATAGCATGAGGTAGGTTATGATTATTATGATTACAGTGTAGGGCAGTTGTAGACAGTGAAACCAGTAGGTATACTGGCAGTTTCTACATGTGAATGCGATAACTTGAATAGCTTCTATTCAAATCTTTTCAAATTTGGTAGGTTGTGGGTTTCTTTGATATTGATTGTGTAATATGTGAAACCTATTGATATTTGGCTGCATGTGCACTTGTGCAATATTGTAGCCCAAGGTGAGGGGGGCATCCCTAAACGGCTCTTTTCTTCTTTCAGAACAGGCTCACTGTCACATTCAGATGGAACACCACATGTGTCTGAATTGATATTACAACTGGTCCAAGGTGGTAAATGATCATCCACAAAATAATAATGAAATATGCTGCATCCACTTTTTCAAGCATGAGAAATAGAAGTTACAGTGAGAGTAGACATGTGCTTCCCTCTCTGTCGGACCGTGCAGACTAGAGGCTGAGGTGAGAATGTCTCTCTCTTTCTCGTGAGTTCACACACACAGGTCTTCCATAAAAAAAAATTTCAGACTACATTTTATTCAATGCACTCAGGTAATTAGTAGAGATGGGTAAAACTCACAAAATTACTATTCGATAGTCACTGTGAACTGTGGTCATCGCTAACAGGCTAACGTTATTTCCAGGAACAAACGCATTCATTCCTAAAGTAACATTGTTGATGCTTCAGATTCAGATTCAGATTCAGATTTCTTTATCACACCATTTTGTACAGGTACAAAATGGAACGTGATTTGACATTACAGTGCATGATTGATATTTTCACAAATAGGAACAACATAATAATAATGATAAATAAATAAGTAAGTGCAAAACAGGACAGAACAGTGAGACAACAATAAGACAGTAAAGTGCAGTGGTAGGGGACATGGAAACAGTGCAGCACAGTTCAAGTCCAGAGGTCCAGCCCTAGCAGCTCGCCATAGAGGGGGGGAGCAGGGGGACACCTGACTCATTTACCAGGCGAGCTGCTGAGGGGAAGAAGCTGAGTCTATGGCGGGACTTTAATGTCTTGGGCAGCCGTAGCCGCCTACCGTGGGGGAGCATGGTGAACACTTGAAATGTCTGAGCTTCCACGCTAACATATGTTTTTTTTTTTTTTACTTAAACACTCAAATAAGCAAGCTAGCTGGCCGCTGTCATTCCTAACAGCTAACGCTATAGTGGATGGAGCTAGCGTATTTCGGAAACAAAAGCATTCATTCTGAACATTACATTACTGATGCGTGAAATAAGATGGCAAACGTACAAAAAGACTGTTATGCTACCTGGCTAGCTAGCTACATATACCCAACATGCCATTCAGCGGTGTAACAGTTAATAGGGTCCCCTCTCAATACACTGTGAGTAGGGTCCAGCTGCAGACCCGGAGAAGCGCCTCTCACGCGGCACGCCTCTGGCAGCCTCAAGGCACCTCAAAGGCACTAAAAACAAGATTACAAACATCACAAAACAAACTGGTCAGACTACTGCTTGACCTTACTCCTAAAACCCAAGTTTTCAATCAATCAATCAATCAATCAATCAATCAATCAATCAATCAATCAATCAATCAATCAATCAATCAATCAAGAGACTTCATGGCTGGTGTGTGGTCAGATGGGAGGGCTTTTCCTGGAAAGACACAGTCCCTGAATTTGTTGGCCAATCAAACTTAACCAGTAAGCCTGAAGTGGTCCTATTTGTGTCCTGCAATTGTGCTTCATTTTGTAGATTTTTATTCTTATAATGTTTGCATAAAGTATTTATGAATATCTATGAATGTTAAAGGGGAACTTGTTGAATATAGAGGGTGTATGTATGGTTGTAACTGACTGTATTTGCTCTCTACTGCCCAAATGACTGCATGTATATCTGTGTCCACTGGAGGGCGCTGTAGGCGAAGCGTCTACTGTCTACACCAGGTTGGGACTATATAAACCTTGGTTCCCTCCTACTGTTCCTTCTTCTCACTTCTTCCCCTCCCGGAGAGGAGATCATATGTGCTGCTGTATTATGAGACTACATGATAAATAAATCGCTGCCAGCAGAGCAAGGCCAAAGATAGAATACCATGCCTCTTGTATACATTATTGTCGCCCCATTGCCAAATCTGTTAACAGAACTATCTTATAAATGGCCTTTTCCAGTGTTTAGCATTGTTTTCTATAGCAATGTGGGGTTGTACCAACACTGTCTTGGTCTCAAATTCTCATTTTGGCGCATTCCTCCAGTTCAGCTGAGACAAGATCCTCCCCCACTAAACCAAGCCATTCTGAATTGAGCGGATCTGTGACAATTCTGATCTGCCACCGCCCACCCACAATCAACTGTGATACGTTTATATGAGCAGTGAGTGCAAATAATGCCAAATAATGCCTGTTCCCTGGGGGGCTCCAGTTTTTGTCCAGATGACATCCGATACTATGTCATCCAGCCTGACAAATGCAATTAGTTTTTTTCCCCTTTGAAATGAGGATTCACACTCATGAATGAAATAATACAGTGCAAAAACACAAAGTTATCATTAATGCAAGACTTTATTGATTCTTCATCTTTAACATACTGTAGAAGGTTGAAAATGGACTGCATAGAGATTTGAAAATCATATGGCCGTAGTGGAGGTTAAACGGTAGAGGTAGGATTGGTGGATGAAGCATCAGACTTAGTAGCTGGCCATGGTGCTCTCCAGCCAGTCGTTGAACAGGCACACCTGACAATAGAAACAGGAAGATGTTAGCAGCAGTTCGCAAGACACAAGAAAGCGGTAAATATGGACACACACATTATGGAATATATCCTTGTTTGTTCTGTGTGAGCAATGTGGTAGGCCAAATAAAAAGGACATATTTGAGTCGTACCTTGGCGTAGACACCAGGGTAGTCCCTCTCGGCACATCCGTAGCCCCAGGACACAACACCCTGCAGCTCACCATCGCACACAACGGGGCCACCGGAGTCACCCTGAGAGAAGGGGAAAGGAGGAAGGAGATGGACGGGATTCTTACTAAAGTTCAACATGCTGAATATAACACCATAACAATGGATGGTGGATGTTGTACAACTGATATAATGTTATATAATTACTGTACATACCTGGCAAGAGTCCTTGCCTCCCTCCAAGTATCCAGCGCAGAACATGGCGTTGGTGATCTGGCCAGGGTAGGAGTTGTCACAGTCCTCATGAGACAGGATGGGGATGTTCAGGCACTGCAGCTTGTCGCCGTCATCCACTGATGAAACAGAGTGGAGAGGGGACATTGAATACTACTGAGGAAATACACTGGTGAACATTTAGCAAATCTGTCAGTTCCCAACGTTGGTGTTGCTACTCACTGGAGCTCATGGTGTTGCCCCAGCCAGAGACTAAGCACATGGTGCCAGCAGGGGCACAGCTGGTGGGCAGAGCCACAGGCTTCACAAACTCATTGAGGGTGGCAGGCTTGCTCAGCTTGATGAGCATGATGTCATTGTTGATGTTGTAGGAGCTGTAGTTGGGGTGGCGGATGACACGGGCAGAGGAGATGAACTGCTCGGTGCCCTCGGTACGCCTGATGTGGTGCTCGCCCATACGCACCTCCACACGGCTGATGAAGGGAGACAATGGGTGGGTAAAAATGCAGATGATTATCGGTGGTGCCAATAAATATATGATTTTCTGTTCAATACTCGGTACATTAGTTATAAGGTACTTACGACTTGTAGCAGTGAGCAGCAGAAACAACCCAGTTCTCGTTGACCAGAGAACCACCACAGAAGTGGTAGCCAGAGTTCAGAGACACCTGATGGGGCTGGGAGTAGGGCTTGCACTCATACCCTCCGACGATCTTGTCGTCCTCCGTAGCGACTGAAAACACAGGAAGCAAAACCGTCAACAATTATTTGAGTGTATAGATTTCATTGACAGCTGAGATGAATGTCTTCGTGTCAGAGGGCTTATACTCACAAGCAGCTCCGATGAGCAGAATGAAGACCAGAGACATCATGGTTGCTGTGTGATCCTGACAATGAAACTACCTCACCTGGACCTCTGGTTTATATACCATTTTCCATACTTGACACACTGTCATCATACCAGTGACCAATCAGGAGCCTGGAAGAATCTTTAGGGAATTGTAAAAACAGATAGAGCTCAGAGTTGGCTCTGGCCCCCACTCCCACCAATACCAGACATATGCTCATCATATGCTCTGGCAAACATCAAGTTCAGCGTATAATTGTTTCATAGTAGAACATAGTAGTTGTGTAATGATTTAGTAATGATAATGACCATTATTTATTACGGTTTTAGCCTCATCATTTTTAATCACCATGCCATCATGAAGCACACAAGAAAGACATGCAACTGTTTAACTATATAGCAGCAAAGGTAGTTTCCATGTTGCACAATTACATTATTGTAGCTAATCTGAAGTATTGTCAGAAGGACTGTGAGCACGGAGAAAATACTTGTCAAACCAGAGAGGGAAGACACATCTGAGTTTTATATCACTATCACAGGTGGGTGGGTTATGTTTGATGACATATGACTAAAATTTGATTTGTCATATACGTCACAATGTCATGAGCTATAGGAGGGAAAGGGGCAAGGTTTTGTTTTCCTAATATAATTTAAAACATATGTGTATTTCTCTGACTGATAGGATAAGTCATATAATAACTAACATATTATTTTGATAGATGGAAGACAGATTAATAATAGCTATGTACACGCATCTTTTGAAAAGGTTGACTAACCTAAACACTGCAACTTATAAATAGATACATTTCAGCGGACACTTCTAGTAGTAATCTGTGTTCCGTTATAGACCTGTATTTTCGGCACATGGTGCAATTCCCAACCTTGGTGTGCAGCTGGAGATACAGTAGTGCAGCTGGAGCGGCTCACATCTGCACCCAGCTGCACCTGACGGCCTTCACCCAGGGGCACACGCCCACGTGCCCTAGAGCACAGCAGCTCAAAGAGAAACAGGCTGATGTCCAAAATACTGTGGTAATATTAGTTTTAAAAAACTACTGAATAATTGATTAATTATGCAGATGTTTTACCATTTTGTAAATTGTAAATAGGAAGTTAGGAAAATTATTTTATAATTCGAGCCTATTAAATAGGCTCGAATTATAAAATAATTTTCCTAATTTCCTAATTTTGAATAACATTTTGAATAACATTTTGCACTCATCGATGACACACAACACTGTTGGTGAAGTATTTCTCTCAAATCTGTCAACTCACTTATGTTGTTTGTTTGTATTTATTGTTTTGTGTGGACACCAGGAAGAGTATAGCTGTTGCCATTTGTAACAGCTAATGGGGATCCAAATAAACTTAAACTTAAACTTAAACTTCATGTCATTGGTGACAATCTCTTGAAATCTGCTGGTTTTATGACACATTGTTAGATATTCCCTCGAAATTAAAGATGGAGAATAACATATAAATGACTCAATAATGTAAATGAGTCTCCGTGATGTAAACAACAATATTTGAAATATTTGAGGAAAGAGTGAAATGAACTAATAAAGTGATGCACTGTGTATATGTAATTTCCAATAGCCAACCAGTTTATAGATGATATAATTAGAGCAGTATGTGGGGTAAGATTTAGGTCTGACTAGTCTATTAGCCTAAAAGGCAGTGATTGACAAAGATGATAATTCATTGTGCTTCATTGTTGATCACGCTTTTGAAAGAGGCTCTGCCAATATGGTCCCTATGTTGTGGAACACCCTGCTTGGGGAACTAGGCAGACTAGCTTTCTGCTTAAAACACACGTTTGCATAATGTAGATGTGCTTATGTGTTATGTTTCTTAATGTGTCAGTCTATTGATTTATTTTCTATTAATTTCTATTTGTTATTTAGCTGTATTACCACCATTCTCTGGTTGGTTGGTTGGTTGGTTGGTTGGTTGTCTGACTTAAAATGTTGTACTGTTGCTTTGTCTCTTATGTTCTCTTATTTTACTCTTTTTATTTTAGATAATGAAAAGTAAACAAACAAAAACACAACAACGGTTAAGTGTGTTACTACTATTAATCATTATTATGATTTTCTCTGAAGCATTTGTAACTTGTGTTTTAAATCAGCTGGTAACACCTTGCTCTGGGGGCAGGGACGTGCAGAAACACTTTGGGAGGCAGGTGCCCAACCAAACAGAGAGCCGGGCACATCAGAGGCTGGCACAGCGTCTGCCACTTCACCTCATGATCAGCCTCTCTCTCCCTCTCCCTTACTCTCCTTTGTAACTTCAATGTCTAAACGATGGTCAAAAGCACGACAGAAGTGGAGACAGCAGACCACATATGAGTTGCTTAAAGCAATCAATAAATCACAACACCAACACTTCACAAACACTGGTCTTATCATAATATCACAGTATAGGCTATGACAGAATACAGTATGCAATATCCACGTTTTTGTAGAATATAGTATAGTCCAACTGTTATTGTGTAGAGGCATAGCATAATAGTGTGTATAATATGTGTTAATGTTAGTTTATACAGTACAGTATATCTGGAAATGAGGCAGATAGCACCACAGGCTACTATCTGCAGTGTACAGTAGGCAGAGGAAGCCAGCAGTTGGTCAGATTGCTTTTGCACCGATGTACTGGTGACACTTGCTTAGACAATTAGTTGGAAGTAAAAGGTTTACTTATATCTTAGTTCATGCCGAGAGGGTGGTCCCTCTCAGCACATCCATCATGCATCATGTTTCAACATTAACACAAATGTTTTAAATTTAATAAAATTTTAAATGATGGTTTACCAAACCTTTGTTAACGGAACAGGAAATTAGATCTTAAGTATTTAATCATTATTATTGTGTCACCTAAAGTGTGCTGATAAGTTCAATATGTATAAAGTGTATTATTTATTATCATTCTTATAAGAACAGTTTAAGAAACTTGTGAATAATCCAGCAATTTTGGGCTCAAGGTTATTATAATCTTTTGGCATCGTCACCTCAAATGATCGCCAACAATTGGCGTCGATGCCTAGTGGTCCATCTTTGCCCATTACTGAACCAATCAGGCAGCTCCATCGTACAGGACAGTTCTAACAATTGTGGATATAAACTAGGGGTCGAGGTGAGGTTCTCTCATCAACTGGATCACACAGCAATCATGAGGTCTCTGGTCTTCATTCTGCTCATCGGAGCTGCTTGTGAGTATAAGGCCCTTTCAGAGTAGCCTGCCTCTCAAGGCCTATACCACATACTGTTTTCACAGTACAATCTGGCTCATCATAATTACTTTACAATGATCACTGAGAACAGTAAAATGTACAGATGATATGATGACATAAAACACATTGATATACTGAACCAATACACTCAACGGTATAGTTCTGATTTGTATAACCGTATACTCTATTTCCTACTTGATGATGTTGATTGGTAGAGTGCTTTCTCAGCACCACCCATGCTGTTCATCATAGTGGATACCTAACATCACTTAATTAGCCACAAACTAATGCAAATCAATATAGCGTCAACTTAAGCTCCTGTGTGTACAAGCTGATTTACCATAATTGAAACCTACTCCAAAGTGTAAACAAAGTACATTTCAGTTATGTTCAGTTAGCTTCTACAGACAGGAGCTTGATTCCATTTACTTTGTATTAGTTTGTGGACAACTAAGTTGTGGGTATGAAGAACAGCATGGATGCATTGTGCTGGAAAAGTACTCTACCAATCAACATCATTGGTAAGAAGGAAATAGGGTTAGGTGTTAAAAAGAAAATCACAACTGTCCCTGTTCTGCAACTGCAGATTCTGACAAATTACTTGAATTATTTTCAGTCGCCACGGAGGACGACAAGATCGTCGGAGGGTATGAGTGCACGCCTCACTCCCAGGCCCATCAGGTGTCTCTGAACTCTGGCTACCACTTCTGTGGTGGTTCTCTGGTCAACGAGAACTGGGTTGTGTCTGCTGCTCACTGCTACAAGTCGTAAGTAGACTAGGCTGTAAACCTTAACATGTACTGTACTTTGCAATCCTTGAATCTCAAATCCTGTATCTGGTACGATGAAAAACACTAGGACTTTATAGTCATCCCTTCTCTATTCTCTCTTTCAGCCGTGTGGAGGTGCGTATGGGCGAGCACCACATCAGGGTTACCGAGGGCAACGAGCAGTTCATCTCCTCTGCCCGTGTCATCCGCAACCCCAACTACAATGCCTTTAGCCTTGACAGTGACATCATGCTCATCAAGCTGAGCAAGCCTGCCACCCTCAATGAGTTTGTGAAGCCTGTGGCTCTGCCCACCAGCTGTGCCCCTGCTGGCACCATGTGCTTAGTCTCTGGCTGGGGCAACACCATGAGCTCCGGTGAGTCGCACCTCATCGAAGAAATGCCAACTTTCTGTAGATTGAGTCCAACTGCAGTTTAACAATTAAATTGTGTGCAATGTTCACAATATCTAAGAATAATTATATTACACATTTGCCTATCTCTCCCATCCTGTCTCTCTTCTTACTGTAGTTGATGATGAGGACAGAAGCTTCTATCCCCAGGCCATCAGGATGCTAAATGCTAAATGACAATAACACTATATGTAACAAACCATCAAATACACTCACAGCACACACATCCACACGCACACACTCACTTTAAACAAACAACTCACTGCAGCACCCACTTTACCCACTTTAGACACCCAACACACTTTATATTTATCTGTAAAGAATTTGCACTACAACTCATACCTCATCACACCTTACTGTAAATTGTACCTAAATTGTACCTCATCCCATTTCTGCATTGTACTGTTTATTGTATTGTAACTCAGTTACTTTTCTACTCAGCATTGTATATTGTATATATGTACATTGAACACTTTTGTCTACGTACTTGACTTCTATTTTATACTTATTTTATACTTATCTATTAAACATTTTATCTAGCACAATCTCTGGAGCAAAACAGAAAGAAGCATTTTATATAAAAGTATTCTGTACTTTTGTATGACAACTAATAAAGAAACTTGAAACTTGAACGTGAACCGTCTCTCTTCTTACTGTATAGTTGATGACGGTGACAAGCTGCAGTGCCTGGACCTCCCCATCTTGTCTGATCAGGACTGTGAGAACAGCTACTCTGGCATGATCACGGGCACCATGTTCTGCGCTGGGTATCTGGAGGGAGGCAAGGACTCTTGCCAGGTATGTACTTCTCTGCTTCTCAAACAGACACATACATCCTTTCTGTGTTTGGCTATATCAAATAATTTCTTTTTTGTTATTGTTAGGGCTGTCAGTTTATCGCGTTAATTTGATTAATTAATTACACAGCAAATTATCGCGTTATGAAAATTAACTCAACATTTATATATATATTTTTTAATTATTATTATTATTATTATTATTACATTTTTTTATCTCATTCATTCCATAAGAACGTAGAATAAACATTTACAGACTTTATTTTTAAATGGGCCATTTGCATGTTCTTGGTATCTGATTCTAGGGACATCTATGGATCTCAGGGAATGTATTCCCAGTGTCAGAAATACTGTGTCTGTTACTAGGCTTGAGTAAATTGTAATGAACCAAATGAGAATATCAATTCAATTTTATTTGAAATTTTTTATTATCTTTGACTGTGAATAACACCATGATAAAATTTACCAGACCTGAAAAATCTAAGCAAATGAATAAATGGAAGATGATTAAACAGAAGGTTTTGTAGATACAGTACTGAATTCTGCCATCCGGACACATGCAATTTGAAATATGATTAGAGAATATAAAATAGCAGGCCTAAAATGGTTATGCGATTAATTAATTAATTAATTACAAATCCTGTAATTAATTAGATTAATTGTTTTAATAGCCTGACAGCACTAGTTATTGTTGAAACATGATGCAATATATTGGATAAAAGCGTCAGCTAAATGACTAAATGTAAATGTAAATGTGCCATCTGTTATTTATTTACCACTTTAAAACTATCTATTTTGTATCTCTTCCTTCAGGGTGACTCCGGTGGCCCCGTTGTGTGCGATGGTGAGCTGCAGGGTGTTGTGTCCTGGGGCTTCGGATGTGCTGAGAGGAACTACCCTGGTGTTTATGCCAAGGTAAATCCTTAGAATAAACTCAGATATAAATATTCTTGAAAGTTATTAATACATTTTACTTGATGGTCCAACTAAACTGACATTATTCTCCGGTGACTGCAATGCATAATATTAATATCTCTTCTTTTCAATGATCAGGTCTGCATGTTCAATGACTGGCTGCAGAACACCATGGCGAGCAACTGAGTCTGATCCTATGATTCAACTTCTTGTTCAGTCACACCATTCAACTTCATGGGTTGTCCAAATTCCATCGTTTGTGCTGGAGTTGAAAACAAATAAAGTATTTTAATTACATAATGTATTCTGTTTTGGTATCATTATCGTAAGAAAAAAGTATGATTCCCACAATCCTGTTACAAAGCTGCTACAATTATTATAATTGTATCTTGTTTAGAGCCCATGTGTTTGTAACTCACAGGTTGCTTGGAAAGCAGATGAAGTTACATCGGTATCTCTAGTTTAAATTGTTGCACTGTGGTCTAAAACACTGTTAGCACTGTTAGCACTGGCCGCTTTGCAAACGTTACAGCAGCCACTGAGCTGTAGAACATTACAATGTACAAGACGGATCAAAGCAATCAAAACAGAGGCATTTCAGCGGATGAATTATGCATGTTTGTTGCAAATATAGGTGTGTCAGAGACTGTGGTGCCACATCTATAATCATACCTATTACCAATAGTGTGATTACAAGTTACCATGTTGGAAAGACAGACAACAAAACAAAGAATTCACCAAATTTCTGTGCAGTGGTTGAGTGTTCAAATTCGACTGTAAAAGTAAGAAGAAATGTAGATAAGCTGTATTTGACAGCCCCACTAATAATAAACCATGCAGTTAACACTTTAACTGCCACACACGAGATATCTCGGGTTTATTTTTATGTGGTTGAAAGCCACTCACGAGATTTCTCTGAATTTTTTTTTCTTTTTTTTTTTAGCGATCTGAAATCATATTGCATCACACGAGCCTACCCGAGTATACACGAGCGCCGCCGGCGATCATATGTGGAAAAAAGCGCCCCCTATCGTCTCCAAGATGACATAAGGGATTTTGGAATGGACTCAATGAAAATGGATGGGGAAAAAAATCCGGTACTCCACATTTTCCAGTCCACTGATCCAGCCGGGGTTACCACAGTTCATTCTGGAGCCTCTGAGACGCGCGGAATCATGTACTGCACTGTACACACGGTGGATCTATACACTTATCGATTTTTTCGAATGGTGATCAGGAATTGGAATATACCAGTTGGATACCATCTGATGTCAGGTAAGGAATCTATGTTATCAGTGTTAAGATAATCAGACTAATTTTGATGAAGTTATAAGCTGTTTTGTGAAATGGGCTCTTTCGGTTTCACTGTAAAAGTCCAAGAGGAAATCAACGCGGCAATTATCCGTGCGCGGCCCGAATGTGCTTGCGTATAATATTGATCATCTAGCGTTTATTTGAAAACGATTCATAAATAGGCAGACGAATATCAACGTTGTGGAATATTCCAGTAAAAGACGATTTTCATAGAATGGTCCAGAATTTTTTGTTTGTTTTTTATCTCAAAACGGGTGCTTTTCTAAATGCTCTGAAACGGAAATGACGCGATAAAAAACCAATCTGCCTTGACAGCACTGACTGGAAAATGGTCTTTGATAAGCGACGGGCAGATTAGACACATAGCCATAATTTAAAACATAGATTAGGCGATATTAACGTTAACATTGAAGTGGATGGTGGCATCAAGGGGGTAAAAAGGAAAACCCGGCGTGGCACTCAAAGTGTTAATGAAGTTTGTTGTTGACATATTTCTCTATTAGTGTTAACTTTAGGCCTGTACTTCTTTTGCTCTATTCTAAGAACGTTGATTTGTTTACATAGCAACCATTCAAACATCATGGCCAGTGGACAACTATGTGTGTCTGTTGTGACAGTGTAACACTATTAGGATGAAACACTCAACAGGGGTTTGAGTTGCAGTCCTACCTCACCGGTAGGAACTGGGCCTAGAGGAGTCAGGCTTTATGTCAACAGGGGTTCCTTTGATAGAGACGGTTTCATCTCTTACATTAGCATTAAGAATGAGGTTTTTGACCCTAAAACCGACTAAAATCATCTAACCTGAGGTTGAACCTTTCCAGGCCTGGTAGGCCTCAGACCTACACCATGAAAATACAACATACGGAGAACCCCAAAGACCTTCTGATGGTGGCAACTAGCCTAGCTTGGCTGGCCCTACAACGAATGAGCCTCTGAGCAGGCTGCTCGGCTGCTGGCTGTGGGTTACTATTAGCTCTCCTAATAGCTTTCCATTGTACATTTACATTTACATTTGGTCATTTAGCTCAGTCAGAGTCAGAGATTTTATTTGCCATGTATGGACGAATCCACATTGGGATACAGGTACAGAGCAACCACTGTGTGTCTACAACTAATCCAAAACAGGAGCAGAGTAGAAACAGTACAGAAAAAAACACATGTTAAAACACAGACACTCAGACAGTATAAAAGGACAAATGCTAAAGTTGATATCAACATCACTTAAAAGTGCATATCATAGTAAAGTGCATAATGCATAGAGGCACAATTTACAGCAAAAGTAAAAATATAATCAAAGTGCATGATGCACGGACACACAAAAACAGCACTTCTGTAGTATAATTTGCTGTGTTAAATTATACTTGTTCTTAGTAATCAGTGTTAACTTCCATTTTGGAACCCAAGATAAATTCTTTAGATTAAAATCCTTGGGTGACTTAGCTAGAAAGTCATATAGGGACGAGTTGTCTAAACAATGCAATCAGGATGTCTCAACAAAGAGCCCAACTTTACATACAGACACCTAGGTCAGCTTCAAAGGAACATACACAAAGAAAACCTGTGATCACATTAGAGTGTGATTTATCAGGCCCTTCTGCAAAGAACAGAGCCAGAGAAGGGAACCGCCAAGTTAGTAAAATATATATTAAAGAAAGCCTTTTTACTTTGGAAAAGTGAATTGTGATATTAGAAGCCAAATACAACTTAATTTGCAATACCAGTTATAATAAAGTATATATCTTTTAATAATAACTCATTCTGTAACTAAGTAATTCAATGATCAGTATATGCTGTGACTGAAACTGGAAGGGGGACAGCTGACAAAGAGTATTTGCATACAAGCAGGCAAGCAGCTGTTTCTCACAAATGTGTGAGAAGCTAACTTCTTCTGATAACAGAGACACAGACAGTTGGAAGGAGAAATAATTTTCTATGGATTAAGAATATAGGGGACACTTTGCTTAGGCAATCTTCTATATGAAATATAGCTTTGATTAAACTGTAATTATCACTGAAATGATGTGTTCAATAAGGGGAACCAAATGATATTAAACTTGAAGTGGTTTATAGCCAAACTCACAGGATTAATGGAAGAAAACTTGCAAATAGTTTATATTAGTATTAAATAATATCATTATTTAGAAAGGCATGGTTTAAGACTTTAAGCAATCTAGTTGAATAATTTGAGTAAGTCAAAATGATGAAATGTGTAACACTTCCCCTGGTCCTGTGGGACCAACCGGCAACCCTCCGCCCGGTTCGGTTGGTCCAGGACTCAGACACTCACAACCCCCCATCAATACCCTTCACAACATAACATTGGCAACCGGTGGGCTGAGCCAGATGTGGCAGATCTGGCATCAGCTCACACACCTACTTAACATTCTCATCTGCCATTTATATTTGTTATGTTCTTTGTCTATGTTGTCATTGTTGTTTCCATTGTGTTAGTTTTGTGTTCCCCTGTCTGTGTTTTGTAAATATGTTTTAGTCTCGTTTGTCTCAGTTTGTACAATTGTTATTGTTCCCCCTGTGTGCTCTGTATTCTGTTAGTTCTGTCTACCACACCTGTGTCCTGTTAGTAATTACCCTCTGTGTCTAATTAGTGTTTGTATTTAAGTGTTCTGGGCCAGCATGCACTTGCTGGTTCATTGTTAAATGTTACCTGTGTTTGTCAGTCGTGTATTGTATCCTGTCTTGTGAAAGTAAACACTGTATCGTCACCACGTCGACTCCTGTCTCATCTCTCATCGTATTCACTTTGCTACCTGGGTTCACCATGCCAAAGAAGCACACTCGTAACAGAAATGCAAGCTTTATACACTGAAATGGAAATAACTAATGTGAATATAAGCTTTGTGGTTTACTCTGGCACAAACTAGTAATGTTTTATGTTGACATGTGTGTCTTTGAGAGAATTACATTAACACTTTCCGTGCCCCAGAACCCTGTTGCGTGCCAACGCCCACTTCAATGATAAGGCCTAAGACAACAATCTGAATTTCAAATACACAGAACAAGACAACATTATTACTTTCATGGCTCTAAACCTAGTCACCTACTAGCTATGAAGATACGATCCAGTGAACAATTTGCGGATATCCCTGCCATCAAGGACCAACAGGGAATGGTTACCACCGACCCCAGAAAAATCAACGAGACTTTTCGTACATTTTACTCTAACCTGTACGAGTCAGAAGTGATCTTCGATCATAATAAACTGGAGAAATTCCTTGATCAAATTAACTTACCTCAACTCTCAGAGGAAGACGCTAAACGGTTAGATGCACCTATTACACTAGAGGAACTTAGGGAGGCTATTTCTGACTTGCAAAGTGGTAAAGCCCCTGGCTGGGATGGCATTCCACCCGAACTGTACCTCTCATGCTGGGATGTAATTGGACCCCTATTACTTGATATGATTTTACACTCAGTCAAAGAGGGAAACTTCTCCAGGGATGTCAATATGGCACTCATATCTGTCCTACTTAAGAAAGATAAGGACCCCACCGAATGCGGCAGTTATAGACCCTTAAGCCTCCTTGGTCTTATTTATGGGCAGTACTTCGAAGGATGGGGTTAGGTGATGGGTTCATTCATATGATCAAAGTACTATATACAGATCCATCGGCCATGATTTTAACAGGTAAATTCTGCTCTCCACTCTTCCCTGTGTCGCACTCGTCCAGACAGGGTTGTCCTCTTAGTCCCGGACTATTTGCTCTATCCCTAGAACCTTTAGCACAGTACATAAGACAATCCCAGTCCATAGCACCGATCTCAATTAAGGGCACACAGCATCACATTAGCTTATATGCAGACGATGTAATCTTGTTCATGCAAAACCCTGCCACCTCCCTACCTCATCTTCTAAAAGTAATAGATGATTTTGGCAATCTATCGGGATTTAAGATAAACTGGCCAAAATCAGCCTTCCTTCCACTCAATGTGACTGCGAAGGCTACCACCCTCCCAGCAAATATACCCATGGTAGAACACTTTAGATGTCTTGGAGTTGAAATATTCCCTACTATAAGCCAAACGGTGAAGTATAATTACTCCGGATTGCTAGACAGGATCACAAATCACTTCGGCAGGGGGGGGGGGGGGGGGGGGGCAAGAGCCCATGTATTGTATTTATTATTTTTATGTCTTTTAATCTACATTCATTCTGATTTAATTACTGGACTGTCATTATTGTTATTATTATTTCTGTTATTGTCCTGTGATTTATCATTGATTATTACTGTTACTGTATTGTTTGTCTTGTTTCATGTTAAAAAAAGGGAAAATAAAAAACATTTGTTAAAAAAAAAATGATAGAGCTCTCATATTTGTGAACGCATAAACTACATCTTAAATTATGGTTATGTGTATAATATGACCGTCGCTTATCAATGACTTGTTTGCAGTCAACATTGTCCAAACGGATTGTTTTTTAATCGGTTCATTTCCGTTTTATACCATCTTGAAAAACGCTCGTTTTATGGAAGTTCCAGACATTCTGTGATAATCGCCCTTTAATGTAATATACTGGAATACACAAAAAACGTTGAAATTTTTCTGCCTATTTATGAATCGTTTTCAAATAAACGCTAGATTATCGATAGTATATGTGTACTTATGCACGCTATAGAAGCGGGCTGAAAAATCGATTATCTTATTTTTACACACACACACACACATAGGGCTCACACTGATATCTCTGTGAAAAAAGCTCTGATTATCCTAAGACTGGTAAAATAGATTCCTTACCTCAGATCAGATGTTCTCCAAAAAGATTATTCCAATTCCTGATCGCAATTCCAAATATCGATCGCATTTATTGATCCAACGCTGGGTGGTCGAAACACCGATTCCACGCTGTTCTGAGGCTCCACAATGGATCCGATCGTCTCGGGTGACTTGCCTGAGAAGTAAAATAAGGAAGCAGGATTTTTTTCCCCCCATGCGTTTCATTCAGTCTAATCCAAAGGGGTGCAGTACCACAGGGAGAGACGATAGGTGGCGATATTTTCCCAATGGAGCTCAGAGAGAGTTCCAGTGGTAACGGGAGGCTAGATTGATGAAATATGAATGGAAATCGCTAATAAGAAAAAAAACAATCAAAAACAAAATCTCTCGTCTCTCTGGCACTCAACGGTCGGCATGAACAAACGAGTAATCTCGTCGTTGGCACTCAAAGTGTTAATATCTATGTATCAGGTTTGGTAAATATAATAGTGACAATGATTAGGCCTTAAAATGATTTAGAAAGAAATGCTGTCTTAGCAGAGCCGTTAATGGTAAGCCACGCCCATATTTTAAAATTCAAAATAGCCGGCTGGAGATTGGAAGAAAACCTGTTGTGATGTCACTTCCTGTGAGGTCATAACCGGGACCAGGGCCCTGCTATAAGGAGAGGGCCACGAGACACTGGATCAGGAGAGCATTGAGAAAGGAGAAGAAGATTTCAAGAAGACCTCATCGATTAAGGACATTTCATATTCACACTGCCAAAATAGATCACGGAAGAAAGCAGTGTTGTTGACATCCGGTGGACATCTTTGTTAGAATATTTTGGGTGCCGTTCAGAGCTTGAATTATTTTACATCAAGTGTTTTGTGAGCAAGTATTGATTGATTATTCTTGTGGTCAATAAATACTTTTTTTTACAGAGTGCTATATCTTTTTGAGAGAACAGCAAAACGAGTACTGTTAGATTGTGTATCCTCAGATACAATACTTCCACAACCTGACTAATAACACACCAAAACAAAATAGGATAATATACAAATCTAGCCTTTGGAGTTATTCAGGCTGCGCACAGCACTGGGGAAGAAACTCTTAGTAAACCGAGAGGTAGAGCATGTGATAGAGCGGTAGCGTCTGCCTGAGGGGAAGGGGACAAAGAGGCCTGCGGCTGGGTGACCAGAGGGGTCGTTGATAATGCCAGAGGCACGGGAAAGCAGCCTGGCACCATAGATCTCTTCTAGAGCTGGCAGGCTAACCCTGATTGTCTTGCGTGCGAGACGCACAATTCTGTTCAGAGATTTCTTCTCCTGGTCTGTAATGTTACAGTACAGGAGGAAGTAAGAACGCTTTCAATCACACAGCAATAGAAGTTGTGTAGAATCACCCTGTTATTTGTGAACTCTTTCAGTTTCCTAAGAAAGAAAAGATGTTGCTGGGACTTTTTAACAATGGTTCTGGTATTGGAGTGCCAGCTCAGGACATTTGAAATAGTGACCCCAAGAAATGTAAAACTGCTCACCATATCCACCTCTGAGCCATTTATGGTAATGGTGAGATGGGATACCTTGCTACGTCTAAAATCGATGACTAGCTCCTTCGTTTTGGAAGCATTCAGGGTGAGGTTATTGGTCTCACTCCACCTAACTAGGTTCTGCACCTCTGATCTGTAAAATGACTCGTCATTTGAGTTTATACGCCCAATGACCGTGGTATCATCAGTGTACTTTACTATCAGATTGTTATCATAGGAAGCAGTACAGTCATCAGTGCGGAGAGAGAACAGTAAAGGGCTGAGAATGCAGCCTTGTGGCGAACCAGTACTTAAAACAATTTCATCAGACATATTGTTTCCAATCCTGACTCTTTGAGGTCTCAAAATTAAAAAGTTAAGAATCCATTCACAGACAGCGTCACATAGACCCAGACTATGAAGTTTGTGGATCAGATTAGATGGAATAAGCGTATTAAAAGCAGATCTATAATCGATAAAAAGCATTCTAACATAGGAGTTTTTCATACACAGGATTAAGAGCTAAGGAAATAGCATCATCTACTGATCTATTTTTCTTGTAGGCGAACTGCCAGGGATCAAGACACGTAGGAATCTGACCTTTTATATAATTCAGCACTAGCCGCTCTAAACATTTCATTAAAACTGAGGTTAGAGTACTCTGTAATCATTAAGACAAGTCACAGGTGATTTCTTGGGAACCGGAATGATAGTAGATTCCTTGAAGCTCCTTGGAACAAGGCGGCGCTCCAGTGACATGTTGAAAAGGTCTGTGAGCACAGGGGCAAGCTGCTCAGAGCAGAGTCGGACGGCCCTGGGAGGAATGCCGTCCGGGCCAGTGGCTTTCCTATAGTACTGGACAGGACCTTGCGCACCTCATGTTCTGTGACAGTCAGCCCAGACAAGTCACTGGAGTTGGAAGGAATAAAAACAGGACGCTCTGTGTTACTTTCATCAAATCTGGAGTGAAAGTTATTCAGTCTACCGGGGAGCGAGTGATCACCTCCAGTGGAGGCGAGGCCCCTGGGCTTGTATAAGTGATAGTGTTCAGTCCCTGCCACATCCGACGGGGGTCACTGCCAGTAAAATGTCCTACAATACGTTCTCCATAGTAGCGCTTGGCGGCTCTTATTGACCGCTCCGGCGAGTATCTAGCCAGTTTATAACTGGTTGCATCCCCAGATTTAAAAGCAGTGGCTCGTTCAGTAAGTTTGAGTCTAACATCAGAGTTAAGCCATGGTTTTTGGTTTGAGTATTGCTTAACCACCTTGCGGGGAACGCTCAAGTCAATACAAAAGTTGATATATCCAATGACAGCGTCACAGTATTGGTCAAGGTCCTCACACTTAAAGACAGACCAGTCTGTGGCGTCGAGACACCCTTGTAAAAGTGTAAAAGTGACGCTTTTATCCAAAGCGACTTACAAGTTTTGTACAACAAGACAGCAGGAAGGGTACAACTCTATCAGCTGAGTAACAATGTTCATCAATGTGTTGAGTGCTATAGTGTTGGTTAGTATATTAGTGCATGACAGTAAGGTTAGTTAGGGTTAGATATACATATATATTTTTTCTTCTTCTTCCATTTCAGATAATGATTGAAGAAGTGCGTCTTTAGTTGACGGCAAAATATTGGATGGGTTTCGGCCAGGGGCGTATCTAGACCAAGCACTGTACTGGGGCACAGGGGGGCACACAGGGATGTGAAGCGGGCACGTGGAGCGCGCACACAATTTTTTTTGGCGATTTTGCCTGGTTTTTGGGCGAAAATGGGCAGATTTTGTAACTATTTTATTTGTAACTTTATTTCGGTTTTAGCGTTAGGTTAGATGCATCCATCTGTATGGAGAATGGGAGTGGTTTGTCTGATGTTAAGGCCTTGAGAACATCACCCACTGCCTTTGGAGCAAGGACCAGAGCCTCTGCCTTTGTTCTTCCTAAAGTCATTTTCTTCACTATTTTGGAATCATGTAGAATCTTTTGAGCTTGTTTTTTTTTAAGAAAAATGTTATCATTTAGATGCCTTTATTTCATATTCGACGCAGACGAATCCATAATAAGTTAACAGAAAAAATAAGTACACAACCACATTATTTCAACCTAATAAAACTATGTTTATTGTCATTGTTTTAAGAACACAAGGTAACTTGGTAATACTCACATTTTGAGTTAAAAGAACCCCACTGGTCACAATGGTGACCGTACTAATGTTTTGGTTATAAGGCTCTGAAAATGTTACTGAATGATGTATCAATGTATTTCCAGCTAAATTGAAATAATAAAGGGTCTCAATTAAATATGTGTAGTGTCACATGACCAGAACACAGCTCAGTCGTCGCAAGGTTTAACTGAGGCTAACGTTAACATGATGGCACACCCTCCTCCAATCCCTCCACCGGAGCAAGGCCAGAGAGAGAGAGAGGAGAGGAGAGAGAGAGAGAGAGAGAGAGAGAGAGAGAGAGAGAGAGAGAGAGAGAGGAGAGGAGAGGAGAGGAGAGGAGAGGAGAGGAGAGGAGAGGAGAGGAGAGGAGAGGAGAGGAGAGGAGAGGGAGAGAGAGAGGAGAGGAAAGAGAGAGGAGAGAGGGAGAGGAGAGGAGAGGAGAGGAGAGGAGAGGAGAGGAGAGGAGAGGAGAGGAGAGGAGAGGAGAGAGAGAGAGGAAAGAGGGAGAGGAGAGGAAAGAGAGAGGAGAGAGGGAAAGGAGAGGAAAGAGAGAGGAGAGAGGAGAGAGCGAGAGGGAGAGAGGGAGAGAGTGAGAGAGAGAGAAAGACGGTCAAGTTAACATGCTGCAGCGCCATGTGTAGGAAAATAAACAGCTGCCTACCTGAGATCCCTGGCACTGTTTTGCTTCACTGAGCTCCGTTATCTGGGGGCTGTGTTGGTTGGTCCCTCTAAGATGCACACCGGAGCATCTTTTAATCCAGCTGTTTGCTGTTCTCTGATATTTTCTGACATTTCGTTGATGCGTCGCTCGACACTTCGAGCTGACATGGGGATATCTTTTATCCTTGATTTGATTGTCTCTTTGTTTGGCAAGCCTTCAACATAAGTACACACAGCACGGTCCTTGTGACACACAAACCCGTAGTAGTCTGTCCACGAGGGCTGGAATGCCCGAATTTCCTTTGCTTTAACTTTCTTAGCTGGCGGGGTTGCCATCATGACAGAATGCAACCGCAGCACTGTGTGATTTTACCTGTGAACTGCGTGAGGCCAGCTGACTGCTGACAGCTGAGCACCATGGGATGTACCATGTATTAGCTGTCATAGGGGTGTGCAAACCAGTCAACTTACAAAAAAGAGCCTGTTGGAGGATTTCAACAAGATAAATGCGACAACAGTGCAAAATATTTCACTATAATATTTCAAAGCAAAGTAAAACAATTATAATAATAATAATAATTATTATTTTTTATCACTGGGGCACAGCTGATCAACACTGTGCCCCAGTGATAGTGGTCTAAATACGCCGATGGTTTTGGCTGTCCTATTGTGTGGGGCATTGCTGAAGCGGAGCCACAGCCTTCCCTGACTGGAGACACGCTATGGGGGATGCTCTGGGAATGCACCCCCTCACAAAGGAGCTGGTAGATATTTTTAACAGCTCTGACAATGACCATATTTGTTATGGATTTTCCGATAAAGAAAATAGCGTCTACAAAAAAAGTGCCCGTCATAGACAACACCAAATATCTCAAGGAACTTCTTGCAACAAAAGATACTTTGAATCCATCCTTCACACTTGTATTGGAGTGATTGACATGGTTCTGATTGAAGAGGACAACAATACTAATGGAGTAAATTAAACTTTAATGGAAGGAAGGTAAATGGAAAGAAAAAAAGAGAGCTTACATAAGCGTACTATTAGGAGCTTATCATGTCAAGATACAATCTGTTTAGAGCAGATAGGACGGGGGGGGGGGTAGCTCTATTTTTCTGTGACATCACCATCCCAACATCACCCTCAAATCCCTCATGATAAGAGGATATAGCTGCTGCATATACCCTCACCGTCGAAGCCGACAGTCTATCAAGGAGAGACTGGAGGTAACAAGGACAGGAACCAGGGGGCAGGACACCGGTCCCTGCCCCCGCCTTACACCACTCTTGGAACATATGCCATCTGCCCGCGTAAGCGCGACAGTGGCGTACCCGTCCCAACAACTGACCTAACAGATGTATGGGGTAAGAATCCCAGGCGGCACGGCATCGGTCCCAGACCTGCCTGGCTATGTCCGGACGTAATCCCCACCCGTCAGGATGAGGACTGCCCCGCGACAGTACACCTGTACCCACATTCACCCTGCTGGGGATGTGGGGAGCCCTCAGGCCGCGCAGATGGAGGACGCCCATAGCCAGCCGCCCGCCGCCTGGTGCAGACGGGGGGAGCGTACTCCCCCTGTCTGTCGATATACGACACTGACGTCGTATTGTCCGTCCTGATCAACACCGTTTGAGGACCAGAAGGACCGCTTTCAATACCAACACATTGAATGTTGTGCAGACCGGGCAGCATGGTTTGCCAGCTGCCCCCTACTGCGTTGGCCCGACGCGTCACCAGCGAGGGAGGCGTCGGTGAAAAACGTGACGTGAGACAGCGCCGTAACCGTCCTAGGACGGAACCTCCCGAGCGTGTCGACAACACGCCCTGAGAGGGATGCCCATAGCACTCCAACCGTTGACTGGGAAGAGGAGTACTCTACTTCCAGTCTACAGCAAACCCCAGGCTGGTAGGGACCTGCCTGGTACGAGACCCGACGATCCACCTTGACCGCGAAGGACCAGAACGTCGTCAGGGCAGAATACACTTCGTAACCCCTGACGACGCAGAGGCCCCAGTGCGGCCTCCACGCACTTGGTGAAGATGCGGGGAGCCAGAGAAAACCGAACGGCAGCCTCTGGTACTCATACGCTAACCCTGCAAGGAAGCGTAGGTAAGCCCTAGGATGGAAGATCGGAGATGCGAATACGCATCCTACAGGTCTATGGAGGAGAACCAGACCCCCACCTGACAGTGTTCAACAGGTAGGAGACGATCCAAAAAATGCTGAACCTTCCCATGGGACAGGTCCAGCATGGGTCTGACACCCCCCTCCCGATTTCTCAGGCACCAGAGAACACCGGGAGGAGAACGCCACGACGATGGCTTGCTTCGTGTTACGTTCTGGACACCGACCTCGGTCGGTGACCACCCACATTCCTGGCATATGTCACTGGGCTTGTCACCTGTCATTTCCCTGTCAATTAGTGCTGTCACTTAGGGGTGGTTCCTGATTGGCTGTCACGGGGGTGTGTGTGGAATGTTGGTATTTGGTCTCTATTTAACATACCTCTCTTCTGCTTGTCCATTGTCAGGTCTTCACTAATTGCGTTCGGGGATAACGCGGACGGTTCTTCTTTGGACCTCCAATAAGCTCCCATTTACCTTATCTTACACTTGTGCTTTTAGCACTTGTTCTCTCTTAGAATTTACTCTGTGTTCTTACTATTAAAGTCGAACCTGTTCAAGAGTAAACACTCTCTGTCTCTGTGATTGCCTTCAACCATTGGAATTCACCTACCTGCATTCTGACAGAAGACCTGACCATCAGAATTCCATGGAGGCCATCATGGAGATGCTCCGGACGCAGGGAGCAGCCCAGACACGGATGGAGGTCGTCGGATCATCCCAAGCGGTGGCGCAGTCGGCGTTGGCCACAGCTCGACAAGCCCAAGAAGGAGTGGCTGGGGTGCAGTCGGCGGCGGGGGAAGCAGCGCTCCACGCAGAGGAAAGTCGGGGGGGGTTCGGGGTCCAGGAGCGGTCCCGCGAACCACATCTGCAGGCGCCCGCTCGCTATGACGGATATGACGGATCAGATGGTTGTCGGGAATTCATCACCCAGTGTCTACTCGTTTTCCGGCTGCAACCACGATCATTTCCATCGGAGACAGCGCAGGTAGCGTATATTATCACACTGCTCACCGGCGAAGCTCTCTCCTGGGCTACGGCGGAATTAGAGGCAGGGGCGATAATCTGCGACAGTCTGGACGCCTTTACCCGGGAATTGAGAAGAGTATTCGATACTTCCCGGGTACTCTCGATCTTCGAGGCTGGTGGTCGTCTTCTCGACTGCCGGCAGGGCCTCCGCACAGTCGCAGCTTATGCTATCAAGTTTCGGATCTTGGCTCGGGAGACAGCTTGGGCGGAGAACGTCTGCGTGGTTCTGTTCGTCAGGGGACTCTCAGCGCGGATGCGAGATGCTCTCTCCGCGCGTGAGATCCCAGAGCAGCTGGAAGTGCTGATCAACACCACCATCAAGATGGATAATCGGCACCGGGAGAGGGAGAAGGAGCATGTCAACAACACCCAGCCCCAGGTATGTTTTCCTTCTTCTCCTGGTGTTGATAATTCCATGCATTACACGAGTGGGCCACTGGGTGATGAATCCATGCAGCTTGGAGCGCTGTCGCTCTCGGACGACGAGAGGCAGCGCTTCATCAAAGAGCGACGCTGCTTCCGGTGCGGCCGCACCGGTCACCGCTTCGGCAGCTGTCGGGTCCAGGCTGTATCGGCTCGGCGCCAATCGGGAATGGAAGGTGCGCCGTCGGGCCTCGAGAGGGCGCCAGCAGGTGGGCTCATTCCTGCCAAAACCACGGATACTCGCACATTTTTTGAGGTGGCGATCAACTGTGGGGGTGACATTAGGGGAACTAAGGCTCTCATTGACTCAGGGGCGGCGGGCAATTTTATTCACGTGGGACTGGTGAAGGAGTGGGGAACCCCGGTGGAGGACTTAGGGGTTCCCTTACCAGTCTATGCCCTGGACGGTCGGCCCCTGGGCAGTGGGAGCGTCACCCAGCGCACAGTTCCCTTACACATCCGGGTGGAGGGTGGGGAGTGGGAATGGGTTACTTTTTTTGTCATCTTTTCCCCCTATTCTGTCATGGTGTTGGGTCATCCCTGGTTGTCGTCATGTGTTCGTGTCATTAATTGGAGCACGGGCGAACTCTCAACGGCGGCCGACGTCAAGTCGATCGTCAGCGGGAGTTTGCCCAAACCCTTGTCTCCCCCCCTCTTCTCTTTTGTCTCCTCCCTCTTTCTCCAGGATGGTGGGGAGCGTGGCAGATTCTGATCTACCCTCTAATCCCGATTTAATGGGGGTGCCTGAGATCTATTGGGACCTGGCGGACGTTTTTAGCAAGACGCGTGCTAAAGCACTTCCGCCTCATAGATCATACGACTGTCCCATTAATCTTCTACCCGGTACCTCCCCGCCTCGCGGGCGAATGTTCTCTCTCTCACGCCCCGAAACCTTGGCCATGAACACCTACATAGAGGAGGCATTGCTTGCGGGGCACATACGCCCTTCCACTTCCCCTGCCGGCGCTGGCTTCTTTTTTGTTGATAAAAAGGATGGGGATCAGCGCCCATGCATTGATTATAGGGGATTGAATGACGTTTCCATCAAGAACCGATATCCTTTACCCCTCATGGACACGGCCTTTGAGTGCTTACAGGGGGCACAGGTCTTTTCTAAACTTGACTTACGTAATGCATACAACCTGGTCAGGATTAGAGAGGGAGACGAGTGGAAGACTGCATTTAACACACCCAATGGGCACTATGAGTATTTGGTCATGCCCTTTGGTTTGGCTAATGCTCCGGCAGTCTTCCAAGCCCTGGTTAACGACGTGCTGCGAGACTTGATTGGGGTGTCGGTGTTTGTCTACTTAGATGATATCCTGATTTTTTCTCGCGATATGGTGCAACACCAAATGCACGTTCGGGAGGTGCTAGACCGTCTCCTCAAGCATCAACTATTCGTTAAGGCTGAGAAGTGTGTGTTTCACACGGACACCGTGTCCTTCCTGGGCTTTGTGTTGACGAAGGGCGATCTGCGCATGGATCCAGCCAAGGTGAGTGCAGTTTTGGACTGGCCACGGCCTTCGTCGCTCAAGGGGTTACAACGGTTTTTGGGCTTTGCAAATTTTTACAGGCGCTTTATTCGCAATTTTAGCGCCTTAGCCAATCCCTTAACAGCTCTCACTAAGGCCTCTCTCCCTGGCTTTGAATGGTCGCCTAGGGCTGAGTCGGCCTTCTGCGATCTTAAGCGTCGTTTTACATCCGCTCCTGTATTGATCCGCCATGACGCGGAGGTTCCGTTCATTGTGGAGGTGGATGCCTCTGACGTCGCGGTGGGGGGGGTGCTCTCTCAGAGATGCTTAAAGGATGGGAAAGTGCACCCGTGTGCTTTTTTTTCTCGCGTCTGTCACCAGCCGAGCGTAATTACGACGTGGGTAATCGGGAGTTATTGGCGATCAAATTGGCACTGGAGGAGTGGAGACATTGGTTGGAGGGGGCGGCACATCCTTTCATTATTTGGACTGACCATAAGAACTTGGCTTACATCCAAGGGGCTAAACGCCTTAACGCTCGCCAGGCCAGGTGGACGTTGTTCTTCACACGATTTCGATATACCATCTCCTACAGACCCGGCTCCAAGAATATCAAACCTGACGCGTTGTCGCGCCAGTTTGATCTTCCTGGGCGGGAGGAGCAGCCCCATCCCATTATTCCACCGGCCTTGATTTTGGCACCCGTGTCTTGGGGCATAGAGAAGGTGGTAAGGTCGGCGCTAACGCGGGAGCCCGATCCTGGTGGGGGTCCTCCGGGACGGTCGTATGTTCCCAAGGTGGCGCGCTCACGCTTGCTACAGTGGGCACATGCGTCATCCCTCACCAGCCACCCAGGGGCAACCAGGACCCTGGAATTTATCCGTAGGAGGTTCTGGTGGCCGACAGTGGAGGGGGATACGCGTTCCTTTGTGGCGGCCTGTCCGGTGTGCGCACGTAGTAAGACCTCTCGACGGGCACCGGCGGGTCTCCTCCGACCACTTCCTATTCCTAAACGACCCTGGTCACACATATCTCTGGACTTTATTTCTGGTCTTCCCCTTTCGGACGGATTCACCACCATTTTGGTGGTGGTGGATCGGTTCTCTAAGGCGGCTCACTTTGTCCCTCTCCCCAAGCTTCCTTCGGCCCGGGAGACTAATTTAATTTAATTATACAGCATGTCTTTCGGGTCCACGGGCTGCCAGTAGATATCATGTCGGACCGGGGTCCTCAGTTCGCCTCCAGGTACTGGAAGGCGTTTGCCGCCGGCCTCGGCGCCTCTGTCAGTCTGTCGTCTGGGTTCCATCCACAGTCGAACGGGCAGACGGAGAGGGTCAACCAGGATTTGGAGGGGGTCTTGAGGTGTTACGTTGCCGGTAGTCCGGCAACGTGGAGTAGGAGGTTGGCTTGGGCTGAGTACGCGCATAATACCCTTCTCTCCTCTTCTACCGGTATGTCTCCCTTTCAGTGCCAGTATGGTTTTCAACCTCCTCTGTTTCCCGAGCAGGAGCAGGAGGCGGAGGTGCCCTCGGCCCAGGCACATGTGGCTCGCTGTCGCAGGACGTGGAAACAGGTTCGGAAGGCGCTACAGAAGGTTTCGGTTAGTACCCAACGGCAGGCTAACCGTAAGCGTCGTCCGGCTCCAGTTTACCGTCCAGGGCAGCGGGTTTGGCTTTCCACCCGGGATCTCCCTCTCCGGGTGGAATCCAAGAAGCTGGCTCCTCGCTTTATAGGACCATTTAAAGTGATTCATCGGGTTAATTCAGTGGCTTACAAGCTACGACTTCCGAGCTGAGGGTTCATCCGACGTTTCATGTGTCCCTGTTGAAGCCATTCCTCTCATCGCCCTTGGCCCCGCCACTGCCTGTGGTTCCTCCGCCCCGGTTTATTGGCGGTCAACCCATTTACACGGTGCGGAGGATACTGGGTTGTAGGCGGAGGGGTAGGGGGTTTCAGTTCTTGGTGGATTGGGAGGGGTACGGGATAGAAGAGCGTTCTTGGGTGCCTCAAAGGGATATTTTAGATCCCAGCCTGATCGTTGATTTCCGGCGGCTGAATCCCGAGGCTCCTAGGTGAACGTCTGGTGCCGTTCGTCGGAGGAGGGTACTGTTACGTTCTGGACACCGACCTCGGTCGGTGACCACCCACATTCCTGGCATATGTCACTGGGCTTGTCACCTGTCATTTCCCTGTCAATTAGTGCTGTCACTTAGGGGTGGTTCCTGATTGGCTGTCACGGGGGTGTGTGTGGAATGTTGGTATTTGGTCTCTATTTAACATACCTCTCTTCTGCTTGTCCATTGTCAGGTCTTCACTAATTGCGTTCGGGGATAACGCGGACGGTTCTTCTTTGGACCTCCAATAAGCTCCCATTTACCTTATCTTACACTTGTGCTTTTAGCACTTGTTCTCTCTTAGAATTTACTCTGTGTTCTTACTATTAAAGTCGAACCTGTTCAAGAGTAAACACTCTCTGTCTCTGTGATTGCCTTCAACCATTGGAATTCACCTACCTGCATTCTGACTCTTCGTCCACAGAGATTGGATCTCGTTGACCAGAGCTGTCACTGCTGGTGACTCTGACAATAGGGTCTGCACCAAACCCGAAAACGGGTGGGGTTGTGTAAACACAAGTCCCCGCCTCAGCGTTCTCTCCATCCACCTTGACATATGGTACTGCCGTAGTCATATGTGATGACACTCCCAACGCACCCGCCGCCATGTGGCGCAGGTCCGCCAGGAACTGTAGATAGTCGGCCCGGTCCCACCCGCTGTGCATAGCCAACCCTGGACCCTTGCGAGCAGAGCGTTCCGTGGAGTCGGGTCGGAACCCGACACTACCCACGAGGCAATCGCACCCAAGGGGGGACCCCGACAGAAAGGGCCGGTTTGATACGGGGGAAGCTGACATCAATCCAGGTGACAGAAACCCCCCCACTGAACACCCCTCCAGAACATGCTGAGGAGTTGTTCTGCAGCCGGACATGCAAGGCGTGAGGACCCCATGGGTTCCTACACACCGTAGCCCTGCAGTGATATTACTACCACCTAAATCACGCGCACCTCTTCATTTCAGACCACTGCCGATCTTGCGGGAGCGGAAGGTACCAACATGATACCTGGCCTGGCAAAGGCGAGGCCGGGGAAGCCCGCACTGTGTGCCTCAAAAGGTTTCAAGCCCCCCTGCTGACAACACTTATAGTTGACAGACGTAACACCAGTTTCAACCAACACAGCTTATGGTGTGGGAGCCGCTTGACAGCACAACATTCTCACGGACAGACCCAGGCTCAGCCATCAACTGGGTGTCAGCCCCTGTCCCCATGAGAAGCGAAAAGTGGGGCCGCCCGCGCTTCAACGAAGGCACATGGCCCGCAGCCAAAGGAAACAATCAGAGCCCCCTTTTTCCGCTGGTGTTGGGGGAGGGAGTGATCGGAGAGCGGGCTGCTCACGGCAGGACGGTGACGGCTTGTTGTTCAAGCCGAGCCCATCCAACATGGCCGATCCCTCGGCCGCCAAGGCTGTCGGCCTTGTGGACACCTGTCGATTCAACTCCCAGGATACCTCTGGTGGGGGGAAAACATGGCCGCCTGTCAAGGGCCTCGTCATCGTTGCTGACGAGGCCGTGCTCTCTCTTCTTCTGGCTGCGCGGTGTGAGGCGGTGTGGGGCCTAGGACAATACCGCCCGCGCTCCAGCGGAAGACCAAAATCCCCTGCGGAGAGGGGAACCCTGAGCGGTTATAGCTTGCGGCTAGGTCAAAGCTAATAACGTCAACAACCTCGCGCGATGTGTCGACGTCGGCTGGCCCTCAAGGCCCCGCCACCAGACACCATTTTTTTGATAGAAAAAACAGCAATTCGAACACAGTTCTAATTGCTGCCAATTCCATACTGTGGCGGTACAGGCTTTAGCAGCCCACCAGCCACTCGCCAGGCCGACCCACCCATGGCGTCGGCCGGGCGGGGCACTGTTTCAATATGTCAAAAGCAAAGGACTGATGTTAACACGGAGCACCATTGGTGGTTACAAACAGCAACCTCCACTGTGGTGTGCACCATGAAGGGGTTAAATGAATAAAAGAACTAACACCACAAAATACTGTAGAATGAGCAAGCCCATATACACAACGTTAAGGGGAGGCGGACCAGAGAGAACCAGTCCCGCATTCATTCATAATATTCACAACAGCACACCAGCCCTAGGCCTTAGCCCATTTACCCAAAAAAAGGTAAACAAAGCCCCCCCCGCACTACTCCCCCAATAGACACCGATTGACCATCAGCATGAATGGTTGAGAGGAGAGAAAGCTGTAGCATAGACAGACATTCTCGTAGCAGAGAGACAGAACAAACAGTAGCCCACTACACTACTATAGCATAGCGTCCAACGCTACTATGGACAGAAAACAGTCAGCTGAGCCACAACACGGGCCGCCGCTAAGTCCCATCCTGCAGTAGTATAGCTCTGCTGCCACCCGCCGAGCCTCAAGCATCGGCTTCCAGGTGGAAACACTGTTCAAAACCCCGCCAGGGCACAGGTTTAACGCTACCTGTCTAGGCTACCTAGCCACGGCCTACCCTGTTGTCAACCCATTTACCCGTAAAAAGGGTAAAATAGGACTCAGCAAAACCCCCACATTAGCTACCGACTGACCTTCATTGATGAACCGGGCAAGAGGAGGGAAAAGCGGCCACATCCCACGGCGCAGACATTAGAACAGCGTAGCAGTAGTGTTAGCATTTAGCATTAGCATTAGCATGTAGCTTAGTTGTTTAGCAGGACGCTTCCAGGACCGCTCGGAACCCGTCCACTGCAGTGAAACGTTCACCAAACCATCCCGCCCCTGGCGCCGACACACAACATGGTTGTGTAACAAAACAAACCAGCATTACTAACACCAACATCAATGCCTGTTGACACAGGGCTCACCTGTGTACAAGCCGGCTCGATAGCCAACCTTGCACGCTACTCCTCGACTTGCTGCCACCAGACGAGGAAACATCAGAATAGGCCCGACGTGTCGCTGAAACATGCCCCGAAGATTCCAGGGGTAAGCAAACCTCCGGTAAGCTTTCAACATTACGCAATTTCTCTAATCTTAACAACTAGTTACATAAGGCGCACTGCGACCGTTATGATGGAAACTAAATAGAGGAAGAGTGTTTGGTGACCATGCCTATTGTCTTATAGGCTACGCCTCCATAGGGGCGGGACCCGGCAGGTGATGGCCGTATTTGTTTTTCGTTAGTGGAGTACAGTAGGTACATGAGATGAGGTATATCTCGATAGGGTTAAGAGCGGGACGCGATGGCCAAGTACGATAATATAACTGTCCTATAGTCTGTGTTAGGAACTCTCGGTTAGAGAAATCACAGTCTTGCACTACTACCAAAAGGTATTATGAAAAACTTTAGTGATCAGGCTTTTTTAACTGACCAATTACATAGCGCCATCCACTACACATCGGAAATTTACAATGTCAAAGTAGCACTTGACTTTTTCTCAAAAACCTTTCTCTCAATTGCTGATAAACGTCCACTTTATAAGAGGCTTAGAATAAAAAAAATATTAATCCCTTGGTTCACACCTGAATTATCTTCCTTGCTTAAGGAGGGGGATATAGCCTGGTCACTTGCTAGGCACTCCGAGCAATCACACTGGGCCACATTTAGACAGCTCAGAAATAAATGTACAGCATCTGTGAGAACGGCTAAAGTAGATTTTTACATAGAACTAGTAACCAGCTCCTACACAGGTCCTGCCATGTTTTGGAAGGCGGTGAATCTAAATAAGACCAGAACCACAATGTCCCTGCCTACAGAAAATAGAAATGGTGACACGTTGATTTCAGAACAAAAAGAGGTCTGTTTAGCCATCAACAAACGTTTCATCAAAGCTCTGCTTTTTATCTATTTGAGAATAGCCATGTAGGGCCACCAGGTGGACAGGACCATGAACAGGCAGTGAAACATGCACTTTCTAAATGCTGGTCACCTATTTTAGAAATAATATGCAGGGCCCCTTCTTGGCGGAGGGGAGCCCTGTGCATTCCCTGTGCAGATAGGGAATGATTTTCAGTTACATTTCCAACCCTTGTCTGTACATTCTTTGTAAAGTCTTTGAAGCACTTCAAGCCATTGATACCAGGAAATCAACATCATAGAGTAGTTTGTAGCGGCAGACAATTCCTTAGATGAATGATGAATGGTCCAGTTTGGTTCAAAGTTGTGGTTCAAGGTTGCAAAGTCTCAAGTGAAGTAGACCAGAGTGACATAGATACAGGTGAATGCAGGTGGTCATGTGGGATGAATGGAGACAGCTCTAAACAGGAAATGGATATGTGCAAGGTGAAAGAGACCATATTGGCTGAGGTGTCTATCTTCATTGATCAATAGTATACATATCCAATAGTATTCGCATTATGGACAGAGGGCGATAGCAGAGTTTACATGAGTTCCAACAGGCCTGGAGGGTCTAAATAACAAAGTTAGTTTCTATCCCTGCGATCTAATGCAAATTAAAAACATTACTACTATTGTCATGTGGAGGGTCCTACAGAAAGAAATATGATTCATTTTGGTCCACAACTAATAAAGCAATTAACTATAGAGATATTTACTGAAGATGCCGGATAATAAGCCATCATTATTTCCCCCCATGGAAAATAATACAATTGCCTTTTGTGCAATAAAAGAATGTTGAAAGTTGATGCTCATCTTGATTCCCTTTATTTAAAGTGTAAAACTTGGTGATCACAAATCTTTGATGTTATTATTGGCCCATATCTAAATCTTCCATCAAGTCTAGTAACAACATTGGCCACTTTCATTTCCAGTAGGATAGACTACTTCAAAATACTGTTACTTGTGTATATATCACACAATGGTTTAGGGCCAAAATATATTTCTGACTTGTTTCCACCCTATGAACCCTCTATAGGCCTACTTCTTAGGCCATCAGGTACTGGTCTGCGAACTGTTCCTAGGAACATGCAACGTGTAGCGTTCCAATGATACCCCATGTGGGGGTGTGCAAATAAGGGATCTAGGGGAAAGTTGACGAGTGAAAACCAGAAGTGAAAAAAAATCCGAATGAATTGACGTGGATGAGGAAATGGAGAAATGGAGAGCTTTTTTCTTGGCACACGGTTTACCCGGATCTCTCTAGAGGACTCATTTCTGAACGGGTTTTTATATAAAAAAATTCCTGTACTACATAAGACTTCAAGCTATGGATTTGCTATGTTTTCCAGCTTATACAAAAAAGATTTTCAATATTCTTTTGGAATATTGCAACTACTACAGAAAAACGTGAGTACACAAGTTCAAGTTCAACTCAAGTTCAGCCCTATGTTACTCTATTTCATTAGCACTAAAAGTGATTTTTCTTTAATGTGTAAGAAACTTCCGAATGTTATATTTCAAAAGAGACCAGGTGTATGCATGTGCTATAGGCATAAAGTATAAAGATAAGCTTTGCAAAAAAAGTATGCAGTCCTCAAGTTCAAGAAAAAAAATGGCGGCTAATATTTGCACTCTGACGTATGAAATGTGCTATATGAATAAACTTGCCTTGCCTTGAGGCAATTCTGGTAATGAATCACTTATGCTAGCATCTCAAAGGTGATTGGCTGTCCACTGACCAATGCAGAGGGCTGGAGAACAGGTAAACTCTCCAGACTGTGGATATAAACCAGGGATCCAGGTGAGGTTCTCTCATCAACAGGATCATCCAGCAACCATGATGTCTCTTGTCTTCATTCTGCTCATCGGAGCTGCTTGTAAGCATGCCTTCCTTGTATTGTTTAGATAGCCATTCACTGTGTACTGCTTTATGTAGCGCTACCAGAGCATCTGGCTTAAATGAAAGGTTTGAGATATGAAGGTCTTTCTTATTAATTACTAACCAAGAGTTTCTTTTTCTTTTTCTATCATAAAAAGAAAAAATGCCATTGTCATTGTCAATTGACAGAGCATCGACACATTGATAGAGTGTTAGATACTCGGGAGTATCTAAGCGCAGTAGCAGAGCTTTTAATTATTTTCAATAGTGTCTATGTACAATTGTACATATGTCTATACTGAACACTGTGACCTCATTTTCTACTTCTAATTTACATGCTATACTATGTTATTTGATACTATCTTGTCTAGCACAGTCTCTGGAGCGTAACAGTAAGAAGCATTTTGTATGAAAGTATTCTGTACTTCTGTATGACAACTATTAAAGAAACTTGAAACTACATAGAATCAAGCTGCTGCATAGAGCTTGACTCGGGACAGAAAGTTCAAGACAGACCCAAATCAAACCTGACCATAATTTAACCTGATATTTGGATCTATTTATGTCCGAACCTGACCAAAAACATATTTCCCCACCTCCTCTTTAAAATATATTTATTTTATGAAGATATTCTTCTACCAGACCTTACAAAAACCAGAGTAATTACTATAAGTGAGAGATTTAGCATGACCCAACGCAAACCCCTTGGATCCAGTTGGGTTTGGACAAAATCATATAATTGGATTGGATATAAACACAACTCTTCTGTGACAAATGTAAATCCTTCTAACATTGCTTTGCTCTTTATGGGGGGGGGGGGGCATGAGGGAGACTGTGAGGAGAAGAACACAGAGTAACCAACGATGTCCCCCACATGAGAACTACCCACATCCCTGAACATGAAAGATGTTTGTAGGTAGATAATAACGAATGTAATGATTACTTCCCTGGATGTGTTTTCAGTCGCCACGGAGGACGACAAGATCGTCGGAGGGTATGAGTGCAAGCCCTACTCCCAGCCCCATCAGGTGTCTCTGAACTCTGGCTACCACTTCTGTGGTGGTTCTCTGGTCAACGAGAACTGGGTTGTGTCTGCTGCTAACTGCTACAAGTCGTAAGTACCTTATGACTAATGTATTGAACAGAAAATCATAGATTTATTGGCACCACCAATAATTATCTCATTTTTACCCACCCATTGTCTCCCTTCATCAGCCGTGTGGAGGTGCGTATGGGCGAGCACCACATCAGGGTTACCGAGGGCAACGAGCAGTTCATCTCCTCTGCCCGTGTCATCCGCCACCCCAACTACAACACCTTTACCATTGACAGTGACATCATGCTGATCAAGCTGAGCAAGCCTGCCACCCTCAATGAGTTTGTGAAGCCTGTGGCTCTGCCCACCAGCTGTGCCCCTGCTGGCACCATGTGCTTAGTCTCTGGCTGGGGCCACACCGAGAGCTCCAGTGAGTAGCAACACCAACGTTGGGAACTGACAGATTTGCTAAATGTTCACCAGTGTATTTCCTCAGTATGTCCCCTCTCCACTCTGTTTCATCAGTGACTAACGGTGACAAGCTGAGGTGCTTGAACATCCCCATCCTGTCTCAGTGGGAGTGTGAGAAGGCCTACCCTGACGGGATCACTAACTCCATGTTCTGCGCTGGATACTTGGATGGAGGCAAGGACTCTTGCCAGGTATGTACAGTAAATCCATAACAGTATTTCAGTTGTACAACATCCACAATCCATTGTTATGGTGTTATATTCAGCATGTTGAACTTTATTGAACTCTTGTAAGAATCCCGTCCATCTCCTTCTTCCTTTCCCCTTCTCTCAGGGTGACTCCGGTGGCCCCGTTGTGTGCGATGGTGAGCTGCAGGGTGTTGTGTCCTGGGGCTACGGATGTGCCGATTACGACTTCCCTGGTGTCTACACAAAGGTATGAATCATACTGTGTTGTATTTACTTATTTGATTTGAGATAACATTCCCCTCATTACATTCACTAACTCTGCTATTCCCCTTCAGGTCTGCATCTTCAACGACTGGCTGGAGAGCACCATGGCCAGCTACTAAATGATCCCATTGGATTTCCTGTTCAATCACACAACTTAACATCATGTGTTGTTCATGTTTCATATTTTGTACTGGATAAGCCTTGCCAAATAAAGCACTTGAAGTATTTAATTTGAGTCTATTCTATCTTTTTTTCCTTTCTTAATATGAAATTCCTTAAATTATTCCCAAATCTGGCCTGTGCTTCAACACATCAGTAAAGTGATCATTATTGTACAATATATCTGATATCTCAATATTATTAATGTAAAAATGTAGAGCATAGCTAATATTACAGTATAATTCACTATCAGGGTTTGGATCACCTTACAGTTTTGAGGTGCCAATAAAGATATTGTAAACATTGTTGTAAACAACTTACCAACAATTACTGTCATTGTCAGAACACAATAATGGACTGTTCTTATACATTTTTGTATTATATACCCAAAGTCAAAGTTTGACTTGAGTCAAATAAAAATTACACAACCAAATTAATAGAGACATGCCTCATAAACACAGTATCGTCATGTGATATCAAACTGTGACAAGGTAACTACTCTTGTCATGGACGAACTCAAAAAGGGTTTTTGATATAGCTCAATAGAGTGATGAAATGTGATGATCAATGAATAGAGATATGATTTTTATGCATACTGTATAAATAGTGACAGAACAGCATAGAATAAACCTGTTGAAGAGTTTCTCCCCTCTGTTGCAGAGTTGTTAAGACCTTGATCTCCAACCCTTGTAAATCAACTTGTACGTGTTATAATTTATTTGTCATCTTTGCTTTGGTCTACCCTAGTCTTGTTGTCTCATTGTTATGATATAATATCCTGTATGATTTGATTTGCTTTATTTATATGTATTCCTTTATGTACACACAACGTGACTGTAAATTCAGCTGCCAGGGTTCTAACCCACAGCAAACCCTGGCAGCACATCACCCCCCCCCTCATCCACCTCCACTGGCTCCCCATCAAATTCTGCATCACCTACAAAACCCTCCTGCTCACCTACAAATCCCTCCACGCTCTGGCACCTCAGTACCTCACTGACCTCCTCCACCCCTACACTCAGTCACGGTCCATGCGATCCACGGACACTGGTCAGCTCTCCATCCCCCGAACCAGACTACGGACGTTCGGGGACAGAGCTTTCAGTGTGGCAGCTCCCACCCTCTGGAACTCCCTCCCCGTAGACCTCCGCAACGCCCCAACTCTGGACTCATTCAAAAAACTGCTCAAAACCCACCTCTTCAACTTGGCCTTTAACCCCTAATTTCTCACTTTTTATGTTGTGTCTGTCCACTATGTTCGTTACTTTTGTTATTTCCCGCCCTATGTAAAGCGACCTTGGGTCTTTTGAAAGGCGCTATATAAAATGAAGCTATTATTATTATTATTATTATTATTATTATTATTATTATTATTATTATTATTATTATTATTATTATTATTATTATTATTATTATTATTATTATTATTATTATTATTATTATTATTATTATTATTATTATTATTATTATTATTATTATTATTATTATTATTATTATTATTATTATTATTATTATTATTATTATTATTATTATTATTATTATTATTATTATTATTATTATTATTATTATTATTATTATTATTATTATTATTATTATTATTATTATTATTATTATTATTATTATTATTATTATTATTATTATTATTATTATTATTATTATTATTATTATTATTATTATTATTATTATTATTATTATTATTATTATTATTATTGTTATTATTATTATTAAATGAGGGAAACCTTAGTTGCCGTTCAAGTTTAAATAAAGTTTGGAAATGTCTCGTAACGGTAGGCCTATATAACCACCATTTAAATTTCTCATGAACACATTTGTTTTTCCTACTCTTCCTGGACCAGTTGGTTGGCCAAACCACTGATCAGATTAGAAGCATGGTCAAAAGGTGTCCTTGCGCATTCAGGCTGTTTTTTGGGGGACATAACTCCACGACAGCATATGTCTTGTTATCTGTAGTCAAGCAGAGGGGTGGCGTATTGACAGGCCACTAAGGTAATTAAAGGAAAACAGCACCATTTTTGATGGTGGGTTGGGTTCCATGTCATTCTTACCTTGATATTAGTTTATATATCACACCAATGTTTAAAATGCATTTCCCTTATAGATATACTGTGTTTGGCTGCCAGTTTCACCACTTCAGCAGGCCTTCCAGTATATCTGCCAAGTTAATAACTTTAAAACCTTGTGAAGGTTCACAATTCACCACAGCTGGAAATGGCATGCTATAACCTGTGAGTATAATAGGCTAATGTTGACCTTTAAGAAAGAAAAAAGATAGAATAGAGTCAAATTACATACTTCAAGTGCTTTATTTGGCAAGGCTTATGCAGTACAAAATATGAAACATGAACAACACATGATGTTAAGTTGTGTGATTGAACTGGAAATCCAATGGGATCATTTAGTAGCTGGCCATGGTGCTCTCCAGCCAGTCGTTGAAGAGGCAGACCTGAAGGGGAATAGCAGAGTTAGTGAATGTAATGAGGGGAATGTTATCTCAAATCAAATAAGTAAATAGAATAGAATAGAATTTTAATTGTCATTGCACACAAGTATACAATGAAATTTCAGGGGAGCTCCCACAGACCGTAGTACAATATACATGTAACACATAACACTGTACATATAACAGAATATTTTAAATAATAAAGTGCATGATGAGCGGTAAACATAGTGGTTATACATGTACACAAATACAACACAGTATGATGATTCCTACCTTGGCGTAGACACCAGGGTAGTCCCTCTCGGCACATCCGTAGCCCCAGGACACAACACCCTGCAGCTCACCATCGCACACAACGGGGCCACCGGAGTCACCCTGAGAGAAGGGGAAAGGAGGAAGGAGATGGACGGGATTCTTACAAGAGTTCAATAAAGTTCAACATGCTGAATATAACACCATAACAATGGATGGTGGATGTTGTACAACTGAAATACTGTTATGGAACATACCTGGCAAGAGTCCTTGCCTCCCTCCAAGTATCCAGCGCAGAACATGGCGTTGGTGATCTGGCCAGGGTAGGAGTTGTCACAGTCCTCATGAGACAGGATGGGGATGTTCAGGCACTGCAGCTTGTCGCCGTCATCCACTGATGAAACAGAGTGGAGAGGGGACATTGAATACTACTGAGGAAATACACTGGTGAACATTTAGCAAATCTGTCAGTTCCCAACGTTGGTGTTGCTACTCACTGGAGCTCATGGTGTTGCCCCAGCCAGAGACTAAGCACATGGTGCCAGCAGGGGCACAGCTGGTGGGCAGAGCCACAGGCTTCACAAACTCATTGAGGGTGGCAGGCTTGCTCAGTTTGATGAGCATGATGTCATTGTTGATGTTGTAGGAGCTGTAGTTGGGGTGGCGGATGACACGGGCAGAGGAGATGAACTGCTCGTTGCCCTCGGTACGCCTGATGTGGTGCTCGCCCATACGCACCTCCACACGGCTGATGAAGGGAGACAATGGGTGGGTAAAAATGCAGATGATTATCGAATAAATATATGATTTTCTGTTCAATACTCTGTACATTAGTTATAAGGTACTTACGACTTGTAGCAGTGAGCAGCAGACACAACCCAGTTCTCGTTGACCAGAGAACCACCACAGAAGTGGTAGCCAGAGTTCAGAGACACCTGATGGGGCTGGGAGTAGGGCTTGCACTCATACCCTCCGACGATCTTGTCGTCCTCCGTGGCGACTGAAAACACATCCAGGGAAGTAATCATTACATTCTTTATTATCTACCTACAAACATCTTTCATGTTCAGGGATGTGGGTAGTTCTCATGTGGGGGACATCGTATGTTAATCTGTTTTCTTCTCCTCACAGTCTCCCTTATGTCCCCCCCCCCCCCCCATAAAGAGCAAAGCAATGTTAGAAGGATTTACATTTGTCACAGAAGAGTTGTGTTTATATGATTTTGTCCAAACCCAACTGGATCCAAGGGGTTTGCGTTGGGTCATGCTAAATCCCTCACTTACAGTAATTACTCTGGTTTGGGTAAGGTCTGGTAGAAGAATATCTTTGTAAAATAAATATAATTTAAAGAGGAGGTGGGGAAGATATTTTTGGTCAGTTTCAGACATAAATAGATCCAAATATCATGTTCAGTTATGATCAGGGTTGATTTGGGTCTGTCTTGAACTTTCTGGCCCAAGTCAAGCTCTATGCAGCAGCTTGATTCTATGTAGACACAATTGAAAATAATTAAAAGCTCTGCTACTTCTCCTACTCCAGAGAGTATCTAACGCTCTTTCAATGTGGTGACTCTCTGTCAATTTCTCATGACGATGGAAAAAATGGAAGTTTGATGATAAAAAGATCTATACAAATAAAAACTATTGGTTAGTAATTAATAAGAAAGACCTTCAAATATCAAACCTTCCCTTTAAGCCAGATGCTCTGGTAGCGCTACATAAAGCACTAAACAGTGAATGGCTAGCTAAACAATACAAGGAAAGCATGCTTACAAGCAGCTCCGATGAGCAGAATGAAGACCAGAGACATCATGGTTGCTGGATGATCCTGTTGATGAGAGAACCTCACCTGGATCCCTGGTTTATATCCACAGTCTGGAGGGTTGACCTGTTCTCCAGCCCTCCTCATTGGTCAGTGGACAGCCAATCACCGTTGAGATGCTAGCATTAGGTGATTCATTACTAGAATTGCCTCAAGGCAAGGCAAGTTAATTTATATACTGTAGCACATTTCATACACAAATCTTTGATATTCTGGAAGTTTATTCCAACTATGCAGCATAATAACTCAATGAAGATGGCGCCGCTACGTCCGGCTGCCTGTCTGTGCGCTCCGTCGAGACTGTGCATACTTTTGTTAATATTTATAGTTTTAAGAGTTTTGTCTGTACCAACAGTAGGTGCAATTAATGTGTATGACCGTCAGTCACTAATAGACATTGGATTACGGGAAACTTACCGACTGGATTACTCTCTGGATCAGCTCTCTGAACCGCAACAATGGCCCGTTGAGATCTTGAGGACATCAGGACCGGATCTCGCCCCCAGGGACAAAGGACCCAGACGGCGAGGAAAGAGAGCTGGAGTCCGTAACAGGCTGAGAACCAGGCGGCACAGGACACCACTACCCAGTATATTGCTAGCCAATGTACAATCAATAGACAATAAACTAGACGACATCCGAGCAAGGATTCAATTCCAGAGCAGAGAGACGTTAGGGACTGTAACGTTCTCTGCTTCATCGAGACGTGGCTGGCGCCAGAAGTCCCAGACCACGCCATCCTACCGGCCGATCATTTCTTCATTCACCGCAAGGATAGAACAGCAGAATCCGGTAAACAACGTGGAGGAGGTATTGCCTTCATGTTGAACAAAAATTGGAGTGACCCAACTAATGTGAAGGAACTATCCAACCACTGCTCCCCAGAACTGGAATATATAACCATCAAGTGTCGTCCTTTCTTCCTCCCGAGGGAGTTAACGGCGATCGTCCTGGTCGGAGTGTATATTCCACCGCAAGCTGAAGCCAGCAACAAGGTTGCGCTCTCCAGACTACACGACGAGGTAAATAGAATCCAAGAGGCGAATGTTAACGCCGCCATTTTAGTTCTGGGAGATTTCAATAGCGCCAATCTGAGAAAGGTATTGCCCGACTTCTATCAGCATGTGACTTGCAACACCAGAGGCGGTAACATCCTAGATCACTGTTACACGCAATTTAAAGGTGGCTACAAGGCTCATTCTGATAGTGGCTTCGGTAAGTCAGATCACGCATCAATTTTTCTTACACCGAAGTACAGACAGAGAATTAAAAGTACTCCCGTAGTCTCGCGAGAGGTGCAGAAATGGGATGTGACGTCAGAGGATACGATCCGGTCAGTGTTTCACAACACAGACTGGAATGTGTTCCGCGACACAGATAACATTAATGCCTACACGGAGACAGTGCTGGACTATGTTTGTACTAGGGTGAAAGAAACAATCCCCACTACCAAAATGAAAGTTTACCCAAATCAAAAACCCTGGGTAGACAAATCCGTCCGTGAAGCTCTGAGAGAGCGCACCAAAGCATACAACGACGGCCTAGAGGCAGGCAACATGAATGACCACAAGGTGGCGCGATACAACGTAAGGAGGACTGTGTCAGAGGCCAAACGACGCTACAGGGATAAAATTGAACTCCAGTTTGAACAAGCTGACTCTAGAGCTATGTGGCAGGGGCTCAAAACGATGACAGACTACAAAGGCGCCTCCCTCAAACTGAACAGTGACATCTCCTTAGCAAATGACCTCAATACCTTCTATGCGAGGTTTGATGCTGGTAATAACAACACCAGCTCACAAGCCTCGGCAATGGGGGGGGGGGGGTCGGCTGCTGATGGAGGCGCAGTGTTCAGGGTAACAGAGCATGAGGTGAGGCGGACCTTTAAAAAAGTGAATATCAGGAAGGCAGCAGGTCCAGACGGCATCCCCGGCCGCGTCCTAAAAGTCTGTGCCGACCAACTGGCCCCAGTATTCACTGACATATTTAACCTGTCCTTAGAACAGGCTGTCATCCCCACCTGCCTGAAGAAGTCCACTATTATCCCTGTACCCAAAAAATCCAAGCCTGCTTGCCTCAACGACTACCGCCCTGTAGCTCTCACCTCCATAGCCATGAAGTGCTTCGAGAAGCTAGTAAAGGGCTACATCTGCTCCTCCCTCCCCATCAACATGGACCCCCTGCAATTTGCATACCGCCCCAACAGGTCCACGGAGGACGCCATATCCCATGTGCTGCACACAGCAGCATCACACCTGGACAAGAGGCAGGGGAACTATGTGAGAATGCTATTCATCGACTACAGCTCGGCATTCAATACCATAGTCCCCTCCATACTCATAGCCAAGCTCAGGGACCTGGGCTTGGGCTATGACCTCTGCCAGTGGGTCTTGGACTTCCTGACTGGCAGACCCCAGGTGGTGAGAGCAGGCAACTGCACCTCCTCATCCATCACCCTCAACATAGGGGCCCCCCAGGGCTGTGTTCTGAGTCCCCTCCTCTACTCCCTGTACACACACGACTGTGTGGCTCAGCGGAGTAGCAATACAATCGTCAAATTTGCTGACGACACAGTGGTGGTGGGCCTGATCTCTGCCAACGACGAGAGGGCCTACCTGGAAGAGGTCAAGGTCCTGGCGGGATGGTGCCAGGAAAACAGCCTCTCCCTGAACGTCAGCAAAACAAAGGAGATGATTGTGGACTTCAGGAGGTCGGGGGTCAAGGACTACAGCCCCCTCAGCATCGACGGGGCACCGGTTGAGAGAGTCAACAGCTTTAAGTACCTCGGAGCCTACATATCCGAGGACTTGACATGGACCACACACATTAACAGTGTTGTGAAGAAGGCACGACAACGCCTCTACTTCCTCAGGCGCCTAAGGAAGTTCCAAGTCAGCCAGAAGATCCTTAAGAACTTCTACTCATGTACAATAGAGAGCATCTTGACCGGCAACATCACCTCCTGGTTTGGGAATAGCACTGCACAAGACCAAAGCAGACTACAAAGAGTGACACGTTCAGCCGAACGCACAATTGGAGGGGGGCTCCCCACCCTCCAGAACATTTACTACAAGCGTTGCAAGGGCAAGGCTAAGAGAATCATTAAAGACTCCAGTCACCCGAACAACTGCCTCTTTGAACTGCTGCCGTCAGGCAAGCGATACAGGAGTCTCAAGGCGAGCACAGAAAGACTCAGAAGAAGCTTCTATCCCCAGGCCATCAGGCTACTAAACGAACAATGAATGAACACTACACAACAACAACCACCAAACGCACATAGCACACACATCCACACGCACACACTCACTTTAAACAAACACACTGTAGCACCCACTCCACACACTTATAGCACACACCCACTTTAAACAAACACACTGTAGCACCCACTCCCCACACTTTATATTTATGGATGAAGGATTGCACTACAACTCGTACACCTTACTGTAAATTGTACCTAAAATTGTACCTCATCCCATTTCTGCTTTGCACTAGATAGTACTGTACATTAGTACACTGCATAGTATTGTGTATTGTATATTATATGGTAACTAAGAACATTGTACATATGTCTATACCGAACACTGTGACCTCATTTTCTTCTTCTAAATTCATGCTATATTATGTTATTATGTTATTTGATACTATCTTGTCTAGCACAGTCTCTGGAGCGTAACAGTAAGAAGCATTTTGTATGAAAGTATTCTGTACTTCTGTATGACAACTATTAAAGAACTTGAACTTGCTTTGTCATGCTTTGTTTTTAATCCTAGGCCAATTTTGCAGACCAGTCCCTGATGACCTAAGAAGTATAGAGCGTATAGGATCGAAGCAAGTCAGAAATATATTTTGGCCGAAAACCATTGAGTGACAAGTAACAATATTTTGAAGTCGTTTATCCTACTGGAAATTAACGTGTTGATTCGTTTTTCTAGGTCTTGGACTAGTAACTTCTAATTCTAGCTATATATTTTAAATGATAATAGCCTGATGTTGTAATTGACTGGATGGGAGTGTTAACATTTAAGTCTGCGTCAATAATAATACCCATTTCTCATAATGTTGGTGTGTACCGTTAACTATAACATTCTTTAAATGATTCCAAAAGTTGTTAAATGCTTCAACACATCAGTGAGTTTATTATTGTACAATATATCTGATATCTCAATATTATTAATGTAAACATTTTGAGCATAGCTAATATTACAGTATAATTTACTATTAGGATTTGGGTCACCTTACAGTTTTGATGTAACCTAAAAAATAATGTTTTCTTAGCTAAAGAGGTGCCAATAAAGTTACCAATAAACAACAAAAATTACCTTCATTGTCAGAACATAATAATGGACAGCTGTTATACATTTCTGTATTATTTACCCAAAGTCAGAGTTTGACTTGAATCAAATAAAAATAACACAACAAAAGTGCATTATCAGCAATGCTGCTAAAAGCCATACAGTCATTCCGTTGCAGCTGTTCTATATTTGTACTGGATAGAGACATGCCTCATAAACACTGTATCCTCATATGATATCAATCTGTGACAAGGTACTTAACTATACTCTTGTCATGGATGAACTCAAAAAGGGTTTTTGATAGATCTCAGCAGAGTGATGTAATGCGATGCTCAATAAATAGAGATATGCTTTTGATGCATACTGTATAAATAGTGACACAACAGCATAGAATAAGCCTTTTTAAACATTGTCAGATTTGCACCAAACAATACCAAGGAGGCCTGTGGCCTGAATGAACTCCAATGGTCCTTAAAGAGAGTTTCTCCTCTCTGTTGCAGAGTTTAAGACCTTGATCTCCAACCTTTGTAAATCAACTTGTACGTGTTATAAATAATTTGTCATCTTTGCTTCGGTCTACCCTAGTCTTGTTGTCTCATTATAATATCCTGTGTGATTTGATATGCTTTATTTATATTTATTCCTTTATGTACACACAACGTGACTGTAAATAAGGGAAACCTCAGTTGCCGTTCGAGTTTAAATAAAGTTTGGAAATGTCTCCTAGCGTTGTAAGACGTAACGGTATATAACCACCCTTTAAATGTCTCATCAACACATTTGTTTTTCCTACTCCTCCTGGACCAGTTGGTTGGCCAAACCACTGGTCAGATTAGAGGCATGGTCAAAAGGTGTCCTTGGGGATTCAGGCAGTTTTTTGGGGGACATAACCGGCAGCATATGTCTTGTTATCTGTAGTCAAGCAGAGGGGTGGCGTATTGACAGGCCACTTGACCAGCTGTAATAAAGGAAAACAGCACCATTTTTGATGGTGGGTTGGGTTCCATGTCATTCTTACCTTGATATTAGTTTATATATCACACCAATGTTTAAAATGCATTTCCCTTATAGATATACTGTGTTTGGCTGCCAGTTTCACCACTTCAGCAGGCCTTCCAGTATATCTGCCAATTTAATAACTTTAAAACCGGGTCTCATTCCCGAACGAAGTTACGACAATTTTTTTTTTGTCTTAGCCAGATTTTGGCCCATTTAAGACATATTAGGGCTGGGAGTGGGAGTCCCCAAATTTTCCTGAGATCAGATTTGATCGTGGCTGAGAGCAGATTTAAGAGTGCTCTTAAATCTGCTCTCAGCCACGATCAAATCTCATGATTGATTGACTAATTTAAAATGTCATTATAACTTGACAGACTGTGTTCTCATAGTGATTCCTTCACGTCAACGCTACAGGCCTCCTTGGAATTAATTACTTAATCATAATTAAAATAAATATGACAATATTTGTACGATAAGAAATTACGCATTTGATGTCGGAAAAATAAATAATATGGATTCATCTGATCACAGGGCAGCTGCTTAACCATATCTGAACCAGCTATTTTGGACAAATGTATAATTACTTTAATTACTCGGATATTCAAACACAATTATGCAATTATTGTGAAATGATTGAAAATAATAATTATTTAATGCCTTCTGTGGAATTTGTATTTCTTATTTGTTACACATCTGTTTTAATGATTAATTATATACATTTGAAAGAATACAGGTCAACATGCAATGTATCCCATTGATTGGTATACAATGGGACAGATCTTTGTGACCTTTGTTTGATTGATTGATTGATTGATTGATTGATTGATTGATTGATTGATTGATTGATTGATTGATTGAAAACTGTATTAACAGATTGCAGAATGGGTACAGTACAGTACAGCTCAATTACATAAGGGGATGCAGACCAGAGAAAGAATGTCGTCTTGTTTACATCAGGGTCCCCCATTTTCAATTCATCATAACATATATGACACACACGACACAGATATACAGTACTGCTACATCTATACATTTATGACATACCAGATTTGCAAATACATTACTGTTTGTGATACAAAAAGAGTCCAGAAAAGAGAGTACATTTGACGTAGAAACTGTTGGAGGAGGTTGGGTAGGAGGGGTGGGTGGGGGATAGACTTACACTGTACAAGCAAAACTGTACATTGGAATATTGACAAAACCATACTTGGTCATTTACTGTACATTGGAGGGGGTTGATATAGCTATAAACCTGCATTCCTTCGAATATATCATTAATCAATTAAACGTATATTGAAATACACTATATAGCCTAAACACCAACTGTTATGGTTTGAAACCGACCCCAACAGCACGGCACAGACAGGTAGTTCAGAGTTAGCCAAAGACTAGGGCGTATTTATTTCTGAAACAGGAATGAGCGAAATAACAATAAGAACAACAAAGGGGAGAATGTTCTTGGCAGAGTTGTCTGCGGCTCTGCAGATCGTCCCGGTATTGATATGGAGAAGCAGCAAAGCGCCACTGCCTCTGCGGCTCTGCAGCTACTCCAGGATCCAACTCGGGGAGGAACGGAGAGAGAGAGAGAGTGGTCAATAAACAAGCCAACGGAATACAGAGGCAGTCCAGTCCTCCTTAGCTGAGTCCAGTATAAACACACGTGACTTAATCTTCAGTGTTACCAACACACAAGTTTAGCTGAGCCCAGTACAATCCCACGTGACTTAATCTTCAGTGTTACCAACACACAAGTTTAGCTGAGTCCAGTACAAAACAAAAACGGCAAATCTTCAGTGTTATCCAAACACACAGAAAACAGAGAATCCAAAAGGTTCGTTCCAAAAACTCACCAAAGCGCAAATGCGCAAAGCGGGCAACGAGGCACAGCTCCAACGGATGATAGAGATACACAACAGCGGCAACTTCCATAGACGTCCTGAAGAAAAACAGACGAGGCACAACAACGGGGGGAACAGGCAGTAGCAGTGGAAATCCAAAACGACCCGACAACGATTGACAGAAAGACCCGAGTATATGAAGGGCTCAGGTGAGCTGATTGCAACACACATCAGGTGCGTGATGGTAATTGGTACTTGACCTTGAAGTGTGCGTTCGGCAACGGGCCAATCCTCACAGTACCCCCCCCGCCACGGGAGCCACCCGGCGACCTACCCCGCCTCGGCTTGCCCGGATGGGACCGAAGGAAGCCGGTGATCAGGGGCACTGGAGAGGGGGACAGAGACAGAGGCCCGGAAAGGGGGACCGGGGACGGGCACAGAGGACCGGTGAGGGGGACTGGAGACGGGGACATACTACTTAATCATAATTAAAATAAATATGACAATATTTGTACGATAAGAAATTACGCATTTGATGTCGGAAAAATAAATAATATGGATTCATCTGATCACAGGGCAGCTGCTTAACCATATCTGAACCAGCTATTTTGGACAAATGTATAATTACTTTAATTACTCGGATATTCAAACACAATTATGCAATTATTGTGAAATGATTGAAAATAATAATTATTTAATGCCTTCTGTGGAATTTGTATTTCTTATTTGTTACACATCTGTTTTAATGATTAATTATATACATTTGAAAGAATGCAGGTCAACATGCAATGTATCCCATTGATTGGTATACAATGGGACAGATCTTTGTGACCTTTGTTTGATTGATTGATTGATTGATTGATTGATTGATTGATTGATTGATTGAAAACTGTATTAACAGATTGCAGAATGGGTACAGTACAGTACAGCTCAATTACATAAGGGGATGCAGACCAGAGAAAGAATGTCGTCTTGTTTACATCAGGGTCCCCCATTTTCAATTCATCATAACATATATGACACACACGACACAGATATACAGTACTGCTACATCTATACATTTATGACATACCAGATTTGCAAATACATTACTGTTTGTGATACAAAAAGAGTCCAGAAAAGAGAGTACATTTGACGTAGAAACTGTTGGAGGAGGTTGGGTAGGAGGGGTGGGTGGGGGATAGACTTACACTGTACAAGCAAAACTGTACATTGGAATATTGACAAAACCATACTTGGTCATTTACTGTACATTGGAGGGGGTTGATATAGCTATAAACCTGCATTCCTTCGAATATATCATTAATCAATTAAACTTATATTGAAATACACTATATAGCCTAAACACCAACTGTTATGGTTTGAAACCGACCCCAACAGCACGGCACAGACAGGTAGTTCAGAGTTAGCCAAAGACTAGGGCGTATTTATTTCTGAAACAGGAATGAGCGAAATAACAATAAGAACAACAAAGGGGAGAATGTTCTTGGCAGAGTTGTCTGCGGCTCTGCAGATCGTCCCGGTATTGATATGGAGAAGCAGCGAAGCGCCACTGCCTCTGCGGCTCTGCAGCTACTCCAGGATCCAACTCGGGGAGGAACGGAGAGAGAGAGAGAGTGGTCAATAAACAAGCCAACGGAATACAGAGGCAGTCCAGTCCTCCTTAGCTGAGTCCAGTATAAACACACGTGACTTAATCTTCAGTGTTACCAACACACAAGTTTAGCTGAGCCCAGTACAATCCCACGTGACTTAATCTTCAGTGTTACCAACACACAAGTTTAGCTGAGTCCAGTACAAAACAAAAACGACAAATCTTCAGTGTTATCCAAACACACAGAAAACAGAGAATCCAAAAGGTTCGTTCCAAAAACTCACCAAAGCGCAAATGCGCAAAGCGGGCAACGAGGCACAGCTCCAACGGATGATAGAGATACACAACAGCGGCAACTTCCATAGACGTCCTGAAGAAAAACAGACGAGGCACAACAACGGGGGGAACAGGCAGTAGCAGTGGAAATCCAAAACGACCCGACAACGATTGACAGAAAGACCCGAGTATATGAAGGGCTCAGGTGAGCTGATTGCAACACACATCAGGTGCGTGATGGTAATTGGTACTTGACCTTGAAGTGTGCGTTCGGCAACGGGCCAATCCTCACAGTACCCCCCCCCGCCACGGGAGCCACCCGGCGACCTACCCCGCCTCGGCTTGCCCGGATGGGACCGAAGGAAGCCGGTGATCAGGGGCACTGGAGAGGGGGACAGAGACAGAGGCCCGGAAAGGGGGACCGGGGACGGGCACAGAGGACCGGTGAGGGGGGCTGGAGACGGGGACAGGGACCCGGTGAGGGGGGCTGGAGACAGGGACAGGGAACCGGCGAGGGGGGCCGGAGACGGAGACAGGGGCCCGGTGAGGGGGCTGGAGACAGGGACACAAGGAGAACCCCGGGGCGAAGGACTGGACGCCGCCTGAAGACACTGGGCATGACAGGAGGAGCTCCACCCCCTGATGGTGCCGGAGGACCAGGCGATGTGGGGCTCATGCAGCGCGAGCCAGGGCCGACCCAGGACCACTGGGACAAGAGGGGATCTGGCAATGAAAAACTGGAGTGTCTCAATGTGGTTACCAGCAACGGTGAGGAGGACAGGACAGGTGCGTTGAGTGATGTCAGCCAGGCGGTGATGATCCAGCGCGAAAACCTCTAAGGGCCTCTCGAGGTCCTCAAGTGGAATGTTGGCCCGGGTGGCAAACTCAACATCCAGGAAACTCCCATCAGCACCAGAGTCAATGAGTGCACCCACCGTCGCCCGCTGGTCACCCCAGGCTAGGGTGACGCTCGTCAGACGGTTAGGTGGTGCACTGGTGTGGGAACAGGAAAAACGGCTCACCAGGATCTCCCGGGGTCCTGGCGAGCCCGGTCCTCTTGGCCGGGTAGGGCAATTGGAGACACGTGTCCATCCCGACCGCAGTAGAGGCAAAGGCCGGACCTGAACCTGGCCTCCCGTTCAGCCGGGCTAAGGCGGGTGCGTCCCAGCTGCATGGGTTCCTCCTCGGCTACAGCTCGGGAGGGGGAAAAAAACCACCAGTCACGGAGGGGGCAGGACGGTCAGCAGAACGGTCACGAGGATGGGGGGTCCGGGGAACGTCTGGGGGTCCCAGTCGTGCTCTCTCACGCCCTCTCTCCCGGAGGCGTCCGTCGATGCGGATAGCGAGGCTGATTAGGCCCTCGAGAGAATCGGGCTCCTCTTGGGTCGCGAGCTGGTCCCTTACAGTGTCGTTGAGCCCCTTCAGGAAGGTGAGATGAAGCGCCCGATCATTCCAACCGCTCTCGGTTGCGGCCAGTCTGAACTCCAGCGCGTAGTCGGTGACACTGCCACTGCCCTGCCGGAAGGTGCCCAACCGAGATCCTGGGTCCTGGCCACAAGCTGGGTGGTGGAAAACCCTTCGGAGCTCTGCCACGAAGTCTGGGTAGGAGAAACAAAAATCGGCCCTCATAGACCAGGAAGCAGTGACCCACTGTGCTGCTCGGCCTGTGAGCAGGTTAGTCATGTAGGCTACTCGGGCTCCCTCTGACGAAAATCGGCTGGGTTGATGAAGGAAAACCAACTCACATTGCATGATGAATGTGGCACAATCCTCGAAGTTACCCTCGAACAGACGTGGTTCGGAGAGACGGGGCTCCCGAGGTGCGAGGTCGGGAGGCGCGGGGTCTGCCGCGGCTGCGGGTGGTGATCTGGCTGAGACTCCTGGGACAGGTGGGGTTAAAAGCAGGGTGTTCAAGGGCGGCTACGTGGCATAGTGGGCAAGGCGCTCGCCACGAAATGCTGGAGACGCTGGGCTTGCCTGTTCGAGCCCAGCGCTCCACATTTGCTTTCAGTTTAGCTGGTCGTCCGTACTAATACACATTGGCCGTATTAGGGGGTGGGAAACTGATGGGTGGGGATCGGGCGTTGTGGACAGCGACTCCTACAGGTCGGTTGGTGCGCCTGCGCAGTAGAATCAGGAAGTGTCGGGGGCAGCGTGAGCCTCCCATGCGTTACTCCTCGCCACTGAGAGATCGAGCTGCGCAGGTGAAAAGATGCGACTGCTGTTACCTCAAGTACCGGAGGGGACTTGTGCTATGTATGACTTAGTCCACATTGCAGCCGGCTTGTGGGAGGCAAGAAACAGCGTCCGTGACAGGGGAGGGTTGAATTGGATGATACGAAATTGGGATGGGAGAAAATATAGAAAAATGGGAGAAAAAGTGGAGAAAAAAAAAAGCAGGGTGTTCAATGCTGCACTGAGAGCCTGTAGCTGGTGCAGAATAACAGCCTGCTGATTACCCTGGGTAGTCTGCTGGGTGGCCAGAGTGTCAAGGGCATCCAGAATAAGCTGGACATGGGCCCAGAGGTCCTGTACAGCAGCAGCCGCAGCCGCACCCAACTGTTGGGTGTGGTCGTTGACCAACTCGATCTGGACCGCCAACGCTGCCCTGACTCTGTCTGTGTCGGCTGGGGTCGTCATGGTCGGGTCGTAATGTTATGGTTTGAAACCGACCCCAACAGCACGGCACAGACAGGTAGTTCAGAGTTAGCCAAAGACTAGGGCTTATTTATTACTGAAACAGGAATGAGCGAAATAACAATAAGAACAACAAAGGGGAGAATGTTCTTGGCAGAGTTGTCTGCGGCTCTGCAGATCGTCCCGGTATTGAGATGGAGAAGCGGCGAAGCGCCACTGCCTCTGCGGCTCTGCAGCTACTCCAGGATCCAACTCGGGGAGGAACGGAGAGAGAGAGAGAGTGGTCAATAAACAAGCCAACGGAATACAGAGGCAGTCCAGTCCTCCTTAGCTGAGTCCAGTATAAACACACGTGACTTAATCTTCAGTGTTACCAACACACAAGTTTAGCTGAGCCCAGTACAATCCCACGTGACTTAATCTTCAGTGTTACCAACACACAAGTTTAGCTGAGTCCAGTACAAAACAAAAACGGCAAATCTTCAGTGTTATCCAAACACACAGAAAACAGAGAATCCAAAAGGTTCGTTCCAAAAACTCACCAAAGCGCAAATGCGCAAAGCGGGCAACGAGGCACAGCTCCAACGGATGATAGAGATACACAACAGCGGCAACTTCCATAGACGTCCTGAAGAAAAACAGACGAGGCACAACAACGGGGAGAACAGGCAGTAGCAGTGGAAATCCAAAACGACCCGACAACGACTGACAGAAAGACCCAAGTATATGAAGGGCTCAGGTGAGCTGATTGCAACACACATCAGGTGCGTGATGGTAATTGGTACTTGACCATGAAGTGTGCGTTCGGCAACGGGCCAATCCTCACACCAACACTGAAATGACAGTGGATAAATAAATAAGAACTAAAGCTAATCGGTGGAAATAGACTGCATTAATATTCCATAACAAGTCTTGTGTGCGCCTACGAATGAACAGTAGCCTATAGGCTTAATTATGGAATAATAAGCCATACTGCGTTCATTCATTACGCCCGACGTAGGCTATATATATTATATTTCATTCATTCATTCATATACAGTACTGCGCGTGTGTGTGTGTGTGTGTTTAAGTTTAAGACAGAATGCCATTCTCCAAGCAGATATCAGATCATATAATTTGTGCGACCTTTTCAGCCACTTAAGACATATTACCAGCACGTTCAGGACTCAGAGTGAACTTGTCATTGATTATGTCTCAGTGGTTTCAAGATAAGTCTTCCAGAATATATCTTTGAACAATTTTCGGGAATGAGACCCCTTGTTTGTTTGTTTTGTTTATTGTTATTTGCACTTATAAACATACATTCTGGAATCAAATAAGTAAAAAGAAGAACAGTTAAAAATGTGCAGGAAAGGTCAAAAAACCCAAGGGCTTATAAGCGACCTCCCCTCTTAAACCTATATAGGATAACTACACAAAAATAATCCCCCCCCCCCCCCCCCCTCATGCACAAACACACATGCGCATATCCCTCTCTACATACAATACAGCATTATACAACTATTATAATGTTGGGGGGGGGGAATCTAAAAGACTTTACACAAATACACATGGATACTATAGACTACACTGTGGTTCCCAAACTGTGGTGCGCGCACCCCTTATGGTGCGCAAGCGCCCTCTAGGTCACGGTGCGTGACATGAAAAGGCTAATGGTGATTTTTTATTTTTTTTTACAATACAATTTCATAAAAACCTTAGTCAAACCTTTAGTATTATGGATATTAAACATGCTGGCAGAGTACATGCATCCATGTTGTCGTGAACATTTTAATTAAATAAAGAAATTCCCTATCCATAGTCGCCGTGGGAAGAGATAAAATAAAAAGGGAGGTGACAGGGGGTGCACGGCCAAACAAGTTTGGGAACCGCTAGTTCTTTTTTGAGCTTAGTTTTAAATATATTTAAAGTGGAACATGTTTCTATTAGATTTTGTATATCATTCCACATCACTGCACCTTTATAAACAAATGAGAATTTGGCAACAGAGGTCCAGAAAGGAATGCGTAAGTCTTTATTTCTTCTTGTGAGATGTGCATGATAATGAGAATTAAACTCAAAATAAGTTTGAAAAAAATTTGGCAAAGATAAAGGAAGACCAATTACTTTGTACATAAGAACCCCTGTTTGATACTTGTTGACCTCATAAATTGTGAGTAGTTGCAGTTGTTTAAATAATGGTTTGGTTGGGGATAAATAAGAAGAGTTGGTTGCAATTCTTACAAAGGATTTCTGAGCTCTATGGATTGTTTGTAAGTAAGATGGGTAAGTGCTGGCCCAAATTATATTACAGTAAGAGATGTGAGGTTAAATTAAACTGTAATACAAAGTTAGTAATGTACTCTTTTTTAATTGTTTTTTAACCCTTTTTATAATGCCCAACAATTTTGAAACCTTTTCACAATGATTCTTAAAGCAGAGTTTCTCATCGATATTGACACCTAAGAATTTCACTGATGAAACTTGTGCAAGTTCATTGTTATTGATACAAATCTTGGTTCCGTCTGAAATGTTTTTGTTCTTATGTCTAAAAATAATGAAGTTAGATTTTTTAACATTGAGTGATAGCTTGTTTAACGAAGAGATTTGCAAATAATATAGGTGACAATAAACTGGATGCATTTGCAAGATCATTCACATAAATCAAAAACAACAAGGGTCCTATATGGACCCTTGTGGAACACCACATTTTAGTACAGCCAGCTGAGATCGATTAGCATTGAAAACTACAAATTGCTCTCTGTTGTTTAAGTAATTCTCAACCCATTGTATAACCTGTTTTTTAAGACCATAACATGACATTTTTGATCAAAGAGGCTGGAATTTCATCATGGCCAGGAGAAGAGTTTTTTAGGCTCATAATAAAAGTACTTCTGAGGTCTTTACAGGCTCAAAAGCATTTAGAGAAGCACTCTTTACTTATAAAATCAATTGGAGAACCGTGAGCATTGCCTATAATGTTTTGCAAGACATGGTCCCACATTCACGAAGAAGTTGTTAAAACTATTCGCAATTTGGGATGGCTCTGTTATCTTATCTGTACCATCCTGAAATTCAGTTATGGATGGAGAAGAGGAGTGTCTCATATTGAGTAATGTTTTCAGGGTGTCCCATGTCGATTTAATTTGAAGAGCTAATAAATTGGTCACTATAATAATCCCGTTTGGCATTTCTAAGAAGATGATTATGTTTATTCCTATGTGTTTTATATGAATCATACTTTAACGGAGTAGGACTTTGTAAATATTTTTTATATAATTTATTTTTCTTTAGAGCAGATTTTCTAAGTTCAATGGTGAACCATGGTTTGTTCAAGTTTGCAACGTTTTTGTTACTGTTAGTTATAAGAGGAAAACATTGGACAAAAACGAAATAGAATTTGGTATAAAAATTATTATAAGCTGTATTTGTATTTTGCGCCTCGTAGACTGTTTCCCAGGACAATTCTGCCAACATCTCTCTGAAGTTGATCATATTTATATCATTGAACCTTCGAAATGAAGACCGATTTGTTTTAGACATAATTGACTTGTCATGGCGAATAGAAAGTTGAAAAACAGGCATATGATCTGAGATATCAGTATAAAGAATGCCGGATTTTACAACATGAGGGAATGCATTTGTAAAAATATTATCTATTAGTGTAGAAGATGTACGAGTTATTCTTGTAGGCTTGCTAATTAAAGGATAAAAGTAATTGGAGGACAATATGTTTGAGAGGTCATCTATGTGGTGTTTTATTTCCTCATTTAGAAGGTCGATATTAAAATCACCTAGTAAATAACACATTTACTCTCCTTATCAACTTGTTCCAAGATATCTAATAGACCTACTGTACTTTGAACTTGTTGACGTCTGTATTAGGAGGACGATATATACAACCTACAATCATTCTTTTATTCTCATTCGGAGCAATAGATTGAACCTCTAGAAAAACAGATTCACAGTTGCAGTCATGAAACTTCACTTCAAGGTCAGATCTCTGTTTAAATTCCAGACCCCTTTGAACATAGAGAGAAACTCCACCACCTACAAAAGACATAACCGGCCATGACAGCATATGTCTTGTTATCTGTAGTCAAGCAGAGTGGTAGCGTATTGACAGGCCACTTGACCACCTGTAATTAAAGGAAAACAGCACCATTTTTGATGGTGGGTTCCATGTCATTCTTACCTTGATATTAGTTTATATATCACACCAATGTTTAAAATGCATTTCCCTTATAGATATACTGTGTTTGGCTGCCAGTTTCACCACTTCAGCAGGCCTTCCAGTATATCTACCAAGTTAATAACTTTAAAACCTTGTGAAGGTTCACAATTCACCACAGCTGGAAATGGCATGCTATAACCTGTGAGTATAATAGGCTAATGTTGACCTTTAAGAAAGAAAAAAAATATAGAATAGACTCAAATTAAATACTTCAAGTGCTTTATTTGGCAAGGCATAACCAGTACAAAAGAGGAAACATGAACAACACATGATGTTAAGTTGTGTGATTGAACAGGAAATCCAATGGGATCATTTAGTAGCTGGCCATGGTGCTCTCCAGCCAGTCGTTGAAGAGGCAGACCTGAAGGGGAATAGCAGAGTTAGTGAATGTAATGAGGGGAATGTTATCTCAAATCAAATAAGTAAATACAACACAGTATGATGATTCCTACCTTGGCGTAGACACCAGGGTAGTCCCTCTCGGCACATCCGTAGCCCCAGGACACAACACCCTGCAGCTCACCATCGCACACAACGGGGCCACCGGAGTCACCCTGAGAGAAGGGGAAAGGAGGAAGGAGATGGACGGGATTATTACAAGAGTTTAATAAAGTTCAACATGCTGAATATAACACCATAACAATGGATGGTGGATGTTGTACAACTGATATAATGTTATATAATTACTGTACATACCTGGCAAGAGTCCTTGCCTCCCTCCAAGTATCCAGCGCAGAACATGGCGTTGGTGATCTGGCCAGGGTAGGAGTTGTCACAGTCCTCATGAGACAGGATGGGGACGCCTGAAGACACTGGGCATGACAGGAGGAGCTCCACCCCCTGATGGTGCCGGAGGACCAGGCGATGTGGGGCTCATGCAGCGCGAGCCAGGGCCGACCCAGGACCACTGGGACAAGAGGGGATCTGGCAATGAAAAACTGGAGTGTCTCAATGTGGTTACCAGCAACGGTGAGGAGGACAGGACAGGTGCGTTGAGTGATGTCAGCCAGGCGGTGATGATCCAGCGCGAAAACCTCTAAGGGCCTCTCGAGGTCCTCAAGTGGAATGTTGGCCCGGGTGGCAAACTCAACATCCAGGAAACTCCCATCAGCACCAGAGTCAATGAGTGCACCCACCGTCGCCCGCTGGTCACCCCAGGCTAGGGTGACGCTCGTCAGACGGTTAGGTGGTGCACTGGTGTGGGAACAGGAAAAACGGCTCACCAGGATCTCCCGGGGTCCTGGCGAGCCCGGTCCTCTTGGCCGGGTAGGGCAATTGGAGACACGTGTCCATCCCGACCGCAGTAGAGGCAAAGGCCGGACCTGAACCTGGCCTCCCGTTCAGCCGGGCTAAGGCGGGTGCGTCCCAGCTGCATGGGTTCCTCCTCGGCTACAGCTCGGGAGGGGGAAAAAAACCACCAGTCACGGAGGGGGCAGGACGGTCAGCAGAACGGTCACGAGGATGGGGGGTCCGGGGAACGTCTGGGGGTCCCAGTCGTGCTCTCTCACGCCCTCTCTCCCGGAGGCGTCCGTCGATGCGGATAGCGAGGCTGATTAGGCCCTCGAGAGAATCGGGCTCCTCTTGGGTCGCGAGCTGGTCCCTTACAGTGTCGTTGAGCCCCTTCAGGAAGGTGAGATGAAGCGCCCGATCATTCCAACCGCTCTCGGTTGCGGCCAGTCTGAACTCCAGCGCGTAGTCGGTGACACTGCCACTGCCCTGCCGGAAGGTGCCCAACCGAGATCCTGGGTCCTGGCCACAAGCTGGGTGGTGGAAAACCCTTCGGAGCTCTGCCACGAAGTCTGGGTAGGAGAAACAAAAATCGGCCCTCATAGACCAGGAAGCAGTGACCCACTGTGCTGCTCGGCCTGTGAGCAGGTTAGTCATGTAGGCTACTCGGGCTCCCTCTGACGAAAATCGGCTGGGTTGATGAAGGAAAACCAACTCACATTGCATGATGAATGTGGCACAATCCTCGAAGTTACCCTCGAACAGACGTGGTTCGGAGAGACGGGGCTCCCGAGGTGCGAGGTCGGGAGGCGCGGGGTCTGCCGCGGCTGCGGGTGGTGATCTGGCTGAGACTCCTGGGACAGGTGGGGTTAAAAGCAGGGTGTTCAAGGGCGGCTACGTGGCATAGTGGGCAAGGCGCTCGCCACGAAATGCTGGAGACGCTGGGCTTGCCTGTTCGAGCCCAGCGCTCCACATTTGCTTTCAGTTTAGCTGGTCGTCCGTACTAATACACATTGGCCGTATTAGGGGGTGGGAAACTGATGGGTGGGGATCGGGCGTTGTGGACAGCGACTCCTACAGGTCGGTTGGTGCGCCTGCGCAGTAGAATCAGGAAGTGTCGGGGGCAGCGTGAGCCTCCCATGCGTTACTCCTCGCCACTGAGAGATCGAGCTGCGCAGGTGAAAAGATGCGACTGCTGTTACCTCAAGTACCGGAGGGGACTTGTGCTATGTATGACTTAGTCCACATTGCAGCCGGCTTGTGGGAGGCAAGAAACAGCGTCCGTGACAGGGGAGGGTTGAATTGGATGATACGAAATTGGGATGGGAGAAAATATAGAAAAATGGGAGAAAAAGTGGAGAAAAAAAAAAGCAGGGTGTTCAATGCTGCACTGAGAGCCTGTAGCTGGTGCAGAATAACAGCCTGCTGATTACCCTGGGTAGTCTGCTGGGTGGCCAGAGTGTCAAGGGCATCCAGAATAAGCTGGACATGGGCCCAGAGGTCCTGTACAGCAGCAGCCGCAGCCGCACCCAACTGTTGGGTGTGGTCGTTGACCAACTCGATCTGGACCGCCAACGCTGCCCTGACTCTGTCTGTGTCGGCTGGGGTCGTCATGGTCGGGTCGTAATGTTATGGTTTGAAACCGACCCCAACAGCACGGCACAGACAGGTAGTTCAGAGTTAGCCAAAGACTAGGGCTTATTTATTACTGAAACAGGAATGAGCGAAATAACAATAAGAACAACAAAGGGGAGAATGTTCTTGGCAGAGTTGTCTGCGGCTCTGCAGATCGTCCCGGTATTGAGATGGAGAAGCGGCGAAGCGCCACTGCCTCTGCGGCTCTGCAGCTACTCCAGGATCCAACTCGGGGAGGAACGGAGAGAGAGAGAGAGTGGTCAATAAACAAGCCAACGGAATACAGAGGCAGTCCAGTCCTCCTTAGCTGAGTCCAGTATAAACACACGTGACTTAATCTTCAGTGTTACCAACACACAAGTTTAGCTGAGCCCAGTACAATCCCACGTGACTTAATCTTCAGTGTTACCAACACACAAGTTTAGCTGAGTCCAGTACAAAACAAAAACGGCAAATCTTCAGTGTTATCCAAACACACAGAAAACAGAGAATCCAAAAGGTTCGTTCCAAAAACTCACCAAAGCGCAAATGCGCAAAGCGGGCAACGAGGCACAGCTCCAACGGATGATAGAGATACACAACAGCGGCAACTTCCATAGACGTCCTGAAGAAAAACAGACGAGGCACAACAACGGGGAGAACAGGCAGTAGCAGTGGAAATCCAAAACGACCCGACAACGACTGACAGAAAGACCCAAGTATATGAAGGGCTCAGGTGAGCTGATTGCAACACACATCAGGTGCGTGATGGTAATTGGTACTTGACCATGAAGTGTGCGTTCGGCAACGGGCCAATCCTCACACCAACACTGAAATGACAGTGGATAAATAAATAAGAACTAAAGCTAATCGGTGGAAATAGACTGCATTAATATTCCATAACAAGTCTTGTGTGCGCCTACGAATGAACAGTAGCCTATAGGCTTAATTATGGAATAATAAGCCATACTGCGTTCATTCATTACGCCCGACGTAGGCTATATATATTATATTTCATTCATTCATTCATATACAGTACTGCGCGTGTGTGTGTGTGTGTGTTTAAGTTTAAGACAGAATGCCATTCTCCAAGCAGATATCAGATCATATAATTTGTGCGACCTTTTCAGCCACTTAAGACATATTACCAGCACGTTCAGGACTCAGAGTGAACTTGTCATTGATTATGTCTCAGTGGTTTCAAGATAAGTCTTCCAGAATATATCTTTGAACAATTTTCGGGAATGAGACCCCTTGTTTGTTTGTTTTGTTTATTGTTATTTGCACTTATAAACATACATTCTGGAATCAAATAAGTAAAAAGAAGAACAGTTAAAAATGTGCAGGAAAGGTCAAAAAACCCAAGGGCTTATAAGCGACCTCCCCTCTTAAACCTATATAGGATAACTACACAAAAATAATCCCCCCCCCCCCCCCCCTCATGCACAAACACACATGCGCATATCCCTCTCTACATACAATACAGCATTATACAACTATTATAATGTTGGGGGGGGGGAATCTAAAAGACTTTACACAAATACACATGGATACTATAGACTACACTGTGGTTCCCAAACTGTGGTGCGCGCACCCCTTATGGTGCGCAAGCGCCCTCTAGGTCACGGTGCGTGACATGAAAAGGCTAATGGTGATTTTTTATTTTTTTTTACAATACAATTTCATAAAAACCTTAGTCAAACCTTTAGTATTATGGATATTAAACATGCTGGCAGAGTACATGCATCCATGTTGTCGTGAACATTTTAATTAAATAAAGAAATTCCCTATCCATAGTCGCCGTGGGAAGAGATAAAATAAAAAGGGAGGTGACAGGGGGTGCACGGCCAAACAAGTTTGGGAACCGCTAGTTCTTTTTTGAGCTTAGTTTTAAATATATTTAAAGTGGAACATGTTTCTATTAGATTTTGTATATCATTCCACATCACTGCACCTTTATAAACAAATGAGAATTTGGCAACAGAGGTCCAGAAAGGAATGCGTAAGTCTTTATTTCTTCTTGTGAGATGTGCATGATAATGAGAATTAAACTCAAAATAAGTTTGAAAAAAATTTGGCAAAGATAAAGGAAGACCAATTACTTTGTACATAAGAACCCCTGTTTGATACTTGTTGACCTCATAAATTGTGAGTAGTTGCAGTTGTTTAAATAATGGTTTGGTTGGGGATAAATAAGAAGAGTTGGTTGCAATTCTTACAAAGGATTTCTGAGCTCTATGGATTGTTTGTAAGTAAGATGGGTAAGTGCTGGCCCAAATTATATTACAGTAAGAGATGTGAGGTTAAATTAAACTGTAATACAAAGTTAGTAATGTACTCTTTTTTAATTGTTTTTTAACCCTTTTTATAATGCCCAACAATTTTGAAACCTTTTCACAATGATTCTTAAAGCAGAGTTTCTCATCGATATTGACACCTAAGAATTTCACTGATGAAACTTGTGCAAGTTCATTGTTATTGATACAAATCTTGGTTCCGTCTGAAATGTTTTTGTTCTTATGTCTAAAAATAATGAAGTTAGATTTTTTAACATTGAGTGATAGCTTGTTTAACGAAGAGATTTGCAAATAATATAGGTGACAATAAACTGGATGCATTTGCAAGATCATTCACATAAATCAAAAACAACAAGGGTCCTATATGGACCCTTGTGGAACACCACATTTTAGTACAGCCAGCTGAGATCGATTAGCATTGAAAACTACAAATTGCTCTCTGTTGTTTAAGTAATTCTCAACCCATTGTATAACCTGTTTTTTAAGACCATAACATGACATTTTTGATCAAAGAGGCTGGAATTTCATCATGGCCAGGAGAAGAGTTTTTTAGGCTCATAATAAAAGTACTTCTGAGGTCTTTACAGGCTCAAAAGCATTTAGAGAAGCACTCTTTACTTATAAAATCAATTGGAGAACCGTGAGCATTGCCTATAATGTTTTGCAAGACATGGTCCCACATTCACGAAGAAGTTGTTAAAACTATTCGCAATTTGGGATGGCTCTGTTATCTTATCTGTACCATCCTGAAATTCAGTTATGGATGGAGAAGAGGAGTGTCTCATATTGAGTAATGTTTTCAGGGTGTCCCATGTCGATTTAATTTGAAGAGCTAATAAATTGGTCACTATAATAATCCCGTTTGGCATTTCTAAGAAGATGATTATGTTTATTCCTATGTGTTTTATATGAATCATACTTTAACGGAGTAGGACTTTGTAAATATTTTTTATATAATTTATTTTTCTTTAGAGCAGATTTTCTAAGTTCAATGGTGAACCATGGTTTGTTCAAGTTTGCAACGTTTTTGTTACTGTTAGTTATAAGAGGAAAACATTGGACAAAAACGAAATAGAATTTGGTATAAAAATTATTATAAGCTGTATTTGTATTTTGCGCCTCGTAGACTGTTTCCCAGGACAATTCTGCCAACATCTCTCTGAAGTTGATCATATTTATATCATTGAACCTTCGAAATGAAGACCGATTTGTTTTAGACATAATTGACTTGTCATGGCGAATAGAAAGTTGAAAAACAGGCATATGATCTGAGATATCAGTATAAAGAATGCCGGATTTTACAACATGAGGGAATGCATTTGTAAAAATATTATCTATTAGTGTAGAAGATGTACGAGTTATTCTTGTAGGCTTGCTAATTAAAGGATAAAAGTAATTGGAGGACAATATGTTTGAGAGGTCATCTATGTGGTGTTTTATTTCCTCATTTAGAAGGTCGATATTAAAATCACCTAGTAAATAACACATTTACTCTCCTTATCAACTTGTTCCAAGATATCTAATAGACCTACTGTACTTTGAACTTGTTGACGTCTGTATTAGGAGGACGATATATACAACCTACAATCATTCTTTTATTCTCATTCGGAGCAATAGATTGAACCTCTAGAAAAACAGATTCACAGTTGCAGTCATGAAACTTCACTTCAAGGTCAGATCTCTGTTTAAATTCCAGACCCCTTTGAACATAGAGAGAAACTCCACCACCTACAAAAGACATAACCGGCCATGACAGCATATGTCTTGTTATCTGTAGTCAAGCAGAGTGGTAGCGTATTGACAGGCCACTTGACCACCTGTAATTAAAGGAAAACAGCACCATTTTTGATGGTGGGTTCCATGTCATTCTTACCTTGATATTAGTTTATATATCACACCAATGTTTAAAATGCATTTCCCTTATAGATATACTGTGTTTGGCTGCCAGTTTCACCACTTCAGCAGGCCTTCCAGTATATCTACCAAGTTAATAACTTTAAAACCTTGTGAAGGTTCACAATTCACCACAGCTGGAAATGGCATGCTATAACCTGTGAGTATAATAGGCTAATGTTGACCTTTAAGAAAGAAAAAAAATATAGAATAGACTCAAATTAAATACTTCAAGTGCTTTATTTGGCAAGGCATAACCAGTACAAAAGAGGAAACATGAACAACACATGATGTTAAGTTGTGTGATTGAACAGGAAATCCAATGGGATCATTTAGTAGCTGGCCATGGTGCTCTCCAGCCAGTCGTTGAAGAGGCAGACCTGAAGGGGAATAGCAGAGTTAGTGAATGTAATGAGGGGAATGTTATCTCAAATCAAATAAGTAAATACAACACAGTATGATGATTCCTACCTTGGCGTAGACACCAGGGTAGTCCCTCTCGGCACATCCGTAGCCCCAGGACACAACACCCTGCAGCTCACCATCGCACACAACGGGGCCACCGGAGTCACCCTGAGAGAAGGGGAAAGGAGGAAGGAGATGGACGGGATTATTACAAGAGTTTAATAAAGTTCAACATGCTGAATATAACACCATAACAATGGATGGTGGATGTTGTACAACTGATATAATGTTATATAATTACTGTACATACCTGGCAAGAGTCCTTGCCTCCCTCCAAGTATCCAGCGCAGAACATGGCGTTGGTGATCTGGCCAGGGTAGGAGTTGTCACAGTCCTCATGAGACAGGATGGGGATGTTCAGGCACTGCAGCTTGTCGCCGTCATCCACTGATGAAACAGAGTGGAGAGGGGACATTGAATACTACTGAGGAAATACACTGGTGAACATTTAGCAAATCTGTCAGTTCCCAACGTTGGTGTTGCTACTCACTGGAGCTCATGGTGTTGCCCCAGCCAGAGACTAAGCACATGGTGCCAGCAGGGGCACAGCTGGTGGGCAGAGCCACAGGCTTCACAAACTCATTGAGGGTGGCAGGCTTGCTCAGTTTGATGAGCATGATGTCATTGTTGATGTTGTAGGAGCTGTAGTTGGGGTGGCGGATGACACGGGCAGAGGAGATGAACTGCTCGGTGCCCTCGGTACGCCTGATGTGGTGCTCGCCCATACGCACCTCCACACGGCTGATGAAGGGAGACAATGGGTGGATAAAAATGCAGATAATAAATATATGATTTTCTGTTCAATACTCGGTACATTAGTTATAAGGTACTTACGACTTGTAGCAGTGAGCAGCAGACACAACCCAGTTCTCGTTGACCAGAGAACCACCACAGAAGTGGTAGCCAGAGTTCAGAGACACCTGATGGGCCTGGGAGTGAGGCGTGCACTCATACCCTCCGACGATCTTGTCGTCCTCCGTGGCGACTGAAAACACATCCAGGGAAGTAATCATTACATTCGTTATTATCTACCTACAAACATCTTTCATGTTCAGGGATGTGGGTAGTTCTCATGTGGGGGACATCGTTGGTTAATCTGTTTTCTTCTCCTCACAGTCTCCCTCATATGTCCCCCCCCCCCCCATAAAGAGCAAAGCAATGTTAGAAGGATTTACATTTGTCACAGAAGAGTTGTGTTTATATGATTTTGTCCAAACCCAACTGGATCCAAGGGGTTTGCGTTGGGTCATGCTAAATCTCTCACTTACAGTAATTACTCTGGTTTTGGTAAGGTCTGGTAGAAGAATATCGTTGTAAAATAAATATAATTTAAAGAGGAGGTGGGGAAGATATTTTTGGTCAGTTTCAGACATAAATAGATCCAAATATCATGTTCAGTAATGGTCAGGGTTGATTTGGGTCTTTCTTGAACTTTCTGGCCAGAGTCAAGCTCTATGCAGCAGCTTGATTCTATGTAGACACTATTGAAAATAATTAAAAGCTCTGCTACTTCTCCTACTCCAGAGAGTATCTAACGCTCTTTCAATGTGGTGACTCTCTGTCAATTTCTCATGACGATGGAAAAAATGGAAGTTTGATGATACAAAGATCTATACAAATAAAAACGATTGGTTAGTAATGAATAGGAAAGACCTTCAAATCTCAAACCTTCCCTTTAAGACCGATGCTCTAGTAGCGCTACATGAAGCAGTACACAGTGAATGGCTAGCTAAACAATACAAGGAAGGCATGCTTACAAGCAGCTCCGATGAGCAGAATGAAGACCAGAGACACCATGGTTGCTGGATGATCCTGTTGATGAGAGAACCTCACCTGGATCCCTGGTTTATATCCACAGTCTGGAGGGTTGACCTGTTCTCCAGCCCTCCTCATTGGTCAGTGGACAGCCAATCACCTTTGAGATGCTAGCATTAGGTGATTCATTACTAGCAAGGCAAGTTAATTTATATACTGTAGCACATTTCATACACAAATCTATGATATTCTGGAAGTTTATTCCAACTATGTGCAGCATAATAACTCAATGCTGCTTTGTCGTGTTTTGTTTTTAATCCTAGGAACATTTGGCAGACCAGTCCCTGATGACATAAGAAGTATAGAGCGTATAGGATCGAAGCAAGTCAGAAATATATTTTGGCCTTAACCATTGAGTGACAAGTAACAATATTTTGAAGTAGTTTATCCTACTGGAAATGAACGTGTTGATTCGTTTTTCTAGGTCTTGGACTAGTAACTTCTAATTCTAGCTATATATTTTAAATGATAATAGCCTGATGTTGTAATTGACTTGATAGGAGTGTTAACATTTAAGTCTGGGTCAATAATAATACCCATTTCTTATAATGTTGGTGTGTACCGTTAAATATGTTGGCCTGTGCTTCAACACATCAGTGAGTTTATTATTGTACAATATATCTCAATATTATCAATGTAAACATTTTGAGCATAGCTAATATTACAGTATAATTTACTATTGGAATTTGGGTCACCTTACAGTTTTGATGTAACCTAAAAAATAATGTTTTCTTAGCTAAAGAGGTGCCAATAAAGTTACCAATAAACAACAAAAATTACCTTCATTGTCAGAACATAATAATGGACAGCTGTTATACATTTCTGTATTATTTACCCAAAGTCAAAGTTTGACTTGAATCAAATAAAAATAACACAACAAAAGTGCATTATCAGCAATGCTGCTAAAAGCCATACAGTCATTCCGTTGCAGCTGTTCTATATTTGTACTGGATAGAGACATGCCTCATGAACACTGTATCCTCATATGATATCAATCTGTGACAAGGTACTTAACTATACTCTTGTCATGGATGAACTCAAAAAGGGTTTTTGATAGATCTCAGCAGAGGGATGTAATGCGATGCTCAATAAATAAAGATATGCTTTTGATGCATACTGTATAAATAGTGACACAACAGCATAGAATAAGCCTTTTTAAACATTGTCAGATTTGCACCAAACAATACCAAGGAGGCCTGTGGCCTGAAGGAACTCCAACGGTCCTTAAAGAGAGTTTCTCCCCTCTGTTGCAGAGTTTAAGACCTTGATCTCCAACCTTTGTAAATCAACTTGTACGTGTTATAAATAATTTGTCATCTTTGCTTCGGTCTGTGATTTGATATGCTTTATTTATATTTATTCCTTTATGTACACACAACCTGACTGTAAATGAGGGAAAGCTCGGTTGCCGTTCGAGTTTAAATAAAGTTTGGAAATGTCTCCTAGCGTTCTAAGACGTAACGGTATATAACCACCCTTTAAATGTCTCATCAACACATTTGTTTTTCCTACTCCTCCTGGACCAGTTGGTTGGCCAAACCACTGATCAGATTAGAGGCATGGTCAAAAGGTGTCCTTGGGGATTCAGGCTGTTTTTTGGGGGACATAACCGGCCACGACAGCATATGTCTTGTTATCTGTAGTCAAGCAGAGGGGTGGCGTATTGACAGGCCACTTGACCAGCTGTAATTAAAGGAAAACAGCACCATTTTTGATGGTGGGTTGGGTTCCATGTCATTCTTACCTTGATATTAGTTTATATATCACACCAATGTTTAAAATGCATTTCCCTTATAGATATACTGTGTTTGGCTGCCAGTTTCACCACTTCAGCAGGCCTTCCAGTATATCTGCCAAGTTAATAACTTTAAAACTTTGTTTGTTTGTTTTGTTTATTGTTATTTGCACTTATAAACATACATTCTGGAATCAAATAAGTAAAAAGAAGAACAGTTAAAAATGTGCAGGAAAGGTCAAAAAACCCAAGGGCTTATAAGCGACCTCCCCTCTTAAACCTATATAGGATAACTACACACAAAAATCCCCCCCGCCCCCCCCCCCCCCCCCCCCCTCACATTATGCACAAACACACATGCGCATATCCCTCTCTCATACACACAGATACATACAGATACAGATACTATTATAATGTTGGGGGAAAAAATCTAAAAGACTTTACACAAATACACATGGATACTATAGACTACACTGTGGTTCCCAAACTGTGGGGTGCGCGAGCGCCCTCTAGGTGGTGCGTGACATGAAAAGGCTAATGGTGAATTTTCTTTTTTTTTTACAATAAAATTTAAACATGCTGGCAGAGTACATGCATCCATGTTGTCGTGAACATTTTAATTAAATAAAGAAATTCCCTATCCATAGTCGCCGTGGGAAGAGATAAAATAAAAAAAATTATAAAATAAATTCTCTACCTACTCATGGCCTTAACTGACAACCAACAGGAACCAAACAATATTTTTTTTATGCCTAATAAATATAACTAATATACATTATTTCAAATGGGGATTTTCACTGTGTGTAAATCATGAAATTCAAGAACCGTTTTAATAAAAAACGTACGTTTTAATAATAATAATAAACAATAATGTCTCGGGCATGTCTGACACAGGTGTGCTTCATCTGTGCACGGAGACCAGCAACAATTTTTTCTAACAGAAACCCATTGGGGGGTGCGTCAGCTAGGTCGGGAGGTGCACAGCCAAAAAAGTTTGGGAACCGCTAGTTCTTTTTTGAGCTTAGTTTTAAATATATTTAAAGTGGAACATGTTTCTATTAGATTTTGTATATCATTCCACATCACTGCAACTTTATAAACAAATTAGAATTTGGCAACAGAGGTCCTACAGAAAGGAATGCGTAAGTCTTTATTTCTTCTTGTGAGATGTGCATGATAATGAGAATTAAACTCAAAATAAGTTTGAAAAAAATGTGGCAAAGATAAAGGAAGACCAATTACTTTGTACATAAGAACCCCTGTTTGATACTTGTTGACCTCATAAATTGTGAGTAGTTGCAGTTGTTTAAATAATGGTTTGGTTGGGGATAAATAAGAAGAGTTGGTTGCAATTCTTACAAAGGATTTCTGAGCTCTATGGATTGTTTGTAAGTAAGATGGGTAAGTGCTGGCCCAAATTATATTGCAGTAAGAGATGTGAGGATAAATTAAACTGTAATACAAAGTTAGTAATGTACTATTTTTTAATTGTTTTTTAACCCTTTTTATAATGCCCAACGATTTTGAAACCTTCTTGCAAACAATTTCACAATGATTCTTAAAGTTTCTCATCGATATTGACACCTAAGAATTTCACTGATGAAACTTGTGCAAGTTCATTGTTATTGATACAAATCTTGGTTCCGTCTGAAATGTTTTTGTTCTTATTTCTAAAAATAATGAAGTTAGATTTTTTAACATTGAGTGATAGCTTGTTTAACTGAAACCAATAGGAAAAATGGATGAGTCCAGAATTTGCTTTATCAATAAGGGAATCAAAATTCTTGTCAGTGACGAAGAGATTTGTGTCATCAGCGAATAATATAGGTGACAATAAACTGGATGCATTTGCAAGATCATTCACATAAATCAAAAACAACAAGGGTCCTAGAATGGACCCTTGTGGAACACCACATTTTAGTACAGCCAGCTGAGATCGATTACCATTGAAAACTACAAATTGCTCTCTGTTGTTTAAGTAATTCTCAACCCATTGTATAACCTGTTTTTTAAGACCATAACATGACATTTTTGATAATAAAATGTCATGATTCACTGTGTCGAAAGCCTTTGATAAATCAAAAAAAATGCCTAAGGTATATACATTTTTCTCCAGTGCAGCTGTAATGTTTTCTCTAAGGTGCAAAAGAGCCATATATGTAGAGTATTTTTTTCTAACGCTATACTGATGTTCAAACAAGATATTGTTGTCATCTAGATGTTTCATGATTCTACTATATACCAGCTTTTCAATAATTTTTGAAAAACAAGGTAGTATCGATATAGGACGATAGTTTGAGAATACAGAGGGCTCATCAGCTTTAAACAGCGGTATAACCTTGGCAACTTTGAAGGCTTGAGGGATAGTGCCTGATTCAAGGGACATCGAAAAAATTAATGATAAAGGATCAATAATTGAAGATGCAACCTTTTTGATCAAAGAGGCTGGAATTTCATCATGGCCAGGAGAAGAGTTTTTTAGGCTCATAATAATATCAAGTAATTCTGAGGTCTTTACAGGCTCAAAAGCATTTAGAGAAGCATACTCTTTACTTATAAAATCAATTGGAGAACCATGAGCATTGCCTATATGTTTTGCAAGACATGGTCCCACATTCACGAAGAAGTTGTTAAAACTATTCGCAATTTGGGATGGCTCTGTTATCTTATCCGTACCATCCTGAAATTCAGTTGTGGATGGAGAAGAGGAGTGTCTCATATTGAGTAATGTTTTCAGGGTGTCCCATGTCGATTTAATTTGAAGAGCTAATAAATTGGTCACTATAATAATCCCGTTTGGCATTTCTAAGAAGATGATTATGTTTATTCCTATGTTTTATATGAAGCATACTTTAACGGAGTAGGACTTTGTAAATATTGTTTCTATAATTTCTTTTTCTTTAGAGCAGATTTTTTAAGTTCAATGGTGAACCATGGTTTGTTCAAGTTTGCAACGTTTTTGTTACTGTTAGTTATAAGAGGAAAACATTGGACAAAAACGAAATAGAATTTGGTATAAAAATTATTATAAGCTGTATTTTTATTTTGCGCCTCGTAGACTGTTTCCCAGGACAATTCTGCCAACATCTCTCTGAAGTTGATCATATTTATATCATTGAACCTTCTAAATGAAGACCTCTTTGTTTTAGACATAATTGACTTGTCATGGCGAATAGAAAGTTGAAAAACAGGCATATGATCTGAGATATCAGTATAAAGAATGCCGGATTTTACAACATGAGGGAATGCATTTGTAAAAATATTATCTATTAGTGTAGAAGATGTACAAGTTATTCTTGTAGGCTTGCTAATTAAAGGATAAAAGTAATTGGAGGACAATATGTTTGAGAGGTCATCTATGTGGTGTTTTATTTCCTCATTTAGAAGGTCGATATTAAAATCACCTAAATAACACATTTTACTCTCCTTATCAACTTGTTCCAAGATATCTAATAGACCTACTTTGAACTTGTTGACGTCTGTATTAGGAGGACGATATATACAACCTACAATCATTCTTTTATTCTCATTCGGAGCAATAGATTGAACCTCTAGAAAAACAGATTCACAGTTGCAGTCATGAAACTTCACTTCAAGGTCAGATCTCTGTTTAAATTCCAGACCCCTTTGAACATAGAGAGAAACTCCACAACCTACAAAAGACATAACCGGCCATGACAGCATATGTCTTGTTATCTGTAGTCAAGCAGAGGGGTAGCGTATTGACAGGCCACTTGACCACCTGTAATTAAAGGAAAACAGCACCATTTTTGATGGTGGGTTGGGTTCCATGTCATTCTTACCTTGATATTAGTTTATATATCACACCAATGTTTAAAATGCATTTCCCTTATAGATATACTGTGTTTGGCTGCCAGTTTCACCACTTCAGCAGGCCTTCCAGTATATCTGCCAAGTTAATAACTTTAAAACCTTGTGAAGGTTCACAATTCACCACAGCTGGAAATGGCATGCTGTGGTGAATTGAAATGAAATGGCACCTGTGAGTATATAGGCCAATGTTGACATTTAAGAAAGAAAAAAAAGATAGAATAGACTCAAATTAAATACTTCAAGTGCTTTATTTGGCAAGGCATAACCAGTACAAAAGAGGAAACATGAACAACACATGATGTTAAGTTGTGTGATTGAACAGGAAATCCAATGGGATCATTTAGTAGCTGGCCATGGTGCTCTCCAGCCAGTCGTTGAAGAGGCAGACCTGAAGGGGAATAGCAGAGTTAGTGAATGTAATGAGGGGAATGTTATCTCAAATCAAATAAGTAAATACAACACAGTATGATGATTCCTACCTTGGCGTAGACACCAGGGTAGTCCCTCTCGGCACATCCGTAGCCCCAGGACACAACACCCTGCAGCTCACCATCGCACACAACGGGGCCACCGGAGTCACCCTGAGAGAAGGGGAAAGGAAGAAGGAGATGGACGGGATTCTTACAAGAGTTCAATAAAGTTCAACATGCTGAATATAACACCATACTGTAACAATGGATTGTGGATGTTGTACAACTGAAATACTGTTATGGAACATACCTGGCAAGAGTCCTTGCCTCCCTCCAAGTATCCAGCGCAGAACATGGCGTTGGTGATCTGGCCAGGGTAGGAGTTGTCACAGTCCTCATGAGACAGGATGGGGATGTTCAGGCACTGCAGCTTGTCGCCGTCATCCACTGATGAAACAGAGTGGAGAGGGGACATTGAATACTACTGAGGAAATACACTGGTGAACATTTAGCAAATCTGTCAGTTCCCAACGTTGGTGTTGCTACTCACTGGAGCTCATGGTGTTGCCCCAGCCAGAGACTAAGCACATGGTGCCAGCAGGGGCACAGCTGGTGGGCAGAGCCACAGGCTTCACAAACTCATTGAGGGTGGCAGGCTTGCTCAGTTTGATGAGCATGATGTCATTGTTGATGTTGTAGGAGCTGTAGTTGGGGTGGCGGATGACACGGGCAGAGGAGATGAACTGCTCGTTGCCCTCGGTACGCCTGATGTGGTGCTCGCCCATACGCACCTCCACACGGCTGATGAAGGGAGACAATGGGTGGGTAAAAATGCAGATGATTATTGAATAAATATATGATTTTCTGTTCAATACTCGGTACATTAGTTATAAGGTACTTACGACTTGTAGCAGTGAGCAGCAGACACAACCCAGTTCTCGTTGACCAGAGAACCACCACAGAAGTGGTAGCCAGAGTTCAGAGACACCTGATGGGGCTGGGAGTAGGGCTTGCACTCATACCCTCCGACGATCTTGTCGTCCTCCGTGGCGACTGAAAACACATCCAGGGAAGTAATCATTACATTCGTTATTATCTACCTACAAACATCTTTCATGTTCAGGGATGTGGGTAGTTCTCATGTGGGGGACATCGTTGGTTAATCTGTTTTCTTCTCCTCACAGTCTCCCTTATGTCCCCCCCCCCCCCCCCATAAAGAGCAAAGCAATGTTAGAAGGATTTACATTTGTCACAGAAGAGTTGTGTTTATATGATTTTGTCCAAACCCAACTGGATCCAAGGGGTTTGCGTTGGGTCATGCTAAATCTCTCACTTACAGTAATTACTCTGGTTTTGGTAAGGTCTGGTAGAAGAATATCGTTGTAAAATAAATATAATTTAAAGAGGAGGTGGGGAAGATATTTTTGGTCAGTTTCAGACATAAATAGATCCAAATATCATGTTCAGTAATGGTCAGGGTTGATTTGGGTCTTTCTTGAACTTTCTGGCCCAAGTCAAGCTCTATGCAGCAGCTTGATTCTATGTAGACACTATTGAAAATAATTAAAAGCTCTGCTACTTCTCCTACTCCAGAGAGTATCTAACGCTCTTTCAATGTGGTGACTCTCTGTCAATTTCTCATGACGATGGAAAAAATGGAAGTTTGATGATACAAAGATCTATACAAATAAAAACGATTGGTTAGTAATTAATAAGAAAGACCTTCAAATCTCAAACCTTCCCTTTAAGCCCGATGCTCTGGTAGCGCTACATGAAGCAGTACACAGTGAATGGCTAGCTAAACAATACAAGGAAGGCATGCTTACAAGCAGCTCCGATGAGCAGAATGAAGACCAGAGACATCATGGTTGCTGGATGATCCTGTTGATGAGAGAACCTCACCTGGATCCCTGGTTTATATCCACAGTCTGGAGGGTTGACCTGTTCTCCAGCCCTCCTCATTGGTCAGTGGACAGCCAATCACCTTTGAGATGCTAGCATTAGGTGATTCATTACTAGCAAGGCAAGTTAATTTATATACTGTAGCACATTTCATACACAAATCTATGATATTCTGGAAGTTTATTCCAACTATGTGCAGCATAATAACTCAATGCTGCTTTGTCGTGTTTTGTTTTTAATCCTAGGAACATTTGGAAGACCAGTCCCTGATGACATAAGAAGTATAGAGCGTATAGGATCGAAGCAAGTCAGAAATATATTTTGGCCTTAACCATTGAGTGACAAGTAACAATATTTTGAAGTAGTTTATCCTACTGGAAATGAACGTGTTGATTCGTTTTTCTAGGTCTTGGACTAGTAACTTCTAATTCTAGCTATATATTTTAAATGATAATAGCCTGATGTTGTAATTGACTTGATAGGAGTGTTAACATTTAAGTCTGGGTCAATAATAATACCCATTTCTTATAATGTTGGTGTGTACCGTTAAATATGTTGGCCTGTGCTTCAACACATCAGTGAGTTTATTATTGTACAATATATCTCAATATTATCAATGTAAACATTTTGAGCATAGCTAATATTACAGTATAATTTACTATTAGAATTTGGGTCACCTTACAGTTTTGATGTAACCTAAAAAATAATGTTTTCTTAGCTAAAGAGGTGCCAATAAAGTTACCAATAAACAACAAAAATTACCTTCATTGTCAGAACATAATAATGGACAGCTGTTATACATTTCTGTATTATTTACCCAAAGTCAAAGTTTGACTTGAATCAAATAAAAATAACACAACAAAAGTGCATTATCAGCAATGCTGCTAAAAGCCATACAGTCATTCCGTTGCAGCTGTTCTATATTTGTACTGGATAGAGACATGCCTCATGAACACTGTATCCTCATATGATATCAATCTGTGACAAGGTACTTAACTATACTCTTGTCATGGATGAACTCAAAAAGGGTTTTTGATAGATCTCAGCAGAGGGATGTAATGCGATGCTCAATAAATAAAGATATGCTTTTGATGCATACTGTATAAATAGTGACACAACAGCATAGAATAAGCCTTTTTAAACATTGTCAGATTTGCACCAAACAATACCAAGGAGGCCTGTGGCCTGAAGGAACTCCAACGGTCCTTAAAGAGAGTTTCTCCCCTCTGTTGCAGAGTTTAAGACCTTGATCTCCAACCTTTGTAAATCAACTTGTACGTGTTATAAATAATTTGTCATCTTTGCTTTGGTCTACCCTAGTCTTGTTGTCTCATTGTTATGATATAATATCCTGTGTGATTTGATATGCTTTATTTATATTTATTCCTTTATGTACACACAACCTGACTGTAAATGAGGGAAAGCTCGGTTGCCGTTCGAGTTTAAATAAAGTTTGGAAATGTCTCCTAGCGTTCTAAGACGTAACGGTATATAACCACCCTTTAAATGTCTCATCAACACATTTGTTTTTCCTACTCCTCCTGGACCAGTTGGTTGGCCAAACCACTGGTCAGATTAGAGGCATGGTCAAAAGGTGTCCTTGGGGATTCAGGCTGTTTTTTGGGGGACATAACCGGCAGCATATGTCTTGTTATCTGTAGTCAAGCAGAGGGGTGGCGTATTGACAGGCCACTTGACCAGCTGTAATTAAAGGAAAACAGCACCATTTTTGATGGTGGGTTGGGTTCCATGTCATTCTTACCTTGATATTAGTTTATATATCACACCAATGTTTAAAATGCATTTCCCTTATAGATATACTGTGTTTGGCTGCCAGTTTCACCACTTCAGCAGGCCTTCCAGTATATCTGCCAAGTTAATAACTTTAAAACTTTGTTTGTTTGTTTTGTTTATTGTTATTTGCACTTATAAACATACATTCTGGAATCAAATAAGTAAAAAGAAGAACAGTTAAAAATGTGCAGGAAAGGTCAAAAAACCCAAGGGCTTATAAGCGACCTCCCCTCTTAAACCTATATAGGATAACTACACACAAAAATTCCCCCCGCCCCCCCCCCCCTCACATTATGCACAAACACACATGCGCATATCCCTCTCTCATACACACAGATACATACAATACAGCATTATACAACTATTATAATGTTGGGGGAAAAAATCTAAAAGACTTTACACAAATACACATGGATACTATAGACTACACTGTGGTGCGCGCACCCCTCGTGGTGCGCGAGCGCCCTCTAGGTGGTGCGTGACATGAAAAGGCTAATGGTGAATTTTCTTTTTTTTTTACAATAAAATTTCATAAAAATCTTAGTCAAACCTTTAGTATTATGGATATTAAACATGCTGGCAGAGTACATGCATCCATGTTGTCGTGAACATTTTAATTAAATAAAGAAATTCCCTATCCATAGTCGCCGTGGGAAGAGATAAAATAAAAAAATTTATAAAATAAATTCTCTACCTACTCATGGCCTTAACTGACAACCAACAGGAACCAAACAATATTTTTTTTATGCCTAATAAATATAACTAATATACATTATTTCACATGGGGATTTTCACTGTGTGTAAATCATGAAATTCAAGAACCGTTTTAATAAAAAACGTACGTTTTAATAATAATAATAAACAATAATGTCTCGGGCATGTCTGACACAGGTGTGCTTCATCTGTGCACGGAGACCAGCAACAATTTTTTCTAACAGAAACCCTTTGGGGGGTGCGTCAGCTAGGTCGGGAGGTGCACGGCCAAAAAAGTTTGGGAACCGCTAGTTCTTTTTTGAGCTTAGTTTTAAATATATTTAAAGTGGAACATGTTTCTATTAGATTTTGTATATCATTCCACATCACTGCACCTTTATAAACAAATTAGAATTTGGCAACAGAGGTCCTACAGAAAGGAATGCGTAAGTCTTTATTTCTTCTTGTGAGATGTGCATGATAATGAGAATTAAACTCAAAATAAGTTTGAAAAAAATGTGGCAAAGATAAAGGAAGACCAATTACTTTGTACATAAGAACCCCTGTTTGATACTAGTTGACCTCATAAATTGTGAGTAGTTGCAGTTGTTTAAATAATGGTTTGGTTGGGGATAAATAAGAAGAGTTGGTTGCAATTCTTACAAAGGATTTCTGAGCTCTATGGATTGTTTGTAAGTAAGATGGGTAAGTGCTGGCCCAAATTATATTGCAGTAAGAGATGTGAGGATAAATTAAACTGTAATACAAAGTTAGTAATGTACTCTTTTTTAATTGTTTTTAACCCTTTTTATAATGCCCAACGATTTTGAAACCTTCTTGCAAACAATTTCACAATGATTCTTAAAGTTTCTCATCGATATTGACACCTAAGAATTTCACTGATGAAACTTGTGCAAGTTCATTGTTATTGATACAAATCTTGGTTCCGTCTGAAATGTTTTTGTTCTTATTTCTAAAAATAATGAAGTTAGATTTTTTAACATTGAGTGATAGCTTGTTTAACTGAAACCAATAGGAAAAATGGATGAGTCCAGAATTTGCTTTATCAATAAGGGAATCAAAATTATTGTCAGTGACGAAGAGATTTGTGTCATCAGCAAATAATATAGGTGACAATAAACTGGATGCATTTGCAAGATCATTCACATAAATCAAAAACAACAAGGGTCCTAGAATGGACCCTTGTGGAACACCACATTTTAGTACAGCCAGCTGAGATCGATTACCATTGAAAACTACAAATTGCTCTCTGTTGTTTAAGTAATTCTCAACCCATTGTATAACCTGTTTTTTAAGACCATAACATGACATTTTTGATAATAAAATGTCATGATTCACTGTGTCGAAAGCCTTTGATAAATCTAAAAAAATGCCTAAGGTATATTCATTTTTCTCCAGTGCAGCTGTATTTTTTTCTCTAAGGTGCAAAAGAGCCATATATGTAGAGTATTTTTTTCTAAAGCCATACTGATGTTCGAACAAGATATTGTTGTCATCTAGATGTTTCATGATTCTACTATATAGCTACCAGCTTTTCAAGAATTTTTTAAAAACAAGGTATATCGATATAGGACGATAGTTGGAGAATACAGAGGGGTCATCAGCTTTAAACAGCGGTATAACCTTGGCAACTTTGAAGGCTTGAGGGATAGTGCCTGATTCAAGGGACATGGAAAAAATGAATGATAAAGGATCAATAATTGAAGATGCAACCTTTTTGATCAAAGAGGCTGGAATTTCATCATGGCCAGGAGAAGAGTTTTTTAGGCTCATAATAATATCAAGTACTTCTGAGGTCTTTACAGGCTCAAAATCATTTAGAGAAGCATACTCTTTACTTATAAAATCAATTGGAGAACCGTGAGCATTGCCTATATGTTTTGCAAGACATGGTCCCACATTCACGAAGAAGTTGTTAAAACTATTCGCAATTTGGGATGGCTCTGTTATCTTATCCGTACCATCCTGAAATTCAGTTATGGATGGAGAAGAGGAGTGTCTCATATTGAGTAATGTTTTCAGGGTGTCCCATGTCGATTTAATTTGAAGAGCTAATAAATTGGTCACTATAATAATCCCGTTTGGCATTTTTAAGAAGATGATTATGTTTATTCCTATGTGTTTTATAATGAAGCATACTTTAACGGAGTAGGACTTTGTAAATATTTTTTATATAATTTATTTTTCTTTAGAGCAGATTTTCTAAGTTCAATGGTGAACCATGGTTTGTTCAAGTTTGCAACGTTTTTGTTACTGTTAGTTATAAGAGGAAAACATTGGACAAAAACGAAATAGAATTTGGTATAAAAATTATTATACGCTGTATTTGCATTTTGCGCCTCGTAGACTGTTTCCCAGGACAATTCTGCCAACATCTCTCTGAAGTTGATCATATTTATATCATTGAACCTTCGAAATGAAGACCGCTTTGTTTTAGACATAATTGACTTGTCATGGAGAATAGAAAGTTGAAAAACAGGCATATGATCTGAGATATCAGTATAAAGAATGCCGGATTTTACAACATGAGGGAATGCATTTGTAAAAATATTATCTATTAGTGTAGAAGATGTACGAGTTATTCTTGTAAGCTTGCTAATTAAAGGATAAAAGTAATTGGAGGACAATATGTTTGAGAGGTCATCTATGTGGTGTTTTATTTCCTCATTTAGAAGGTCGATATTAAAATCACCTAAATAACACATTTTACTCTCCTTATCAACTTGTTCCAAGATATCTAATAGACCTACTTTGAACTTGTTGACGTCTGTATTAGGAGGACGATATATACAACCTATCATTCTTTTATTCTCATTCGGAGCAATAGATTGAACCTCTAGAAAGACAGATTCACAGTTGCAGTCATGAAACTTCACTTCAAGGTCAGATCTCTGTTTAAATTCCAGACCCCTTTGAACATAGAGAGAAACTCCACCACCTACAAAAGACATAACCGGCCATGACAGCATATGTCTTGTTATCTGTAGTCAAGCAGAGGGGTAGCGTATTGACAGGCCACTTGACCACCTGTAATTAAAGGAAAACAGCACCATTTTTGATGGTGGGTTCCATGTCATTCTTACCTTGATATTAGTTTATATATCACACCAATGTTTAAAATGCATTTCCCTTATAGATATACTGTGTTTGGCTGCCAGTTTCACCACTTCAGCAGGCCTTCCAGTATATCTGCCAAGTTAATAACTTTAAAACCTTGTGAAGGTTCACAATTCACCACAGCTGGAAATGGCATGCTGTGGTGAATTGAAATGAAATGGCACCTGTGAGTATATAGGCCAATGTTGACCTTTAAGAAAGAAAAAAAAGATAGAATAGACTCAAATTAAATACTTCAAGTGCTTTATTTGGCAAGGCATAACCAGCACAAAAGAGGAAACATGAACAACACATGATGTTAAATTGTGTGATTGAACAGGAAATCCAATGGGATCATTTAGTAGCTGGCCATGGTGCTCTCCAGCCAGTCGTTGAAGAGGCAGACCTGAAGGGGAATAGCAGAGTTAGTGAATGTAATGAGGGGAATGTTATCTCAAATCAAATAAGTAAATACAACACAGTATGATGATTCCTACCTTGGCGTAGACACCAGGGTAGTCCCTCTCGGCACATCCGTAGCCCCAGGACACAACACCCTGCAGCTCACCATCGCACACAACGGGGCCACCGGAGTCACCCTGAGAGAAGGGGAAAGGAGGAAGGAGATGGACGGGATTCTTACAAGAGTTTAATAAAGTTCAACATGCTGAATATAACACCATAACAATGGATGGTGGATGTTGTACAACTGATATAATGTTATATAATTACTGTACATACCTGGCAAGAGTCCTTGCCTCCCTCCAAGTATCCAGCGCAGAACATGGCGTTGGTGATCTGGCCAGGGTAGGAGTTGTCACAGTCCTCATGAGACAGGATGGGGATGTTCAGGCACTGCAGCTTGTCGCCGTCATCCACTGATGAAACAGAGTGGAGAGGGGACATTGAATACTACTGAGGAAATACACTGGTGAACATTTAGCAAATCTGTCAGTTCCCAACGTTGGTGTTGCTACTCACTGGAGCTCATGGTGTTGCCCCAGCCAGAGACTAAGCACATGGTGCCAGCAGGGGCACAGCTGGTGGGCAGAGCCACAGGCTTCACAAACTCATTGAGGGTGGCAGGCTTGCTCAGTTTGATGAGCATGATGTCATTGTTGATGTTGTAGGAGCTGTAGTTGGGGTGGCGGATGACACGGGCAGAGGAGATGAACTGCTCGGTGCCCTCGGTACGCCTGATGTGGTGCTCGCCCATACGCACCTCCACACGGCTGATGAAGGGAGACAATGGGTGGATAAAAATGCAGATGATTATTGAATAAATATATGATTTTCTGTTCAATACTCGGTACATTAGTTATAAGGTACTTACGACTTGTAGCAGTGAGCAGCAGACACAACCCAGTTCTCGTTGACCAGAGAACCACCACAGAAGTGGTAGCCAGAGTTCAGAGACACCTGATGGGCCTGGGAGTGAGGCGTGCACTCATACCCTCCGACGATCTTGTCGTCCTCCGTGGCGACTGAAAACACATCCAGGGAAGTAATCATTACATTCGTTATTATCTACCTACAAACATCTTTCATGTTCAGGGATGTGGGTAGTTCTCATGTGGGGGACATCGTTGGTTAATCTGTTTTCTTCTCCTCACAGTCTCCCTCATATGTCCTCCCCCCCCCCATAAAGAGCAAAGCAATGTTAGAAGGATTTACATTTGTCACAGAAGAGTTGTGTTTATATGATTTTGTCCAAACCCACAAGGGGTTTGCGTTGGGTCATGCTAAATCTCTCACTTACAGTAATTACTCTGGTTTTGGTAAGGTCTGGTAGAAGAATATCTTTGTAAAATAAATATAATTTAAAGAGGAGGTGGGGAAGATATTTTTGGTCAGTTTCAGACATAAATAGATCCAAATATCATGTTCAGTTATGATCAGAGTTGATTTGGGTCTGTCTTGAACTTTCTGGCCCAAGTCAAGCTCTATGCAGCAGCTTGATTCTATGTAGACACTATTGAAAATAATTAAAAGCTCTGCTACTTCTCCTACTCCAGAGAGTATTTAATGCTCTTTCAATGTGGTGACTCTCTGTCAATTTCTTTGATGATAAAAAGATCTATACAAATAAAAACTATTGGTTAGTAATTAATAAGAAAGACCTTCAAATCTCAAACCTTCCCTTTAAGCCTGATGCTCTGGTAGCGCTACATAAAGCACTAAACAGTGAATGGCTAGCTAAACAATACAAGGAAGGCATGCTTACAAGCAGCTCCGATGAGCAGAATGAAGACAAGAGACATCATGGTTGCTGGATGATCCTGTTGATGAGAGAACCTCACCTGGATCCCTGGTTTATATCCACAGTCTGGAGGGTTGACCTGTTCTCCAGCCCTCCTCATTGGTCAGTGGACAGCCAATCACCGTTGAGATGCTAGCATTAGGTGATTCATTACTAGAATTGCCTCAAGGCAAGGCAAGTTAATTTATATACTGTAGCACATTTCATACACAAATCTTTGATATTCTGGAAGTTTATTCCAACTATATGCAGCAGAATAACTCAATGCTGCTTTGTCATGCTTTGTTTTTAATCCTAGGACAATTTTGCAGACCAGTCCCTGATGGCCTAAGAAGTATAGAGCGTATAGGATCGAAGCAAGTCAGAAATATATTTTGGCCTTAACCATTGAGTGATATATACACAAGTAACAATATTTTGAAGTCGTTTATCCTACTGGAAATGAACGTGTTGATTAGTTTTTCTAGGTATTGGACTAGTAACTTCTAATTCTAGCTATATTTTTAAAATGATAATAGCCTGATGTTGTAATTGACTTGATGGGAGTGTTAACATTTAAGTCTGGGTCAATAATAATACCCATTTCTCATAATGTTGGTGTGTACCGTTAACTATTACATTAAATGATTCCCAAAGTTGGCCTGTGCTGCAACACATCACTGAGTTTATTATTGTACACTATATCTGATATCTCAATATCTTTTATGTAAAAATGTTGAGCATAGCTAATATTACAGTATCATTTACTATTAGGGTTTGGGTCACCTTACAGTTTTGATAGCTGAAGAGGTGCCAATAAAGTTACCAATAAACAAGAAAAATTATCTTCATTGTCAGAACATAATAATGGACAGCTGTTATACATTTCTGTATTATTTACCCAAAGTCAAAGTTTGACTTGAATCAAATAAAAAAAACACAACAAAATTGCATTGTCAGAAATGCTGCTAAAAGCCATACAGTCGTTCCGTTGCAGCTGTTCTATATTTGTACTGGATAGAGACATGCCTCATGAACACTGTATCCTCATTATGATATCAATCTGTGACAAGGTACTTAACTATACTCTTGTCATGGATGAACTCAAAAAGGGTTTTTGATAGATCTCACCAGAGGGATGTAATGCGATGATCAATGAATATAGATATGCTTTTGATGCATAAATGAATAGTGACAGAACAGCATAGAATAAGCCTTTTTAAACATTGTCAGATTTCCACCAAACAATACCAAGGAGGCCTGTGGCCTGAATGAACTCCAACGGTCCTTAAAGAGAGTTTCTCCCCTCTGTTGCAGAGTTTTGAAGACCTTGATCTCCAACCTTTGTAAATCAACTTGTACGTGTTATAATAAATTTGTCATCTTTGCTTCGGTCTACCTATAGTCTTGTTGTCTCATTGTTATGATATAATATCCTGTGTGATTTGATATGCTTTATTTATATTTATTCCTTTATGTACACACAACCTGACTGTAAATGAGGGAAAGCTCGGTTGCCGTTCGAGTTTAAATAAAGTTTGGAAATGTCTCCTAGCGTTGTAAGACGTAACGGTATATAACCACCCTTTAAATGTCTCATCAACACATTTGTTTTTCCTACTCCTCCTGGACCAGTTGGTTGGCCAAACCACTGATCAGATTAGAAGCATGGTCAAAAGGTGTCCTTGCGGATTCAGGCTGTTTTTTGGCCGGCCATGACAGCATATCAGTCTTGTTATATTTCATATCTGACATCGCGTCTTGCTCTGCCATATTGAGATATCATCTCCATGCACATATTGTGCACGTGAAAAAGTTTACACATGCATGTCACTTGCACGTGACCACGCCTACTCCCGTGTGTTCCTACAAGACACAGGATGTGGTCACGCTTACACCCTTCCCCATCTTTTTCCAAAGCGTGGATTTGTTCATATGCACGTTCAACCAGTGGAACGTTATTATGAAGAGAAGGGAGAAATTGAAGCATGTTGGACTTCGCCAGAGTTTTCCCAGCCCCCGGATCCTCATCGGCGCGTCCATACGGAATGGCGACCCTATACTGAAATGTCCTCGATTCCTGACAGTGAACCGAGGGACTTCGTGCGGCGTTCGGCGGTCGAGCCACGGCGCACAGGTAGGGCCGGCATCGGCAACTCTTAGTACTAGCGTTTGGTCTGATGATGGGTCTCAGGACAGGTGTGCCGTGCTTAGAGAAGCAGGTGGCATCGGTCCTTTGCCCTGACATGGTAGAGTGGTATCCCGCCCGGAAGCCGACGCCAAGGGGCGAGTCGGCCCGGCAGGTGGCTGAGTGGGCTGATGAGGCTTGTATCGCCGCAGTGCAGAATTTAGCAGCAACTAATAACATGCTCAAGCAGGAGAAAAAACAACCAGGTGCTCAAAAGGGAGAACTTGGTTAGCTCAGTTCAATATAGGTTAAAGTGGAAATGAAGCAGTGAGCAATGTGATCCTAGTTTGTTTGTTGTGTACCTTGTGTAAGACAGGGTTCTATAATCAAATGTGAAATCTATCTTATTTGTCTGAAAAATATAATATAATATCCCTGTTTTCAACATGGGCGCCGCCATTTTGTTGCTGACGTCATGGCTGACGTCATACCGCTGGTTGGGTGTATACACTCTGGTTAGCTGCCTATAGTGAATGGGTCAGTCAGCAAATAAAATGTTGCCTACAAAACAACGTGACCGCGGTGGTTCTGTTTGTATTGCTCCTGGTTGTTCAAACTAATTTTACCATGTGAGAGAGAGGAAAGTTGGTTAATTTCCACAAACTACCAGTGAAAAAAACAGTGTTGTTGACATGTTGGCTCGGGCTGGCTGCACTCAGGCGGCGCGACCAGCCTGTTGGACAGGGAAGGAGGATCTGCAGAGAACACTTCATTGCCTCGGATTATGTTGTTGGGGTGGGATGTTTGTCCAGAAGACCACTAATCAGCTGAAGCCGGACGCGGTTCCCTCGGTCTTCGACAGACAGACCGGCGTTAGCTCTCGGGAGCGATCGCTAGCTAGTTGGCACCAGCCGGGGACCGGCGTTAGCTCTCGGGAGCGATGGCTAGCTAGTTAGCACCAGCCGGCGACCGGCGTTAGCAACCGGAGCGTCGCGGAGCATTCAGCCTGCTAGCTACACAGCTTGTCGGTGTGCTGGAGCATCTGCAAGCTAACGGTAGCTAGCTACACAGCTTGTCGGTGTGCTGGAGCCTCTGCAAGCTAACGGTAGCTAGCTACACAGCTTGTCGGTGTGCTGGAGCCTCTGCAAGCTAACGGTAGCTAGCTACACAGCTTGTCGGTGTGCTGGAGCCTCTGCAAGCTAACGGTAGCTGGCTCCAGGCTCCAGCACACCGACAAGCTGTGTAGCCAGCAGGCTGAATGCTCCGCGACGCTGGTTGAAGTGGGTCTAGGTAGCCAGCAGGCTGAATGCTCCGCGACGCTCCGGTTGCTAACGCCGGTCGCCGGCTGGTGCTAACTAGCTAGCCATCGCTCCCGAGAGCTAACGCCGGTCCCCGGCTGGTGCCAACTAGCTAGCGATCGCTCCCGAGAGCTAACGCCGGTCTGTCTGTCGAAGACCGAGGGAACCGCGTCCGGCTTCAGCTGATTAGTGGTCTTCTGGACAAACATCCCACCCCAACAACATAATCCGAGGCAATGAAGTGTTCTCTGCAGATCCTCCTTCCCTGTCCAACAGGCTGGTCGCGCCGCCTGAGTGCAGCCAGCCCGAGCCAACATGTCAACAACACTGTTTTTTTCACTGGTAGTTTGTGGAAATTAACCAACTTTCCTCTCTCTCACATGGTAAAATTAGTTTGAACAGCCAGGAGCAATACAAACAGAACCACCGCGGTCCCGTTGTTTTGTAGGCAACATTTTATTTGCTGACTGACCCATTCACTATAGGCAGCTAACCAGAGTGTATACACCCAACCAGCGGTATGACGTCAGCAACAAAATGGCCGCGCCCATAATGCTAAATGCTTCAGAAATGTACACAACAAATCGTTTTTTCTTAGAAACTGCTTATTTTTATAACGTGACTTCTTCTGTGGCTTATCTAAATACTAATGTGATGCTATGAATATGTATTTATCGCACTGCTTCATTTCCACTTTAAGGTACTCTTGGATCACCGGGAATGCAGAGTTCAGAGAAGAGAGTCGATCCAGGCACTCAAAAAGATGTAAAATCCAGAGGGAAGAGGGTTAAAAGGCCTTTATTAAAGGTGGCTAAGTCATTTAAAATCGAATCAACATGTTTCGACCATAGCGGTCTTCATCAGGATTAGAGTGAATGACTTAGCCACCTTTAATAAAGGCCTTTTAACCATCTTCCCTCTGGATTTTACATCTTTTTGAGTGCCTGGATCGACTCTCTTCTCTAATAACATGCTCAATTGGCTGCTTTTCTGTCGAAAATGGTGTCGGGTGATGGGGTCTTAGGGCCAGCCGACGTCAAAACCATCGCGTAAGGTTTTGAGGTTATTCAGCTTTTGACCGAGCAGCCGCAAGCTATAACCGCAGGGAGGGCTAGGATGCTGTTGACTCTTATTCACAGTCATCTGTGGATGGAGCAGTCTCCCCTGGAGGAGGAGAGGAGAATTCTCCGTGGATGGACTTTTTGGTTTGTCAACGGCGGCGCGGGCGGTATTAGACCAGGGCCCCATGCCGCGCCACACCGCGCAGCCAGGGATGAGAGCACGGTCTTGCCAGCGGCTGCTGCGAGACCCCCGACCAGCGGCCATGTGTCCCAGGCCCCCGCCTGGGATAACCTGGAAACAAAGAGAACAGGTTATCACGGTGCCGACAGCCTCGGCGGCCGAGGGATCGGCTGTATTAGATGGGCACGCCCTAAAAAACCGTTGCCATCTAGCTGTGTCTCTGTTCACTCCCCCCCCCCCCGCTACCCTACGGGATACAGGGCTCCGTTGTGTCCCCTCTGGCTGCGGGCCGCATTCTTCCAGTGACGCACAAGCGGCCCCACATGTCGCTTCTCATGAAGACAGGGGCTGACACCCAGCTGCTGGCTAGGCCTGGGTCTGTCTATGAGAATGTGTTGTACTGTCAGGAGGCTCCCGCACCACACGTCCTGCGTGTGTGTTTGGTGAGCCTGGTGTTGTATGTGACGACGGAGCAGGGTGCCCTGTATCAAAGAAATTTTGTCAGAGTGGGAACCCTAGGCCCAGGAGGTCGCAGCACGGGTTCCCCCAGCCCCGCCCTCGCCAGGCCGGGTATTATGTTAGTGCCTCCCCCGTCCGGACTTCCAATCCTAGCAGTGGTAGTGAGTCAGGGCCCGTGTCGACCGGGGACATTTTATTTGTTGTCAGCTCCTTTCTGTCATTCATTTCTATGCTACAGACGCGACAGGCGCGCTCCTTTTCCCAGCGCCGCACCTCGTGTTTTAGCGCTCTCGGCGGCTAGCGTTTTTGGTAGTTCAACTAGTTCAACTTTTGGAGAGGAGCGCCGCTCATCAAGGTAACTTTTTTCGACCGACCAATCAACATCGAGCAATTGGCAGAGCCGCAAGACTCAGGAAAATGCTGAGCATGCATATTTTTGCTTTTCAAAGCGGTCCGCCTTGAAAAAATCGTCCCCGGGGGACACAAAGCCTTAGGCACATGTAATTTGGGTGGTAGTAAATATCACTACAGGGCTACGGTGTGTAGGGACTCACCCTATCGGGCAGTGTGGGGACCACACACCATGCATGTCCAGCCGCAGAACAGGCTATCCCCAGCAAGCTACGGGAAGATGCTCAGCGGGGGAACTACCTCATTCACCGGGGGTGATGAGTGCTCCCCCCGTTTCAGATCGCCCCTTTTTGTCTGGGTCCCCCCTTGGGTGCAATTGCCTTGTTGGTAGAGTCAGGGTGCGATATCCCGACTCCGCGAGACACCTTGCTTGCGCGGTTGGCAAAACCAGGGTTTGCAATGCACAGCGGGAGGGACCGGGTTACCTATCTACGATTCTTAGTCGACCAGCGGCAGTTGGCGGCGGGGGGGCTTTGGGATTTTTACCACGTATGGCTACAGAAGTGCCATATGTTGGCGTGGATGGATAGAACGCTGAGGGCGGGGGTTGTGTTACAGTTTGCACACCCCCACCCTCCGTTTTTGGGTTTGGTACAGACTCTATTGTCAGAGTCCACGGCAGTGACAGCTCTGGCAGAAGAGATTCGTTCTCTGGTGGCGAAGCAGGCCATCGTCGTGGTCCCATGGGAGGACGTGATGAGTGGCGCTTACTCCTGATATTTTCTGGTGCCCGAGAAATCGGGGGGGTGTCAGACCCATACTGGACCTGTCCCATTGAAGGTTCAGAATGTTGACCGTCAAACACCTGTTATGCGCTGGCAGAGTGGGAGACTGGTTCACCTCCATAGACCTGAAGGATGCATATTTTCACATCCTGATCTTCCCTCCTCACAGGAAATACCTACGCTTCCTGTTTTCAGGGAATAGCGTACGAGTACCAGAGGCTGCTGTTCGGCTACTCTCTGGCTCCTCGCACCTTCACCAAGTGCGTGGAGACCACGCTGGGGCCTCTGCGTCGTCAGGGGATACAAATTTTATTCTACCCTAGATGACGTTCTGGTCCTCAGCCGGTCAGAGGAGATCGCCAGGTCTCACACCAGGCAGGTGGTGGAACTCCTCACCAGCCTGGGTTTTGCTGTGAACTGGAAGAAGAGTACTCCTCTTCCCAGTCAACAGGTGGAGTACTTGGGCTTAATTCTAAGCTCAAGGTCTATGAGGGCAACCCTCTCAGAGCGTGGGCGAGAGGATATTCTCGGCATGCTCAGGAGGTTCCTGGCAGGACGGTTACGGCGCTGTCCGTGATGCGCCTGCTCGGTATGATGGCATCTGCTCAAACTGTGGTCCCTCTTGGCCTCCTCTTCATGAGAAGGATACAGAGGTGGGTTTTTCAGTATGAAAATAGACCCTGTGAGAGGCAAGTGGAAGCAGCTGAAGGTTCCCATGTCAGTACTAGGGGACCTCGCCCACTGGGGGGGGGGCCTGGGGCCCTCACCAGCGGGGTCTCCATGGGCAGCAGGCTATCACACGTCACGGTCTTCACCGACGCCTCCCTCACGGGATGGGGGGGACATGTAAGACCGACGCAGTAGGGGGCAGTTGGCAAGACCATCCTACCCGGTCTGCACTACATATCAATGTGTTGAAATTGAAGGCAGTGCTTCTAGTCCTCGAACAGCTCGCCGTCATGTGATGGGCAAGCATGTTCTGATCAGGACGGACAGCACGACGTCGGTGTCGTATATCAACAGACAGGGAGGAGTACGCTCCCCCTGTCTCCACCGGGCGGCGGTCGAACTCTGGCTATGGGCGTATCTCAATCTGCGCAGCCTGAGGGCTCTCCACATCCCCTGTAGGGAGAATGTGGGTGCAGATGTGATGTCACGGGGCGGTCCTCACCCGGACGAGTGGGGACTACGTCCAGACATAGTCAGGCAGGTCTGGGACCGATTCGGGGAGGCCGCGGTGGACCTGTTTGCAAGCAGTCAGTCCTACCAGTGCCCTCGGTGGTTCTCGGTCAGTCGGAAGGACAACCCCTCTCTGGGAGTGGATGCCTTCTCGATGTACCCGTGGCCGCCCGGGATTCTGTACGCTTTCCCCCCCATACACCTAATAGCTCAGCTGTTGGAGCGGGTATGTCAGGAGCGCAGGACTTTGATCCTGGTCGCGCCGGACCGGGGCACAGCTGTGTGGTTCCCGGCCCTGATTCAGCTCTTGGTGGCCCCGCCGTGGCCTGTTCCGTGGTCACCGCGGGCCCTCTCTCAGGCACGCGGAACACTGTTCTGCCTCCTGTTCTGGGGCAGCCTCTAATGGCTTCGCTGCTGAAAGGGTGAATCTGGAGGGGATGCGTCTTAACTCTGGCGTATGGTTCGAGAGTGGAGGGCAGAACGCTGTTCAGCCACCCTCTCGTGAGACGTTCCTGCTTGGCGCACGGCGTCTCAAGCCTGTGGAACGTGCTCTGTCTCCGAGCTGGGACCTCCAACTGGTCCTGGAAAGGCTGTTGGTGGCCCCGTTTGAGCCTCTTGAGCAGGCGCCATTGGATCGACTGTCTTTCAAGACCACGTTCCTTCTGGCCATCACCTCCGCTAAACGTATGGGTGAGCTGTGTGCTCTCTCTGTGCGGTCAGAGTGCCTGTCTATTCAGGCTGATGGTTTACCTTAGTCGCATGCAGGATCTCAGGGCTACCGATCAACTGTTTGTTTGTTATGGTGGCTCTCACGCGGGTAAGGCGCTGTCCAAGCAACGCCTGTCACATTGGTTATGCGAGGGCTTTGCCCTCTCCTACACTTTGGTCGAACGGGTTCCCCCCGCAGGTGCCTGGTGGAGGACATCTGCGCTGCGGCCTCCTGGTCCTCCCCGGGTCCTTTTGTTAGGTTTTACCTCATGGACATGACTGGGGGCTCTGTCTCCCAGGCAGTACTGAGGGCCGGGATCTCTCCTGCACCCCGCCATCAGGTTGGCTTGCAGGTGTGTGTGGGTGTGGACCACGGAGTGCTCTGCCACACGCAGTCCCACTTGCACTGTGCGTTCTAGGGTGACTGGTCCCTTTTTCGCACGTTGGTTGTAGTTGACTGCCTACCCCCCCCTCGTTAGGACGGGCGGGTGGACGGGACTCCCCTCCCCCCCTGGTCAGGGGCTTATAGGCCCTCAGGCGGTGCATTTGACGTGGCCACGCGTCCGCTCTGCCCCTTTTGATCTCAATATGGCAGAGCGAGACGCAATGTCAGATATGAAATATAACGAAGGTTATTCTATAACCCTAGTTATATGAATACTGACAGAGCGTCTCGCTCTTCAGCGCCCTGAGGACCCTTGGATGTTTTTCACGCATGGAATTCAGACTTGGATGGGTGTAAGCGTGACCACTTCCTGTGTCTTGTAGGAACACACGGGAGTAGGCGTGGTCACGTGCAAGTGACGTGCATGTGTCAACTTTTTCACGTGCACAATATGTGCATGGAGATGATATCTCAATATGGCAGAGCGAGACGCTCTGTCAGTATTCATATAACTAGGGTTATAGAATAACCTTCGTTATCTGTAGTCAAGCAGAGGGGTGGCGTATTGACAGGCCACATGACCAGCTGTAATTAAAAGAAAACAGCAACATTTTTTATGGTGGGTTCCATGTCATTCTTACCTTGATATTAGTTCATATATCACACCAACCAGCTGGCCCCAGTGTTCACCGCCATATTTAATCAATCCCTGGCGGAGTCAGTGGTGCCTGCCTGCTTCAAGATGTCTACCATCATCCCTGTACCAAAGAAACCCTCCCCAACATGTCCAAATGACTACAGACCGGTGGCACTCACCTCTGTGGTCATGAAATGTTTCGAGAGGCTGGTCAAGGACCACATTTGTGCCTCCCTCCCCAGTGATATGGACCTTATGCAATTTGCATACAGGACAAACAGGTCCACCGACGACGCGGTCTCCCAGGTACTGCACAGCACCCTCTCGCACCTTGACCGTCAGAAGGGGGGCTATGTGAGACTGTTGTTCATTGACTACAGCTCAGCGTTCAACACCATAGTCCCCACCAGACTGGTGGACAAGCTGATCGAGCTAGGTCTGAGCTCCGCCCTGAGCGCCTGGGTACTGGACTTTCTGAGCGAAAGACCCCAGGCGGTCAGGGTGGGGGGTCAGACCTCCAACACCATCACCCTGAGCATCGGGTCCCCCCAGGGCTGTGTTCTGAGCCCCCTGCTGTACTCACTCTACACACACGATTGTGTGGCCAAGTTCAGCTCCAACTCCATAGTGAAGTTCGCAGACGACACGGTGGTGGTGGGGCTGATCTCGGACAACGACGAGAAGGCCTACCGGGAGGAGGTTGAGGTACTGGAACGCTGGTGCCAGGACAACAGCCTGCTCCTGAACATTGGTAAAACCAAGGAGCTGATCGTGGATTATAGGAGAGGACAGCAGGAGACGCACACACCACTGATGATTAACGGGGCTACCGTGGACAGGGTGAGCAGCTTTAAGTACCTGGGGGTCCACATCTCAGAGGACCTGACATGGTCAACACACATAGACACAGTAGTAAAGAAGGCGAAACAGCGCCTCTACCACCTGAGACAGTTAAGGAAGTTCAGAGTATCGGGGAAGATACTCCAGTCCTTCTACTCAGGAGCTGTAGAGAGCATCCTGACCGGAAACATCACTGCCTGGTATGGAAACAGCACGGCACAGGACAAGAAGGCCCTACAGAGAGTGGTGCGCTCAGCCGAGCGTACCACGGGTATTGCACTACCCCCCCTGTAGGTTCTATACAACAAGAGGTGCAAATCCAGAGCCTGCAGGATAATGAAAGACCCTCACCACCCCAATAACAGCCTGTTCCAGCTGCTGAGGTCAGGCAGACGCCTGCGAACCCCAGCTACTAGGACAGAGCGGCTTAGGCTCAGCTTCTTCCCCCAGGCCATCAGAGCCCTGAACAATGAACATTGAGTGCTCAGAACATTGAACTATCCACACACAAGCACACATGAACACACACACGACACGCACGCTGTGCACGCTCACACACGAGCAGCCACTTAACACTTTAACATGAGCGGGCACACACTCATGTCGCACACACGCACACTTATGGCCAAAAGGAAAGGACACTTTAAATTAGAATAACAGGAACAGTGTATTGCACTACCAAAGCTACCTAGCTTTATGCTCTGTAAATAACTATGTACAGATACCGAGATGTCACTCCATGTTACCTGTTACCTGTTCACTGCACAATGTTGTTTTTTATTTTTTTATTCTATTATATGTTGTACCACTGTATTGCACATCGTTGCGGGCGAGACCACCCGCATTTCATTGTATACCTGTATGCCGTGACAATTAAAACTCTTGACTTGACTTGACCAATGTTTAAAATGCATTTCCCCTATAGATATACTGTGTTTGGCTGCCAGTTTCACCACTTCAGCAGGCCTTCCAGTATATCTGCCAAGTTAACTTTAAAACCTTGTGAATGTTCACAATTCACCACCGCTGGAAATGGCATGCTATAACCTGTGAGGATATTATAGGCTAATGTTGACCTTAAATTTTTTTTTTTATAAATGTCTTTATTGCAGGAAAAGTAATTTGTACATTTACAATTGACAACATCATTCATTTTCCATATTTTTTTTCTTTTCTTCCCCTTTAATTTCCCCTTCCCCTCCCTCATACCCACCCCATCCCCCCCACACCGGGGTTGTTGAAAACACATCTGCAAAACATCCAAACATACAGCATAGATGCTACTGGGAAAGAAAAACAAAAAACAATAATAATATCAATCAGACCCATCTGTATTATGCACAAATATTTAGATAAAAAGAGGTAAAGAAAGAACTAAAAACACAGAAAGAAAACTCTCCAGCACGGCTGTGGCTGTGGAAGAAAGTCATCAATGAGATTATTTCACTCTTTCCCTCACCCCTGCTTATAGTATTGTGGTAATTCTTGAGTAGTTTGACCTTCTGCAGCTGCGTCTCCCGTTCCCCTCTCCATTCACACCCATACATACCAGGACAGGGAAGGGGGGGGGTTAGAAAATAGGAATACAATTATAATAAAAGATAAGGAAGTGCAGTTAGAGGTGTAAAGCTCTATCCTTTCTAAGTCTCTTCATTGATAGTCAGGGTATCGATGTGTTGCAGAAATAGTTGCCAGGTCACATGGAATGTTTCAAGGGAGCCCTTTAGGGAGAATCTGATTTGCTCAAGCTTAACGCAATGTAGTATCTCATGTATCCATCTGTTGTGAGTGGGTGAGGAGGGTGTATCCATTTAAAGAGAATAAGTCTCCTAGCGAGGAGGGTAGTGAACGCCACAACTCGTTTTGCAGCCCTAGATGCGATCGAAGGGGTATTCGGGATACCGAAAAAGGCAGTGAGTGGGTCAGGGTCTAACATCACACCCAAGAAGCTACTCAATGTATCAAATGTTGTAGTCCAAAACTCTGTGAGTTTGGGGCACGTCCAAAACATGTGCATATAATCGGCTGGAGATTGTTTACATCTATTACACGCATCCGTTCTATCCGGGTATATCTTTGCTAACCTCGCATTGGTGTAGTGAACCCTATGCAGGATCCTACACTGCAGCAAACTGTGTCTTGCACATAATATAGAGGAAGTGTGTACAAGGTCTAATATATGATCCCATTGTTCATCTGTAATGATAATTCCCAGATCTTCATCCCATTTGGCTTTTAGGGAGTCTAAGCAAGTTGGGTTCATCCAAAATATTTTATCATATAAAATTGAGACGAGCCCTTTCCACCCGGTACCGAGCGATAGGAGAGGGTCAGTCCTAGAGTCTGGAGGACGGCCAGGGAATTGTGGGAATTGGTTCTGAACAAAATGTCTGATCTGAAAAAAACGGAAAAGGTGGGAATTTGGGAGACCAAATTTTTTTGATAGTTCTGCAAACGACGAGAACACACCTCCGGAGTAGAGGTCATTAATGGTTAGCAAACCTTTGTTCGCCCAGCTTCTGAATACAGGATCAGAACAGGACGGTAAGAATAGGTGATTACGAGAGATTGGAGCTAGCCCTGACGGAGCGTGTAGGCCAAATTGTTTCCTAAACTGATTCCAGATTTTCAAAGTATCCGTCACAATTTGGTTCCGAGCCACCTGTTTAATAGGGATTGAAATGGGTAGTTGGGATGTTGCCACAGACCAGAGTGAGTACTTTCAAGAGGAGACTTCCATCCGAGCCCATTGGGGTTGGTGCTCTTCCTCCCTCCCGGTCCTCCAGTAAAGGAGTTTGTTTATATTACATGCCCAGTAGTAATAGCGAAGATTGGGCAAAGCCAAACCCCCTTCCGATTTGGGAAGTTGCATGATCGTCCTCTTAATACGTGCTCTTTTGTTACCCCACAGGAATGAACCTATAAGTTGATCAATTGAAGTGAAAAAGGCTTTATTAATAAATATTGGTATATGCTGAAAAGCGTATAGAAATAGGGGTAAGACCACCATCTTTATCAGGTTAACCCTTCCCAGAAGCGAGAGGGGGAGAGAGGACCATCTTGTCAGATCTAGCTTAAAGCGATCCAGCAGAGGACGAAAAAATTTTGCGAAGAGCTCTGTCTGTGATTTGGCCATAAAATCCCTAGATATGTGAATCCTTCCGTGGCCCTTTTAAAGCGGAAAAGTGATTGAGGAAGCCGTTCCGCAGACGCATTAACAGGTAAATATTCACTTTTCTGGAGATTAAGTTTGTATCCAGAGAGCTGCCTATGTTGTTCTAGAATATCCAGGATAACAGGGATGGACGATGACGGATTGGAGACATAAAGTAGGAGATCGTCGGCATACAATGAGAGTTTATGAACCAGGCCGAACCTCTCAATCCCCTCAAATCCGTCCTCACTGCGAAGCCATATGGCTAAAGGTTCTGCGGCGAGCGAGTAGAGCAAGGGAGAAAGCGGGCATCCTTGACGAGTGCCGCGATAAAGCGCAAACTGGCCCGACTTGGTACCATTCACATTAACCGAGGCCACCGGGGACGAGTATAGGAGTTTTATCCATGAAATAAAACCCGGTCCCAAACCGAATTTCTCAAGTGTATGGAACAGGTACCTCCATTCCACTCTGTCAAACGCTTTCTCAGCATCCAGGGAGAGTACCATTTCTGGCGCGCCAGTCGTGGTTGTGAAAAGGATATTTAACAGCCTCCTGGTGTTAAAGAAGGATTGCCTATCCATGATGAAACCCGTCTGATCCGGGTCTATCAGGAACGGGACCACCTTCTGAAGACGGCATGAAAGGACCTTAGCCAATATTTTACAATCCACATTAAGGAGGGAGATTGGTCTGTAACTGCTCCAAAAAAAATTTAAAAAGATAGAATAGACTCAAATTAAATACTTCAAGTGCTTTATTTGGCAAGGCTTATCCAGTACAAAATATGAAACATGAACAACACATGATGTTAAGTTGTGTGATTGAACTGGAAATCCAATGGGATCATTTAGTAGCTGGCCATGGTGCTCTCCAGCCAGTCGTTGAAGAGGCAGACCTGAAGGGGAATAGCAGAGTTAGTGAATGTAATGAGGGGAATGTTATCTCAAATCAAATAAGTAAATACAACACAGTATGATGATTCATACCTTGGCGTAGACACCAGGGTAGTCCCTCTCGGCACATCCGTAGCCCCAGGACACAACACCCTGCAGCTCACCATCGCACACAACGGGGCCACCGGAGTCACCCTGAGAGAAGGGGAAAGGAAGAAGGAGATGGACGGGATTCTTACAAGAGTTCAATAAAGTTCCACATGCTGAATATAACATCATAACAATAATAATAATAATGGATTGGATTTATATAGCGCTCTTCTCTGACTGACTGTTGCTCTGACTCAGAGCGCTTCACAGAGTCCATTATTCGTTCATACACAGTCATACCGGTGGTGGTAAGCTACAATTGCAGCCAGAGCTGCCCTGAGGCAGACTCACGGAAGCGTGGCGAATAATCAACGCCTACGGCCCCTCCGACCACCACCAACATTCATTCACATGCATACACATTCATACGAGGCAAGTAGGTTAAGTGTCTTGCCCAAGGACACAACGGCAATGGGATGGACATGGGCTTGAGCGGGATTCGAACCACCAACCCTTCGATCATTGGATGCCCCACTCTACCCCTGAGCCACGCCGCCCCATCCAATGGATGGTGGATGTTGTACAACTGATATAATGTTATATAATTACTGTACATACCTGGCAAGAGTCCTTGCCTCCCTCCAAGTATCCAGCGCAGAACATGGCGTTGGTGATCTGGCCAGGGTAGGAGTTGTCACAGTCCTCATGAGACAGGATGGGGATGTTCAGGCACTGCAGCTTGTCGCCGTCATCCACTGATGAAACAGAGTGGAGAGGGGACATTGAATACTACTGAGGAAATACACTGGTGAACATTTAGCAAATCTGTCAGTTCCCAACGTTGGTGTTGCTACTCACTGGAGCTCATGGTGTTGCCCCAGCCAGAGACTAAGCACATGGTGCCAGCAGTGTTTTAACATGTGTTTTTTTCTGTACTGTTTCTACTCTGCTCCTGTTTTGGATTAGTTGTAGACACACAGTGTTTGCTCTGTACCTGTATCCCAATGTGGATTCGTCCATACATGGCAAATAAAATCTCTGACTCTGACTGAGCTAAATGACCAAATGTAAATGTAAATGTACAATGGAAAGCTATTAGGAGAGCTAATAGTAACCCACAGCCAGCAGCCGAGCAGCCTGCTCAGAGGCTCATTCGTTGTAGGGCCAGCCAAGCTAGGCTTGCCACCATCAGAAGGTATTTGGGGTTCTCCGTATGTTGTATTTTCATGGTGTAGGTCTGAGGCCTACCAGGCCTGGAAAGGTTCAACCTCAGGTTAGATGATTTTAGTCGGTTTTAGGGTCAAAAACCTCATTCTTAATGCTAATGTAAGAGATGAAACCGTCTCTATCAAAGGAACCCCTGTTGACATAAAGCCTGCCTCCTCTATGCCCATTTCCTACCGGTGAGGTAGGACTGCAACTCAAACCCCTGTTGAGTGTTTCATCCTAATAGTGTTACACTGTCACAACAGACACACACAGTTGTCCACTGGCCATGATGTTTGAATGGTTGCTATGTAAACAAATCAACGTTCTTAGAATAGAGCAAAAGAAGTACAGGCATAAAGTTAACACTAATAGAGAAATATGTCAACAACAAACTTCATTAACTGCATGGTTTATTATTAGTGGGGCTGTCAAATACAGCTTATCTACATTTCTTCTTACTTTTACAGTCGAATTTGAACACTCAACCACTGCACAGAAATTCGGTGAATTCTTTGTTTTGTTGTCTGTCTTTCCAACATGGTAATAATAATAATAATAATGGATTGGATTTATATAGCGCTCTTCTCTGACTGACTGTTGCTCTGACTCAGAGCGCTTCACAGAGTCCATTATTCGTTCATACACAGTCATACCGGTGGTGGTAAGCTACAATTGCAGCCAGAGCTGCCCTGAGGCAGACTCACGGAAGCGTGGCGAATAATCAACGCCTACGGCCCCTCCGACCACCACCAACATTCATTCACATGCATACACATTCATACTTGTAATCACACTATTGGTAATAGGTATGATTATAGATGTGGCACCACAGTCTCTGACACACCTCTATTTGCAACAAACATGCATAATTCATCCGCTGAAATGCCTCTGTTTTGATTGCTTTGATCCGTCTTGTACATTGTAATGTTCTACAGCTCAGTGGCTGCTGTAACATTTGCAAAGCTGCCAGTGCTAACAGTGCTAACAGTGTTTTAGACCACAGTGCAACAATTTAAACTAGAGATACCGATGTAACTTCATCTGCTTTCCAAGCAACCTGTGAGTTACAAACACATGGGCTCTAAACAAGATACAATTATAATAATTGTAGCAGCCTTGTAACAGGATTGTGGGAATCATACTTTTTTCTTACGATAATGATACCAAAACAGAATACATTATGTAATTAAAATACTTTATTTGTTTTCAACTCCAGCACAAACGATGGAATTTGGACAACCCATGAAGTTGAATGGTGTGACTGGACAAGAAGTTGAATCATAGGATCAGACTTAGTTGCTCGCCATGGTGCTCTGCAGCCAGTCATTGAACATGCAGACCTGATAATTGAAAAGAAGAGATATTAATATTATGCATTGCAGTCACCGGAGAATAATGTCAGTTTAGTTGGAACATCAAGTAAAATGTATTAATAACTTTCAAGAATACTTATATCTGAGTTTATTCTAAGGATTTACCTTGGCGTAGACACCAGGGTAGTTCCTCTCAGCACATCCGAAGCCCCAGGACACAACACCCTGCAGCTCACCATCGCACACAACGGGGCCACCGGAGTCACCCTGAAGGAAGAGATACAAAATAGATCATTTTAAAGTGGTAAATAAATAAAAGATGGCACATTTACATTTACATTTAGTCATTTAGCTGACGCTTTTATCCAATATATTGCATCATGTTTCAACAATAACTAGTGCTGTCAGGCTATTAAAACAATTAATCTAATTAATTACAGGATTTGTAATTAATTAATTAATTAATCGCATAACCATTTTAGGCCTGCTATTTTATATTCTATAATCATATTTCAAATTGCATGTGTCCGGATGGCAGAATTCAGTACTGTATCTACAAAACCTTCTGTTTAATCATCTTCCATTTATTCATTTGCTTAGATTTTTCAGGTCTGGTCAATTTTAGCATGGTGTTATTCACAGTCAAAGATAAAAAGAAAAATCAAATAAAATTGAATTGATATTCTCATTTGGTTCATTACAATTTACTCAAGCCTAGTAACAGACACAGTATTTCTGACACTGGGAATACATTCCCTGAGATCCATAGATGTCCCTAGAATCAGATACCAAGAACATGCAAATGGACCATTTAAAAAAAAAAAAAGTCTGTAAATGTTTATTCTACGTTCTTATGGAATGAATGAGATTAAAACATTTAATAATAATAATAATAATAATAATAATAATAATAATAATAATAATAATAATAATAATAATAATAATAATAATAATAATAATAATAATAATAATAATAATAATAATAATAATAATAATAATAATAATAATAATAATAATAATAATAATAATAATAATAATAATAATAATAATAATAATAATAATAATAATAATAATAATAATAATAATAATAATAATAATAATAATAATAATAATAATAATAATAATAATAATAATAATAATAATTAAAAAAAAAATATATAAATGTTGAGTTAATTTTCATAACGCGATAATTTGCTGTGTAATTAATTAATCAAATTAACGCGATAAACTGACAGCCTGTAACAATAACCAAATTTTTTTTTTGATATAGCCAAACACAGAAAGGATGTATGTGTCTGTTTGAGAAGCAGAGAAGTACATACCTGGCAAGAGTCCTTGCCTCCCTCCAGATATCCAGCGCAGAACATGGTGCCCGTGATCATGCCAGAGTAGCTGTTCTCACAGTCCTGATCAGACAAGATGGGGAGGTCCAGGCACTGCAGCTTGTCACCGTCATCAACTATACAGTAAGAAGAGAGACGGTTCACGTTCAAGTTTCAAGTTTCTTTATTAGTTGTCATACAAAAGTACACAATACTTTTATATAAAATGCTTCTTTCTGTTTTGCTCCAGAGATTGTGCTAGATAAAAATTTTAATAGATAAGTATAAAATAAGTATAATAAGTATAAAATAGAAGTCAAGTACGTAGACAAAAGTGTTCAATGTACAATGCTGAGTAGAAAAGTAACTGAGTTACAATACAATAAACAGTACAATGCAGAAATGGGATGAGGTACAATTTAGGTACAATTTACAGTAAGGTGTGATGAGGTATGAGTTGTAGTGCAAATTCTTTACCGATAAATATAAAGTGTGTTAGGTGTCTAAAGTGGGTAAAGTGGGTGCTGCAGTGAGTTGTTTGTTTAAAGTGAGTGTGTGCGTGTGGATGTGTGTGCTGTGAGTGTATTTGATGGTTTGTTATGTTATTGTCATTTAGCATTTAGCATCCTGATGGCCTGGGGATAGAAGCTTCTGTCCTCATCATCAACTACAGTAAGAAGAGAGACAGGATGGGAGAGATAGGCAAATGTGTAATATAATTATCCTTAGATATTGTGAACATTGCACACAATTTAATTGTTAAACTGCAGTTGGACTCAATCTACAGAAAGTTGGCATTTCTTCGATGAGGTGCGACTCACCGGAGCTCATGGTGTTGCCCCAGCCAGAGACTAAGCACATGGTGCCAGCAGGGGCACAGCTGGTGGGCAGAGCCACAGGCTTCACAAACTCATTGAGGGTGGCAGGCTTGCTCAGCTTGATCAGCATGATGTCACTGTCAAGGCTAAAGGCATTGTAGTTGGGGTGGCGGATGACACGGGCAGAGGAGATGAACTGCTCGTTGCCCTCGGTAACCCTGATGTGGTGCTCGCCCATACGCACCTCCACACGGCTGAAAGAGAGAATAGAGAAGGGATGACTATAAAGTCCTAGTGTTTTTCATCGTACCAGATACAGGATTTGAGATTCAAGGATTGCAAAGTGCAGTACATGTTAAGGTTTACAGGTAGTCTACTTACGACTTGTAGCAGTGAGCAGCAGACACAACCCAGTTCTCGTTGACCAGAGAACCACCACAGAAGTGGTAGCCAGAGTTCAGAGACACCTGATGGGCCTGGGAGTGAGGCGTGCACTCATACCCTCCGACGATCTTGTCGTCCTCCGTGGCGACTGAAAATAATTCAAGTAATTTGTCAGAATCTGCAGTTGCAGAACAGTGAAGTGTATTTAAAGGGACAGTTGTGATTTTCTTTTTAACACCTAACCCTATTTCCTTCTTACCAATGATGTTGATTGGTATAGAGTACTTTTCCAGCACAATGCATCCATGCTGTTCTTCATACCCACAACTTAGTTGTCCACAAACTAATACAAAGTAAATGGGATCAAGCTCCTGTCTGTAGAAGCTAACTGAACATAACTGAAATGTACTTTGTTTACACTTTGGAGTAGGTTTCAATGATGGTAAGTCAGCTTGTACACACAGGAGCTTAAGTTGACGCTATTGATTTGCATTCGTTTGTGGCTAATTAAGTGATGTTAGGTATCCACTATGATGAACAGCATGGGTGGTGCCGAGAAAGCACTCCACCAATCAACATCATCAAGTAGGAAATAGAGTATACGGTTATACAAATCAGAACTATACCGTTGAGTGTATTGATTCAGTATATCAATGTATTTTATGTCATCACATCATCTGTACATTTTACTGTTCTCAGTGATCATTGCAAAGTAATTATGATGAGCCAGATTGTACTGTGAAAACAGTATGTGGTATAGGCCTTGAGAGGCAGGCTACTCTGAAAGAGCCTTATACTCACAAGCAGCTCCGATGAGCAGAATGAAGACCAGAGACCTCATGATTGCTGTGTGATCCAGTTGATGAGAGAACCTCACCTCGACCCCTAGTTTATATCCACAATTGTTAGAACTGTCCTGTACGATGGAGCTGCCTGATTGGTTCAGTAATGGGCAAAGATGGACCACTAGGCATCATCGACGCCAATTGTTGGCGATCATTTGAGGTGACGATGCCAAAAGATTATAATAACCTTGAGCCCAAAATTGCTGGATTATTCACAAGTTTCTTAAACTGTTCTTATAAGAATGATAATAAATAATACACTTTATACATATTGAACTTATCAGCACACTTTAGGTGACACAATAATAATGATTAAATACTTAAGATCTAATTTCCTGTTCCGTTAACAAAGGTTTGGTAAACCATCATTTAAAATTTAATTAAATTTAAAACATTTGTGTTAATGTTGAAACATGGGGCATGATGGATGTGCTGAGAGGGACCACCCTCTCTCTCGGCATGAACTAAGATATAAGTAAACCTTTTACTTCCAACTAATTGTCTAAGCAAGTGTCACCAGTACATCGGTGCAAAAGCAATCTGACCAACTGCTGGCTTCCTCTGCCTACTGTACACTGCAGATAGTAGCCTGTGGTGCTATCTGCCTCATTTCCAGATATACTGTACTGTATAAACTAACATTAACACATATTATACACACTATTATGCTATGCCTCTACACAATAACAGTTGGACTATACTATATTCTACAAAAACGTGGATATTGCATACTGTATATTCTGTCATAGCCTATACTGTGATATTATGATAAGACCAGTGTTTGTGAAGTGTTGGTGTTGTGATTTATTGATCGCTTTAAGCGACTCATATGTGGTCTGCTGTCTCCACTTCTGTCATGCTTTTGACCATCATTTAGACATTGAAGTTGCAAAGGAGAGTAAGGGAGAGGGAGAGAGAGGCTGACCATGAGGTAAAGTGGCAGACGCTGTGCCAGCCTCTGATGTGCCCTCTCTGTTTGGTTGAGCACCTGCCTCCCAAAGTGTTTCTGCACGTCCCTGCCCCCAGAGCAAGGTGTTACCAGCTGATTTAAAACACAAGTTACAAATGCTTCAGAGAAAATCATAATAATGATTAATATATTAGTAACACACTTAACCGTTGTTGTGTTTTTGTTTGTTTACATTTCATTATCTAAAATAAAAAATAAAATAAGAACATAAGAGACAAAGCAACAGTACAACATTTTAAGTCAGAAAACCAACCAACCAGAGAATGGTGGTAATACAGCTAAATAACAAATAGAAATGAATAGAAAATAAATCAATAGACAGACATAAGCACATCTACATTAGGCAAAAGTGTGTTTTAAGCAGAAAGCTAGTCTGCCTAGTTCCTCAAGCAGGGTGTTCCACAACATAGGGACCCTATTGGCAGAGCCTCTGGCAAAAGCGTGATCAACAATGAAGCACAATGAATGTTTAAGTTTAAGTTTATTTGGATCCCCATTAGCCACAGCAGTGCTGTGGCTATTCTTCCTGGGGTCCATAACACGTAAAATACAGTTACAGACTTTATACACTCACAACATTCACATGGCATACAGACAATTAAAACAACAATAAATACTCCTTATCAAATTCATAATACAATACAAGAATACATACTCCTAATCAATTCATAATACAATACAACAATACCTATTACAGAATGCATGTAAAAAGAAAAATACACTATATAGAGAATTTATAAAACATAGAACTAAAGAGGCAGAAAATAAATATAAGAAATATAAAAACAAGTTGACTAATATTATGAGAAGATGTAAGAAGGATCATTATAGTAGAATATTAGATAACAACAAATATAATATTAAAGGTGTTTGGAAGATATTAAATGGTATTATCAGGAATGGATCAAGACAAATAAACTATCCTCAGTATTTTATGGAAGAGGATCAAACTATTAGCAATATGGATGATGTGGTTAACAACTTTAATACATTTTTTGTAAATATTGGACCAGAATTAGCGGGAAAAATCCCAGATCCAGTGACTCCTGAAGACATAAAAGACAATTACATTGAAAGAAATCCTAGTTCAATGTTTCTGGAAGCGGTAGATGAAAATGAAATTATAGAAACTACTAATAAATGTAAAAACAAGACATCTACAGACAGTAATGAAATAGATATGAAAATAGTAAAAAATGTCATTATTGGGATTTCAAAACCACTCACGCACATCTGCAATTTATCATTCAAAACTGGTCGATTTCCGAATAAAATGAAAATAGCAAAAGTCATACCTCTGTTCAAGACTGGAGATAAACACCACTTCACAAATTATAGGCCTGTTTCTCTACTTCCTCAGTTTTCAAAAATATTAGAAAAACTCTTCAACAACAGATTAGATAAATTCATTGATAAACATAATTTACTCACCGATAGCCAGTATGGATTCAGAACACACCGGTCAACATCACTAGCGTTAATAGAACTCATTGAAAAAATCACAAATTCCATAGATCAAAAAAAACATGTAGCTGGAGTATTCATTGACCTAAAAAAAGCATTTGATACTATTAATCATGATATATTAATCAGGAAATTGGAGAGATATGGGATCAGGGGGGTAGTATTGGACTGGGTAAGAAGCTATCTAAATAAAAGACAACAATTTGTGACAATGAGAGATTATAAATCTGAATGTTTGGACATTGCTTGTGGTGTCCCCCAGGGGTCAGTGTTGGGTCCAAAACTGTTCATCTTGTACATTAACGAGATATGTAAAGTATCCAATATATTTAAATGTATTTTATTTGCGGATGACACTAATCTTTTTTTTTTTTCTGGTGAGAATGTCCAGCAGCTTTTAGAGGTCATCACATCTGAAATGAAGAAATTGAAGGAATGGTTTGATAGAAACAAATTATCATTGAACTTGAGCAAAACTAAAATTATGTTGTTTGGAAACTGTAGATTGGATACTCAGGTACAAGTTAAAATAAATGATGTGATTATTGAAAGAGTTTATGAAAATAAATTCCTAGGTGTAATAATAGACCATAAAATCTGTTGGAAACCTCACATAAAACATGTCCAATCTAAACTCTCACGAAGCATTTCAGTCATGAGTAAAGTAAAGCACATCCTGGATGGAAAATCACTCTACATTCTCTACTGTTCACTAGTTTTACCATATTTAAATTACTGTGCTGAAGTCTGGGGAAACAATTATAAGTCTACACTACAACCACTTTTTATACTCCAAAAAAGGGCCATAAGGATAGTTCACATTGCAGGTTATCGTGATCACACTAACATATTGTTTCTGGAGTCAAAGACATTGAAGTTAAATGATCTTGTGGAATTTAAAACGGCACAATTAATGTATAAAGCAAAAAGTCATGCACTTCCAAGAAACATTCAAGAATTGTTCTTTGATAGGGAGGGGGGTTATAATCTGAGGGGTGAACACAATTTAAAGGTGCTAAACGTACGCACTACCATGAGAAAACACTGCATCTCAATATGTGGAGTGAAACTGTGGAACAGTCTTAATGTGGTGTTAAAGCAATGTCCAAACATGAGACAATTCAAACTGATGTATAAGGAAATTATGTTCACAAGGTACAGGGATGAAGAAGGGACTTGATATTCACAGGTGTTTACATTTTTATTTTGTTTCTATTTTATTTTATTTTATACATATATAGTTTTTGTTTTTTGTTTTGCATATATATATATATATATATATTTTTTTTTTTTTTTTTTTTTTTTTTTTTTTTTAAATAGTACACTCATTTGAGTAGTGGAAAAGGGGTAGGATTAAATAAGTGTATACTTCTTCCTACTCCTTTTCGAACATGCAGATTGAGTTGTTTTTTCTTTTTTGTTATTGTTTGTTGTATTCATTGCATGTTCGAAATAAAGACTTCAAATCAAAAATCAAACCTACTCATAATTAATTCATAATACAATACAGCATAATATACTATTTAGCTTTTACACATTATCTATGTTCATATCAACCAATTATACAATCTTCTAATAATATATCCATATCAGACACATACCTTTTCATCTACGTATATACCTATCTCTTTATCAGACACATACATTTTCATTTACGTACACACTATCTATTAGGAAATGTCAATTTCTTCTGTTGAAAATGTTGTTTTACCAAGATTCTGAAACGACATTTACTATTCTCCTGATTAACATGTCTGGGAAGAGAGTTCCATTCCTGCATACCACAGAACATGACAGTTCGCTTCATTGCATTCAACCTCACTTTTGGAAGTGTAAAACCTTATGCAGAAGCATGTCTGGTGGAATGATCTTTGTCAATCACTGCCTTTTAGGCTAATAGACTAGTCAGACCTGAATCTTACCCCACTACTGCTCTAATTATATCATCTATAAACTGGTTGGCTATTGGAAATTACATATACACAGTGCATCACTTTATTAGTTCATTTCACTCTTTCCTCAAGATTAATTTTTTTCAAATCTTGCTGGCTATGTTGTTTACATCATGGAGACTCGTTTACATTATTGAGTCATTTATATGTTATTCTCCATCTTTAATTTCGAGGTAATATCTAACAACGTGTCATAAAACCAGCAGATTTCAAGCAATTGTCACCAATGACATGAAGTTTAAGTTTAAGTTTATTTGGATCCCCATTAGCTGTTACAAATGGCAACGGCTACTCTTCCTGGTGTCCACACAAAACAATAAATACAAACAAACAACATAAGTGAGTTGACAGATTTGAGAGAAATACTTCACCAACAGTGTTGTGTGTCATCGATGAGTGCAAAATGTTATTCAAAATGTTATTCAAAATTAGGAAATTAGGAAAATTATTTTATAATTCAAGCCTATTTAATATGCTCGAATTATAAAAGAATTTTCCTAATTTCCTATTTACAATTTACAAAATGGTAAAACATCTGCATAATTAATCAATTATTCAGTAGTTTTTTTAAACTAATATCACCACAGTATTTTGGACATCAGCCTGTTTCTCTTTGAGCTGCTGTGCTCTGGGGCACGTGGGCATGTGCCCCTGGGTGAAGGCCGTCAGGTGCAGCTGGTTGCAGATGTGAGCCGGTCCAGCTGCACTACTGTATCTCCAGCTGCACACCAAGGTTGGGAATTGCACCATGTGCCAAAAATACAGGTCCAAAACGGAACACAGATTACTACTAGAAGTGTCCACTGAAATGTATCTATTTATAAGTTGCAGTGTTTAGGTTAGTCAACCTTTTCAAAAGATGCGTGTACATAGCTATTATTAATCTGTCTTCCATCTATCAAAATAATATGTTAGTTATTATATGACTTATCCTATCAGTCAGAGAAATACACATATGTTTCAAATTATATTAGGAAAACAAAACCTTGCCCCTTTCCCTCCTATAGCTCATGACATTGTGACGTATATGACAAATCAGATTTTAGTTATATGTCATCAAACATAACCCACCCACCTGTGATAGTGATATAAAACTCAGATGTGTCTTAATTCCCTCTCTGGTTTGACAAGTATTTTCTCCGTGCTCACAGTCCTTCTGACAATACTTCAGATTAGCTACAATAATGTAATTGTGCAACATGGAAACTACCTTTGCTGCGAAATAGTTAAACAGTTGCATGTCTTTCTTGTGTGCTTCATGATGGCATGGTGATTAAAGATGATGAGGCTAAAACCGTAATAAATTACTAAATCATTACACAACTACTATGTTCTACTATGAAACAATTATACGCTGAACTTGATGTTTGCCAGAGTATATGATGAGCATATGTCTGGTATTGGTGGGAGTGGGGGCCAGAGCCAACTCTGAGCTCTATCTGTTTTTACAATTCCCTAAAGATTCTTCCAGGATCCTGATTGGTCACTGGTATGATGACAGTGTGTCGAGTATGGAAAATGGTATAAACCAGAGGTCCAGGTGAGGTAGTTTCATTTTCAGGATCACACAGCAACCATGATGTCTCTGGTCTTCATTCTGCTCATCGGAGCTGCTTGTGAGTATAAGCCCTCTGACACGAAGACATTCATCTCAGCTGTCAATGAAATCTATACACTCAAATAATTGTTGACGGTTTTGCTTCCTGTGTTTTCAGTTGCCACGGAGGACGACAAGATCGTCGGAGGGTATGAGTGCAAGCCCTACTCCCAGGCCCATCAGGTGTCTCTGAACTCTGGCTACCACTTCTGTGGTGGTTCTCTGGTCAACGAGAACTGGGTTGTTTCTGCTGCTCACTGCTACAAGTCGTAAGTACATTATAACTAATGTACAGAGTATTGAACAGAAAATCATATCATTTATTGGCACCACCGATAATCATCTGCATTTGTATCCACCCATTGTCTCCCTTCATCAGCCGTGTGGAGGTGCGTATGGGCGAGCACCACATCAGGAAAACCGAGGGCAACGAGCAGTTCATCTCCTCTGCCCGTGTCATCCGCCACCCCAACTACAGCTCCTACAACATCAACAATGACATCATGCTGATCAAACTGAGCAAGCCTGCCACCCTCAATGAGTTTGTGAAGCCTGTGGCTCTGCCCACCAGCTGTGCCCCTGCTGGCACCATGTGCTTAGTCTCTGGCTGGGGCAACACCATGAGCTCCAGTGAGTAGCAACACCAACGTTGGGAACTGACAGATTTGCTAAATGTTCACCAGTGTATTTCCTCAGTAGTATTCAATGTCCCCTCTCCACTCTGTTTCATCAGTGGATGACGGCGACAAGCTGCAGTGCCTGAACATCCCCATCCTGTCTCATGAGGACTGTGACAACTCCTACCCTGGCCAGATCACCAACGCCATGTTCTGCGCTGGATACTTGGAGGGAGGCAAGGACTCTTGCCAGGTATGTACAGTAATTCCATAACATTATATCAGTTGTACAACATCCACCATCCATTGTTATGGTGTTATATTCAGCATGTTGAACTTTAGTAAGAATCCCGTCCATCTCCTTCTTCCTTTCCCCTTCTCTCAGGGTGACTCCGGTGGCCCCGTTGTGTGCGATGGTGAGCTGCAGGGTGTTGTGTCCTGGGGCTACGGATGTGCCGAGAGGGACTACCCTGGTGTCTACGCCAAGGTAGGAATCATCATACTGTGTTGTATTTACTTATTTGATTTGAGATAACCTTCCCCTCATTACATTCACTAACTCTGATATTCCTCTTCAGGTCTGCCTCTTCAACGACTGGCTGGAGAGCACCATGGCCAGCTACTAAGTCTGATGCTTCATCCACCAATCCTACCTCTACCGTTTAACCTCCACTACGGCCATATGATTTTCAAATCTCTATGCAGTCCATTTTCAACCTTCTACAGTATGTTAAAGATGAAGAATCAATAAAGTCTTGCATTAATGATAACTTTGTGTTTTTGCACTGTATTATTTCATTCATGAGTGTGAATCCTCATTTCAAAGGATTGTAAAAAAATATCATTTTCGATGATGAATAAATATAAATGGTAAATGGTGCATTTATATAACAGCTTTTATCCAAAGCGCTTTACAATTTGTTCCTCACACCCATTCACTCACACATTCACACACTGACGGCAGAGGTAACCATGCCAGGTGCCAACCTGCTCATCGGGAGCAGTTAGGGGTTAAGTGTCTTGCACAAGGACACTTCGACACGCTGCCCGGGAGGAGCGGGAATTGAGCCAGGAACCTCTGTATTACCAGACGACTGCTCTACCTCCCGAGCCACTGTCGCCCCATAAAAAAATATAAATAGAATAATATATATATAATAATTATATATATAATAAATATAATGTTCTTGCCCTTCAGGCAAGATTCAGCCACAAGATTCAGCCACATATCCTACCAAACAAAATGATCCAGTTTAAACTTACAACTCAACCATCATTTGGTGCATGAAATATCTTGTTCCTCGACCTCAGTTTGTTAGGCTGCCGCTGGATGACATAGTATCGGATGTCATCTGGACAAAAACTGGAGCCCCCCAGGGAACAGGCATTATTTGGCATTATTTGCACTCGCTGCTCATATAAACGTATCACAGTTGATTGTGGGCGGGCGGTGGCAGATCAGAATTGTCACAGATCCGCTAAATTCAGAATGGCTTGGTTTAGTGGGGGAGGATCTTGTCTCAGCTGAACTGGAGAAATGCGCCAAAATGAGAATTTGAGACCTAGACAGTGTTGGTACTACAACCCCACATTGCTAGAAAACAATGCTAAACAGTGGAAAATGCCATTTATAAGATAGTTCCCCTTTAACATTCATAGATATTCATAAATACTTTATCATTCTCTATTCATCCTGTCCGTTACATGAAAGGTACAGTTTCCATTTACTTTATTATGAATTCATCAGTACATTTAACCTTGGGACATACAGTAGGTTCCCTGTTGGCATGACATCGAGCAGTTTAGTACAGTATCTCTTACACAGTAGTGGCAAACTCTCTGACTTTAAACTTGTTTTAAACATACTTTTTGTTTAGAGCCATAATACTCTAACATATGAGAGTTATCAGTTTAATAGACCAGGTGTCCTAGTCTTCACAGTGTGAAGGCCTGCTTCTGCAGCGTGTCTGTGAGAGGCAGCCCACCTGTCTATGGCATGGGGTCTACCTCCAAGGTCAGGAGATATGGAGATTACAACAAGATGTACTGTACAGCCAAAACACACAGGGCACAAGAAAACATTATACTGTACTGTACTGTACACCATATGACCCCCCCCCCCTCTCCCTCTCTCTCTCTCTCTCTCTCTCTCTCTCTCTCTCTCTCTCTCTCTCTCTCTCTCTCTCTCTCCCTCCCTCTCTCTCTCTCTCTCTCTCTCTCTCTCTCTCTCTCTCTCTCTCTCTCTCTCTCTCTCTCTCTCTCTCTCTCTCTCTCTCTCTCTCTCTCTCTCTCTCTCCCTCCCTCTCTCTCTCTCTCCTCTCTCTCTCTCTCTCTCTCTCTCTCTCTCTCTCTCTCTCTCTCTCTCTCTCTCTCTCTCTCTCTCTCTCTCTCTCTCTCTCTCTCTCTCTCTCTCTCTCTCTCTCTCTCTCTCTCTCTCTCTCTCTCTCTCTCTCTCTCTCTCTCTCTCTCTCTCTCTCTCTCTCTCTCTCTCTCTCTCTCTCCCTCTGATGGGCTGCAGGCTGTCCTCCATTGGACAATGTGCAATTTTATATTGCAATTTCTTTTTTTACTTAACACTGTGCAATAGTGCTCACTGTTTATTTATTCATTCATTGGAACTTTTTAACTTCAGCGCTGACTTTCATTGTTTGTTTGTTGTATCGGTTGTCCCTTTTATCGCTTTTTATTGTCTGTCAACTGCACTGAGCTATACCAGATACCTGAATTTCCCCAAGGGGATGAATAAAGTTAACAAACATTATAAGAATCAAAATCTACAAAATGAAGCACAATTGGAACAGCAGGGCACAAAAAGGACCACTTCAGGCTTACACTAGCATAACTGGTTAAGTTTGATTGGTCAACAAATTCAGGGGGTGTGTCTTTATAGACTAAAACATTCCATATAAGTGAGAGGCACGCGTCCAGCAAAAGCATTCCCATCTGACCACACACCAGCCATGAAGTCTCTGGTCTTTGTTTTGCTCATAGGAGCCGCATGTAAGTACATGGAGTATGTTCACTGAACAAGACGGGCCCTCTGGGTCTAATATTCGTCAAGCATATTACTGATCTAGAATAAATGATGGCGTTCACATTATAATCAGCTAAATCAAATATATAAGTTGTATTTTCTTAAAATAGCTCACTGACATAGATTGTTATTTGTTTGATCAGTAACATGGGTCTCTCAGTCTCTCAGCTCTGCAGTAAACACTAAATAAATGTTCTGGTATGCCATCCACTTCATGCAATCAGGAGAGAGAACCCTAGCCTTATTTCAAGACATCTTGCCAGGACAAATTTGTTTACTTTAGATTATTTTACTTTCAAGGACACATTTGCTCTAAAATAGTTTTAATTTCTTATTTTTGCAGTGTGGCGTTCTCTCTCCTGATTGGATAAAGTGAGAACATTTATTTTGTGTCTACACTGCAGAGCGGAGGGACTGAGAGACCCATGTTACTGACCAGACAATCTATATCAGTAATCATCAGTAATTCAGTAATTATTTTAACATGTAGACCACTTATTTTAAGAAACAAAATCCTTTAAATGTGACTCAATGAGACTATAGATAAAGAAAAAGAACATCTGGTTTCAGTGCCTTGGAGGACGATAAGATCGTTGGAGGGTATGAGTGTGAGCCCCATTCCCAGCCCCATCAGGTGTCTCTGAACTCTGGCTACCACTTCTGTGGTGGTTCTCTGGTCAACGAGAACTGGGTTGTGTCTGCTGCTCACTGCTACAAGTTGTAAGTAGAGACGGTTTCAGTGGAATGTTTGATGTGTTGCTATGACGACAGCTCTGACTACGGTTGATTTCCTGTTGCAGTGCTAACATCACAACTGACAGTTGATCAAATGCAGTCCATTCTAGAATGCAGTTTATGTTGTTTATTGTCGTTAATTTGAAACCATCTGTAGTTTTGATTGATTGATTGATTGATTGATTGAAAATTGTATTAACAGATTGCAGAATGGGTACAATACAGTACAGCTCAATACACACAATTGTTAAGGGGATGCAGACCAGAGAAAGACTTTCGTCTTGTTTACATCAGGGTCCCCCATTTTCAATTCATCATAACATACATGACATACAGATAGACAGTACTGCTACATCTATATACATTTATGACATACCAGATTTACAAATCGTTAACCTCATTGGTAGCACTTTATAATAACACCCTGTTATAATACATTTATAAGGTATTTGTTGATAATGAACTAATCATGAACAAACCATTTATATACATTCATAAATGATTATTAAATGATTTATAACTATATATATATATTTTTTTTATCACTTTTTCTCCCATTTTTCTATATTTTCTCCCATCCCAATTTCGTATCGTCCAATTCAACCCTCCCCTGTCACGAACACTGTTTCTTGCCTCCCACAAGCCGGCTGCAATGTGGACTAAGTCATACATAGCACAAGTCCCCTCCGGTACTTGAGGTAACAGCAGTCGCATCTTTCCACCTGCGCAGCTCGATCTCTCAGTGGGGAGGAGTAACGCGTGGAGGCTCACGCTGCCCCCGACACTTCCTGATTCTACTGCGCAGGCGCACCAACCGACCTGTAGGAGTCGCTGTCCACAACACCCGATCCCCACCCATCAGTTTCCCACCCCCTAATACGGCCAATGTGTATTAGTATGGACGACCAGCTAAACTGAAAGCAAATGTGGAGCGCTGGACTCGAACAGGCAAGCCCAGCGTCTCCAGATTTCGTGGCGAGCGCCTTGCCCACTACGCCACGTAGCCGCCCTTATAACTATATTTGTATAACATTTACAGAGTATTTATAACGCATTAGTGGATAATGAACTAATTATGAACAAAGGTAGGTCGGAAATGGTGGAATAGATTTACCAACAAAAAAGGTGTTTAAACTGCTCATACCTTATTAAAAGCGTGGGGCAGGAGCAGCACGGATAACTTGGTTCTGCATGTATCGTGCTTCCATTCAAACAGACGGCAACACACGTGACGTCAAGTCTCACTCTCGTGAGACTTCCTCTCTAGATACTCTACCTGGCCAGGATACTCCTGGGTCCTAGTGCCCCCCCCATGTTACAATATAATTTTGTCATGCACATGTATTTTATATGTGAAAACAATTGCATTTACCTTTAGTCCTAATTCTGTCACTGTTTGATGTCACAAAGAAGGGTGTATCCGAAAGCTGTCTACAACATTTGTAACATGTGATGAAAAAGTAAACAAATAATTAACTGTATTAGACATTTGTTAATGATGAATAGGCTTCACTTCAGATTGGCCCCCACAATAGCATCTGCAAATGATTTATAGATGTTTCATGAATGTCTTAACAAATCATTTGTTGAACATGAAAAATAAATGGAGATACAGTATAGTCGTTTTTTCATATCCATTTTTCAAAGCATCTACAAATGTGTTACTACACATTAAACAACATTATTTAATGATGAACAAATCAAGTACAAACAATGTTGATAATGAGTTATAAATAATGTAGAACTAATCTATAAATGTTATACAAATATAGTTATAAATTATTTAATAATCATTTATGAATGTATATAAATGGTTTGTTCATGATTAGTTCATTATCCACTAATGCGATATAAATACTTTGTAAATGTTATACAAATATAGTTATAAATGAGATTTAATAATCAATTATGAATGTATATAAATGGTTTGTTAGTTCATTATCTACAAATACCTTATGTATTATAACAGGGTGTTATTATAAAGTGCTACCGCCTCATTTTTAGCCTCAAGTCATTTTTGGGCCAAAGTACATTGGAGGTGGTTTGGTGGGTGGGGTGGGGGGGGGGGGGGGGGGGGGGGATGGGTAGGTGGGGACAATTGTTAAGACAACATCAATCACAAAACTACAGAACAAAGTTTGTTCATTTGTTCACAGATATTTCCCTCGTTTTCTTGCCTCCTTCTC